>NC_048595.1:227412515-227740202 GCF_003668045.3 Cricetulus griseus
AGGAAGTGGAGCAGAAACCATGGAGAAGAGTACTTACTGGCTCACTCCCTCTTGCCCATGCTAAGATCCCATGCCCAGAGGTGGTGAGCGGAATGACCCAATGCCCCAAGGTTTCCAGAGAAAGAGGGAAACCTGCCGCCACAGCCTGCCCTGTCGGGCCGCTGAGAGGCATCTTAGATGAGACTAGAGGTCAAAGAGGATTCTGGGAAATGTAGTAGTAGAGAAGAGGTGATCCAGGCAGGAAGTGACATAGCAAGGAGACTCATATTTAAGCGAAGGAGAAACAGGAAGGACCTCTTTCCCTTTTGCCTCCTCCAGTGGCAGGGTGTGATCCACCGGCAATAAGGGACACCAATAAGGCATCCGATAAGATAAGTCTTATAAAATATATAGGTTTATGATAGTTAAGACTGAGCTAACAGATGAGACTCCTAGTCATTGGCCAAGCAGCATTGTACCTAATACAAGTTTCTGTGTATTCATTTGGGCCCTAACTCAGGCGGGCAGATGGTGTAAAACTCACATGTGGCGGTGGGGCTCAGGCAGCTTTTGACGGAAAGATTTATCGTAACAGGTCTGGATCCTCCCACAACCACCCACAATCAAGACAATTCTCCACCACATGGTGAAGCCAGTGATCTAGACAAGCCCTCATTTGAGACTTCCTCTTCCCAGGTCACTCTTGGTTGTATCAAGCTACCAACAAAACAAAACAAAAAATCTATCCAGGACATGGTGCTGTGACAGTAGCTTGCAACCCTGACTATGCATTAGATTCACCCAGAAGGCTTTGTGGTCTATTCATCCCCACTTAGGCTCACATAGTTGAAATCTGAGTGCCCAGGCTGCCATTGACCAGTGCCTTAACATAGTCTGTGGTTGCTGGATGGTGGTACACACCTTTAATCTCGGCACTTGGGAGGCAGAGATAGGTGGATCTCTGTAACTTGAAGGCCAGACTGGTCTACAAAGAGAGCCCCAGGACAGCCAGGGCTGCTACACAGAGAAACCCTGTCTCAAAAAACAAAAATAAACAAACAATATATACATATATATGTATATATATCATGTGTGTGACCTTAAGTCCACTTAACCTCTTAGTGTTAAGATTGGAAGCATTCTGTACTCATTTGAATTTTTAAAGAATTTAATGGAATAGTGCATATAAAATGCCTGGATGAATAAATATGTAAAGGAAAAAAATTCTCAGTTTCAATAATGGTAGTTGTTGCTAATTTAACTAACCTTTCAATCTTTCATTATCATTATCTGAAAGTGAGAACAATATAATTAGCCTCATAGGACAATTGAAGGAAATAAAATATTCCCAACATTATGTCTAATGTATAGCAACAGTTAAAAAATGTTTGCTATTGTTATTAAAAATACACAAAAAGCAGTAAAACAATAACTTTATCTCATCATGCCCCTGTGTTACTAAAAGTAGTTCCTATAAGTAAATGATGGGAGATGTTCTTCTGTATTTCTCTGATGTTTCTCTTATTGGCTGATGAATAAAACACTGATTGGCTATTTGGCAAGGCAGGAAGTATAGGCACGGCTAGGAGACGAGAGGAATTCTGGGAAACATAGGCAGACAGAGTCACCATGTGAGCCCAGGAAGAGAAGATGCTCCAGGAGTTGTCCAGTAAGCCAAGACCACATGGACATACATAGATTAATAGAAATGGGTTAATAATTAAGACAGAGCTGGCCAACAAGAAGCCCTAGTCATCGGCCAACAATTTCATAATTAATATAGTATCTGTGTGTTTATTTGGGGCCCAAGGGACCCTGCTGGGACAAAGACCCTCTCATTACAAGAAAAAGCTCTGCTTTTCAAAAACTTCCAATGATTCACAGATGCAAGATATATGTATATGTGTACACTTTTATTTTCAATTTGTAATTATTTTATGTGTATGGGTTTTCATTGCATGTATGTCTGTGTACCACATGCATGTCTGAGTACCATAGAGGCCAGAAGAAGGCCTCAGATTCCCTGGCACTGGGATGGTTGCAAGCCACCATTGTGGGTCCTGGGAATAGAACCCTTGTGCCCTGGACAAGCAGTCAATGCTTTTAACTATGGAGCCATCTCTCTAGTTTCCATTATTCATTTTTCTAGATGTTTCCTATGTATATGTATTTCTATACCTACATGAGTTTATGTGTATTAAAAGCATGTAGGAGGCTGAAGATGCTAAAAGTGGGCACTGGGTGCCCTGGAAGTGGAGCTATAGGTAGTCGTAAGCCACCATCTGGAGGCTGGCAACTGATCCTTGGTCCTCTGCAAGAACAGTAAGCACTCTTAATCACAGAGATGTCTCTCCAGCCCCTACATTATTTATTTATGATGCAGATAGGAAAATTTATAACAACTTCAGATTGTCAACCTTTTCCTGTGGCAAGCTGAGTAATGAATGACTATGACTCTTTCTGAAGTCTGTGAATGTTACTTTCCTGATAGTTTAAATTGGGTTTTGAGATGGTTAGGTTTTCCTGGATTATCTGGCTTAATCCACAGAGTTCACCTAGGAGGGGGAAGGAAGATCAGTAGAAGCAGAAGCAGTGGCGCTTGTGTGTCTGTACACCACATGCCTTCATTGTACAGTGGGCCCTGGATCCCCTGGGACTGCAGATACAGACAGTTGGTAGATGCCAGGTGGGTGCTGGGAACAGAAGGTCCTTTGGAAGAGCATCCAGGTGCTCACAATTGCTGAGTTATCTCTTCAGCCAGACCAGAAACACTTCTAAAGTATCTAGAGAAGGGGAAACTTTAAATTAATAGCAGATAATTATATAGTTTAAACTTTATATGTATGTGTGGTTGTCTGATTAAAGAAATAAAAATAATACAAATTTTCAGAAATAGCAATCTTACATATTTGTGTAGAAAAAAACTTTAGGGCATACTGAAAGAAATATAATTATTCATCTGAAATTCAGATGTAATGGAGCCTCTTATATTTCTTCTGGCAATCCTAACTGTATGTGCAGGGTCTTAGACCAACCACGGAGGGCTGAGCTGGGTCTGAGGAAGGGTAAGTGCGATCATCCCCCATTCCCAGCTTCCCAGAATCCCGAAGACAATCAGATGCAGCAGGGAGTCTAGTCAAGTAGGAACTCATTTATTGTCCCACAGCAAGCATCTTTTAAAACAAAAAAAACCACAGAGTGGGAAAACAGCCAGCCAATGGTTTTAAAGGTCAGCCTATCACACACCTAGGTGCCCTATGCTTTACCTAGTGAACACGAGCTGTTCATGCAGTGACCTCATCTGGTTCAATCTAGGCAACCAATCATCCTTTTTGGGAACAACTCAGGACATGCCCATCTGACTTCCCCTCATCACCATCTTTGACGGGCTCCTGTGCCCTACAGTATGGATGCTGTTAATGCCAATTAGAATACAAGCAATCTCTAGTTTTTGTTTTGGTGGGTTTATGAAAATCGAGTTAGAAAAGAAAACTGTAAAATAAGGATAATTTTAATCTTACTAAATGTAAGGTGGACTTAACTAGGAATCACTGCTTTTTATTATCAGATACCACCATATCAATGAAATTCCAAGTGGAGGCTATTTTTCCTGATGAATATACTTTGGAGATGGACAGAACTCATGAATAACTGATTAATGGTTTTTTTTAAAGTAGGTTTTAATGAGACTGTTAGATAAGTAACTCAGTTAGATTTGAAGCAGGAAAGGAACAAATGGTGGTCTAATTACAAGATGCTGGACGGATTGTACAACAGCCACACATTTCCTTAGGGGAATCTGGAGCACAGGGCTGTATCTAGGAAGTATTGGGGCACATGTAATTATATTACATGCCTCCTTCTCTTCCTAACCATCAATATTGTCCAGCTGAAATCTAGTTAAGTAGATTTCCAGAACTCCCTTGAGCATAAAGAAAGGTCACAAAGAGGCAGAGGGGAGATCGTTTCCTTTCTCTTCAGAAATTTGGAACGTAAGTGCAGAGTGCATGTGTACTTGTGCGTTTTTATTTTCTTGTGAATTTCTCCTTCACTGGGCAACTCCAAGACAAATAGCTGATCCACAGTGGGTTGGTATGTTTTACACATGCCATCAAAAGACTAAGTGTGGCCACCAGTAATTTATAACTGGAGGTGTCAGAGCTCTAATAGTTTAGATTTTCAAGAGTAAAAAATCAGAAGTACTTAAAAATAATAGACATATCTTGGCTATCACTAGTGTTCAAAAGAATCATTCCTAGGAAGCTTCCATCCAGCCAGCCATGTTTTGCATTTGGTTTTGTGGCCTTTTAATGTTGTCTACTAATTTGGCTCTCAGGTGTGTGTATTGCAATGCACTGTGTGCACTGTGTGCATTGCAGTGTCTAGTGACAGCCCTCAATCTGAACTGTTCCTTTTTGAGCCCAGACCTGCTCTTCTGACCTTCCCTCCATTTGCAAGTCTACCAAGAGTACTAGGATGCTAGACTGGTCCTCATTACCAGTTGTCCATTACTGTTCTTTATAAATGCTAATTTTGTTCCAAGATGAATATAAAGCCATTACATGAAATTCCTGTTCTTCATAAATACATGATAATCAAACAAATTGCCTTGTAATTTTGATAACCAAAAAATGTTTAAATGGTCATAGATTGATAGAGATAAAATGTATTTTCTTAGTACTGAGAGAGTAAGTGTAAAGGATTCATGATTGGAAGACAAGCCAAAGTACAGAAAAGCAAAGCCATGCCTGTGGCTCAAGCTGTCATAACATCAGAGGTAACAGAGTGCTGTCGGCTGTGTCAAAGCTAAAGCAAGGAGGAATCCTGGCTTTTATAATAGATGCCACATAATATATTTTGCTTTAATGAGGTTTTCTTTTTTACTAGTCAGAAGGACACAGCCTATAAAATCTTAAAAGTATTTTTGACTGAATTCATCAAGAGCTTCTTTGGCATAATCTCATCTGAGAGGAGGTGACCAAGGAGTAAGATACTTGGCTATCTATTATTATAGGAGAGAACACCAGCAGGCAGAAATGGGCCCCATGTTTGGAACTAATATTTCATACAAACATATTAATAAACTGCTTAGCTAATTGCTTTGAAAGCATTTGCTAATCTGCTCTATTTTGCTCCAATATTGCCATCCTCTAGAAAATATTTTCTACTTTTTTCTTAGGTTACACATAAATCCTGCCTCTATTCCACCATTTCACTTAAGGAGTGTATTAGGCTTTAATGTTGGTCACTGTGATCCTAATTTGATAGCAGTTAGTCTACTTCTCCACCAATACGTGTGTGTGTGTGTGTGTGTGTGTGTGTGTGTGTGTGTTATTATACACAAAGAATATAACAATAACACAAAATTAACATAGATATTTCAAATAGGAGTAGACCAGGAGTTACACTGAAAATGTCATTAATAGTAATTCCCCTTGTCAATCATTTCTTTTAGTTTTTAAGGTTATTTTTATCCAGTTTTTCAATTACTCATCACTGAATTTTTAAACAAATTTAGAAGAATAATGTCCTGGATATTCACATTGAACTCATTGCATTTCCCCTCAGTTTCAGTATGCATCTGCTGAAAATGCAGGACATCTCCCTGGATGATCATATCTGTGTCATACCTAGAAAAACACACGATTCCCTATTACCATTCAATACCCAGGATCCTTGTGGGTTTCTCTAATTTTCTGCAAACTTTTATAGCTGACTTTACTTTCAAGGTAACTTTTTATTCTGGTTTCACTTCTCAACAACATGGTTCTCAACTTACTTGAGGGGCGTGGGCAGGATACCTTGAGCAAAATACAATGGGGAAAGAATCTCCACTACTCTGTTCTAAATTCATTTTTATCCTTTCTTGTCTCAAAAACTGTATATTCAACACCACCATCATGCTCTGTGGGGAAAAAAGAGAAACCCTCCAATTCCCTTCAGTCTGCAGGCCGAAGGTGCTAGGCCCCTGTGGAGTAGGCATAGAATTCTAGCTTTTTTCCTTTCTCTGTATATTGGGCTGAGATTACACTGTGTCTCTATCTAAGTAGACAGAATTTACCAACATGCATCTGTCTACTTTCTCTTGTTAAATAAAACGGAAACAAAGGAAAAAGAAAGAAAAGGGGGGATATAGAAGGCCAGCAAGGGTGGGTGTGAGGTGTCTGGGGTGGAAAGTGGGCACTGAGACAACATGGCTTCTCCTTTGCATTGTGAAATTGTGTTTAACAGACATCCTTGCAGCTTAACGTGACACTTTTAAAATAAAATTATCTCCTAACAACGACTTGAGCTCTGCTACTCCATGGGAGAATCGGCAGATTTGGAGCTGACATTCTCTGTTGTAACTTTATTTTTAATTTTTTTTTTTGGGGGGGGTTCACTGGAAGGAAAAAGATGCTCATCTTCAATGTTGAAGTGTACAAGTTGTTTTGTTGCACTAAAACCGGTGTGTTCATAAAGGACCTGCTGCTTCTCTGTCAGAGCAGATGCTCAACATGCCCTTCCACGTTTGACCTGCAGAATAACATCATGTCAAACTTTATCTCCCGAACTTTTTCTGACACTCACTTTGAAGAATGACCTCAGGGCTACGCAGAATGAGTTAAACAGGTTTGAATCGTGTCTTAATGTCTCCATAACTAATCAGTGTGGGTATAGTTTGCTACCATGGATTTGTACCCTTGATTTTTATCTCAATTTGGCACTTTTTTGGGCGGGGGTGGGGGGGGCTCGAGACAGGCTTTTCTTTGTGGCTTTGGAGGCTGTTCTGGCACTAGCTCTTGTAGACCAGGCTGGTCTTGAACTCACAGAGATCCACCTGCCTCTGCCTCCCGAGTGCTGGCACTAAAGGCGTGCGCCGCCACCACCCGGCTTCAATTTGGCTTTTTAAAAAGGGGCCTTTAGTTACCTGGATATTATGACAGCACCTGCTCTCACTATGGCACAGACCTGTTGCTCTCATGCCATCTGTATGAAGGACAGCTGCTGGCATGTCTACATTGGCAGTGTGAACTGGTCAAGAAGGTGGGCTGTCAAGAGTGAGCAGCTGTGAACCCAGGTGCTCTGCCAACTCAACGCCATTGTGCAGAGAATAATGTTTTGTGAAGCTACCTGATGCACAAGCTCAGTAAATATATCACTGTATCATCAGGAATCTAGCTCCAATAAAAGGATGTAAAGAATTTAAAAAAAAAAAAAAGGCCCAGGGAGCTGGTGTGGCCGTGGGGCACCCCTTTAATCCCAGCACTCTGGAGGCAGAGACAGCCGGATCTCTGGGGCCCAGTTTTGTCTACAAAGCTAGTTCCGGGACAGCCAGGACTACATGGAGAAACCCTGTCTTGAAAAAAAGAAAGTTTGGGGAGCCCCGGTGGAGGGCCCTATCCTCCATGGGGAGCAGAGGCAGGATGGGAGAGGGAGTGGGTGGGAGGTTAGAGGAAGGGGGGAGAGGGAGAAGGGATTGACATGTGAAATTATAATTTTGTAAAAATTAAATTAAAAAAAGAAAGAAAATTCTTTTTTTTTTGAAAGAGAGAAAATTCTGTGCCACTCTTGTGTACAGAAAGTACTAAGTGTGTATCATATATAAAAGCTTGAAGAGGATTCATTCACAAAACATTTCCAGATATTTTAAGGGTTCTCATGTACTTTGTACCATATCCCATCAAGAAATACTTAATAGCAGATTATTATATCATCATATACAAAACAGAAATAGAAAAATCACAGTGCTGCTTCCAAGTGTCAGACCAGCAAGTGCAGTCAGTGAAGCTTCTGTAACTCTCAGGTAGGCTATATTTGTTACCCTTGGTGTTTTTAGTGTTATGATGTTATGTATATCCACAGGTGAGCCGCCACTGAGCCACAGTGGGCAGTTTCAAACTCCGCACTGTCAGTCCTGTTTAAACTTAGTGAGTCGCAAAATAAAACAAAAGCATAGGGATTAGGAAGGGGCATTAGTGAAACAGGTTGGGGGTCAACTGAGGTGGTAGGGATATAGGAGAGATTAGAATAACCAGAATGCATTATTTACATGTATGAAATAATAAAAAACAAATATAATAAAATCTATTTAAAAATAAAATGAATAAAAGTTACCAAGTATGTACAGCTTTGAGATTAAAACCCTAAGGTTTATGGGAAAAATAGGACTAGAGGCACCGCACACAAAACTTCATCAGTTAAACATTTTTCAAAGGGCATAAACCTAATAAAAATGGGAGCACCAGATATAACCAACACATGAACATAAACACCATAACATCATAAACACCATAGTCCCCCTGAAAAGACCTGAGAAGTGGGCAGTAGAACAATGGTTCTTGTGGATTCAGTCATGTGTAGGCAAAGTGCAAAATTAATGGCATGCCCCGGTTTCCCCTACATATTAATCCCAGTAGAACCAAGCTGTGGTCTCAGAAAAAGCCATCCAATGGGAGAATGTAAGCTTTGGGTAAGGCTTCAACACCATATGGCTACCCCATTTCTCATCAACTCTTTTTCTCCCCAGTTGAGATAAAGTCCTCTTGCCTTAGCTTCTGGAATTGCAGGCATTCACCACCACACCTAGCTTCTGGTCATGTGTTGTTGGTTTTGGCATCCATTGGTTATCTTGACTATTTCAACTGTTTCAATGGCAGTAGCAGACAGTGACTTTCAAACATTTGCTCCTGTATCTCTGTACAGCAAACACTGATCTCCACATAAGGCTTCTTCTCTCTCTAGACAGAAGGCTTTTCTCTGCTACCTTTTCTTTTAGACAGAGGGGGAATATAATCTCAGATGTTTAGAAGCCATGATTTTGGATCCTTCAGTCTTGGGCTTTGAAATTCTTTTGCCATTCTAATCACTCTGTTTTGAATAAATTGTAATCTCTCTTTTCAAATGAGCCCTGTTTGAATAGATGTAGACAATGGCTTCTCTTACCCTAAACACCACATTGTGAGGAGTGCTTTTACTAATGAGTCACATCTTAATACTGACCTACACTTTTACTAAAATTGCCTCACTGGCAATTAATTCCAAAGGAAAGGCTTTTTAGATTTTTTTTTCCAAGGCAAGGTTTTTCTGTGTAGCTCTGGCTGTTCTGGAACTCACTCTGTAGTGGATGCCCTCCAAATCAGATCTGCCTACCTCTGGGATTAAAGATGTGTGCTACTACCACCAGTCAAGGAAGGTTTGTTTTTTATTTGGTTTATAAAGCATTGTGTTAATTTTGTATATTTGAACAAATTCTCATTATTTTAAAGACTTTGTACATTTTTTTAAAATGTTAAAATCAAATCTAGTTTTAATATGCATTAATCTCAGTTTGTATTACTCCCTCTGAAGCTCCTTAAATAACATTTCAATGTTACCTACCGGCTTTATGTATGTTTTATCAGCCTGCAAATCTATTGAGCAGGGAAAGGAGGAATCTGGTAACAGGATCCAACAACGGGCTCAGTCTTTTCAGGCAGACAGCCCTGAAAATGGATTGAACTGTGCTAAGATTCTAGCTCAGCGGTTCTATTCTGGAGTGAAAATTCATGAAGTGGAGCTCACAGCAGATTACTTCATAAAATTAAAACACAAGTGAGAAAAAGCCAGATGACTATATTTGAACAAACTGAGAGCACTGAAGATTTCTGCCATTACATTTGAATAGGCCTAAGGCAACATCCTCTTTGTCTTTGGATTCATGTGGGAGAATCAGTCTATGGTACAATTACGAAAAGTTCCATGTCAGTTGGGGAGCTAAGACCCTGTAAGGTTATAACCCTGGGACATATAAAAATATCCTCACAATCATGCATTGATTGGCATGTTTGCTCTATTTTATGACTTTATGACAGCTATAAGGCTAATAATATCCATACTTAGGCTATCAGAATTGGAAAGTGACTACACAGGTAATTTTAATATAGAGTAGATTGCTAGGTATTTAATCAAAGAAAAATAATGTGTTTAATATTATCACATTTGGAAGGGTAATTCCAACAATATGAAGTAGGGAATATTGAAGTCAACTTTTATGAATTCAAAGGCTAACGGCAAAATCTCTATTCTAAAAAAGGATAATTTAATTACTGTGCTTTTCCTAGACAGGAAAAGAGCTCTTAACTTTTATTTATTTAACAATTCCACTAAGAGTTCTGTGTCTAAATAATGACTTGATAATTTTCACCTTCTGTTGAAATATTGATTTTTTTCTGAAATATCCAATTATTATTACATAAAGCTGAAATAAAATTCATGAGGCAAACAATTGCTTCCTTCTTCTCCATAGTGAAAACAAACCAGAAATTGGAGCCATTTCTTTTCTGTAATTTTTAAAAGATCCAAGTAATTACTGTGTCTTTTAGATATAGATTATACAATAGTGTTACCATTCCTTATGCTAGCCTGTGTGTTAGGGGATTGTGGAATATATGTCATACAAACTAAATCAATAGTTTGGCAGTAAACCGTACAAAATATATTTTGCTCCTGAAATTTAATGCTAATTTCTGATGACCTCTCTATGAAATCATGTTTTTTCTTAACCTCATATTTAGTTACAGACTTAGCTGTGGCTCAGGAAATTGCTGCCATGCTTCTTGTTTGTTTGTAGGAGGCTACCAAGAGTTATAACATTAGTGGAGTAACACTGTCCTGGTTTCAGGCCAATTACATTAAAAATAAACCTCTAATGAAAATGAACACTGTAAGTATGTATATTTGATTTAGAAAATGATTTTCAGACTTAGAAGAAAATCTTGGCTTAGTTCCTGTAACAGTCTCCCAGTGCATGTCTACCGTTATGCAGATTGATGTGTCCCATCATGGATGGCACTTAATTAAATAAGATAATGCATGCTCTTACTAATGTTAGTGCTCTTACTTATCTCTTAAGAGGGAGTTCATGAAGTGCATGGATTCAAATTTTAATGGTTACACTGAACACTATTTTATAGGCTTTGAGATCATAATTGTTTTCCAAATAATTTTTCTATTCAACTAATTTTTATCCTTTTTTTAACCTTTTATACATGTTTTAAATAAACAAAATATCTTACAATTCTTTTGTATGCTGATAACATTTAATTTACATACTTTATGCATATAAACTTTTCTTAATATAAAATTTGGGTACAATTGATAATATTACCTGAATGATAAAAGCAAAGGCATTCGCAGAAAAGAAAATATTAGTACTTTTTTTCTGAATGCTAGTATCCAATATTCTACCACATTTTCTATCAAGTAATGAATATATCCTAATTCAGAGTCTTAAACTTTAATAAGTTCCAAAATACAAAAGATAATTAAAATGTAACCACTTCTAGAGTGAGAAAAGTTTGAATTCATTAGTACATCTCACATACAGACATATAAACAGATACACAAAGATAGAAATGACATTATAGTGAGTTTCAAAAAAGTACATGAAGAGAATATGAAAATTGGCCCTATGATTAAATAAATTATACACAATCAGAAATGTGTCCATGGGATTCCTGGGGTTTTACTATATTGTTTCTGTTTCTTTTAAAGTGATCCTCCTGTCTCATCCTCCTGAGTGCTAGAATTACAGGTGTGTGCCACCTCAACCAGATAAAGGAAATATTCATTGGCACAATTAATATCTTTATTTTCTATAAAAACAAAAAGCCCCACTAGGATAGAAGGAGGTTGAGGCTGTCACCACAAATAACAAACAATAAAAATATACACAACACTCATCCATTTTCTGAACAATTTACATAGCCATATAACTAAAAGGAAAAGGATGGGTTTAATAAGAATAAAATAATTCATTGAACATTTACAACTTCCTCAGACCCTGACAGTCTGGGGTCGGGTTCGAAGGGATATGAAGACCACTGCCTGGTCCTTCGCAGACCATTCTGTCCCAGGGTGTACTTTCTGCCACCACAGCGGCCCATGTCTGAAGAACTCAGCAGTTCTTGGGTCTTTCACATAAGATAGCCACATCTTGCCCCTGTACACCTCTTGCGGAATGTGGAGTAAAAGTTAATCTTGGGCTTATCCCTGAGGAATTTTTCCAGTTCCTTTACCCTAGAACTGGGTAACAGAACCCGTCAAGTTTGGAACTGGGTTTAGCTTGTATTTTCTATCCAAAGAAATAAATGTGATTACCTTAGAGACCTTTCTACCATATTAGTAGTAGGGCTGATTGTCTATATGATTAAGAAATATGGTGTCTTGGGGGCTGGAGAAATGGCTCAAAGGTTAAGAGCATTGGCTGTTCTCCCAGAGGACCTGAGTTCAATTCCCAGCAACCACATGGTGGCTCACAGCCATTTGTAATGAGATCTGGCACTCTCTTCTGGCCTGCAGGCATACAGACAAATGCTGTATACATAACAAATACTTAAATCTAAAACAAAAATTAAAAAAAACGAAATATGGTGTCTCTATTGAAGAATTTATTGATAAACTTATGAGCAACAAAATTGCTCTACTATCAGCAATTAACTGTCAAACAAATCTGGGGTGCAATTGACATGTAGAAGGCCCAGGCAAGCACTGGTTCAGAATCACCACTACCTTTTTGACGTCCAGAGGAATAATATTGCCAATGGCCTTGGAGGTCACCTGCGGGCAAAGACTACATAGATCATATAAGGAGGTAAAGAATTGCCTGGACTACTATATTTCTGTGCAGGGCATGATGCAATGCAAGGAGAAAGAGCAAGTGACAGACTGGGTGGAGAAGCATGCAGTGCAGAGCAGGTAAAAGAGACCATTGTCAAGTGCATGCGGATCTAAAGTTGCTCACAAAGAAGGCTTAAACTCAGCCAGTTACGTGAATGCATCTGTCTCAGTTGAGATGGCGAGAGAGAGAGTTAACTTACGTTGGAACTAGTCTGTGTAAAGAATTCTTCCTGTGTTGCTGTCTATTGGAATTACAGTGTGCCTCTCCTGAGAAATGACCAAGGTTTACTTAGTGAATTAAACCTATTTGACCACTCAGGTGTTTCTGACTCTTGCTTTGTGTCTGGAGTGATCTGCTGATCACTTCTGAATAAGCGATTTGCAGCAACTTGCTGCCTGACTAAAATTACCAAGTTAAACTTCCAATTAGTTATACCATCTTGTAATAAAATGACATTTAGAACAGGTAAATAAATAATTTTTTGCCAATAGTTTAAAATGCATCTTTACAAGAAACCTAAGAACTTTGGCACAATAGCTTGAGAAATAACAAAAATAGCTATTTTGAATTTTAATTCTAACTCTCAGCTGCTATGGGGATGCTAATGGGCTCAACAATGGCATCATTGGTATCCAGATTGACATTAATTAGTTAATTACGATCCCAAAGGGAAAAGTATCTCCGACTTTTCTAACTTATTTAAAATGATTTAATAAGGAAAAAAATTGAAGTTATTTGAACAGTTAATGCGTGTATATAGGAAAATAAAAGAATAGTAATGTATGTCAGGGTTTGACTGGAGACTCAAGCACTCTAGGTATCTTTCTTACAAAATAGTGACATTTTAGGAGTGATCTCATCATTATGGATAGTGATGAGGCAGTTGATATAAGGCTGTAATCTCTGTCTGTCTCTCTCTGGTTTATAGGCATGTGTCTATGTGCAAGGAGGCCAAAAGTGTTCTGTTCTATCATTTTCCACCTTATTCCTCTGAGATGGGTATCTTGCTTCCTGTCTCTAACCCTCCCCCACAGCCCTGGCACTACAGAGTATGATTTAGCTTGGCTTTTTATGTGAGTGGCAAGGATCTGAGCTCAGGTCTTCAGGCTTGCACAACAAAGTGCTCTTACCCACTGAGCCATCTCCAGTGCTGATGTTATGGACGTTCTGCAAAGTTGGTTCAGAGCTGAATGTACTACTGAGCCAGGTATCACACAAGCTAAAGGGAAAACAGAATAGCTGCAGGTCCAGGTATTCTGTCACCCAGGTGAGCTAGCCATTCACAACAACTGATGAGCTGCCATGATACCTAGTGAATTGCTGAATATATCCAAGGTTATTGCATTATACTTCAAATGTCTTTGAGGCTTACCCTAACTAGAACAGAATTCTAAGAAATTTCCACCTACTCAGTTTAGCATATTGCCTACTTAAATGTCCACATAACTAAAGATGGAAAAAATGAGATCATTGCAGATAAAAGAAATGATAGAATATTTTAAATTTAAATTTGATGCCATTTACTTTTAATGCCATAATAGTATGGTGTTAAGTAGGAAATGAGATGTTTGAATAATTCTTTAATAGATGTTCCATAAAAGGTCTCCAAGTTGCATACCTGAATTATATCCACCAATATGCTATATAAAGAAATGGCCATGTCAAGATCACCATTGACATGGACTGAAGAGAAACACAAAGTATTCTATCAAAGAAAGATTGAGAAAGAGCTGGGATTCAGAGCAGTGGGCTAAATTAGCAAACCAACAAGGAATGAGCTATCTTTTAGAAATTAGCAACAAAAGAAAGACATTACCTATAGGATGATAGGAGTTCAACAACTATAGACTCCTCCCTCTCTTCCATAGACTGGCCCGACTCCTTTTCCACCAAAATCACTTGCCCTGTCCTGTCTATGTATAGGTTGGGATAGTTATAGCAGTATCCCCCTTTCCACACTGGCCTACCAACCCTGCTTACTATAGACATGTTGGTCCCCACTGTTGCCACTTGTGTTCAGAGGCAAGCTAAGTACCAGGAACTAGGGTAGACAGAGCTCATTCCCACCCACCATCCTCAATGACAACCCATAATGCTGATAGCTTAATGTGGGGCTGCCCTCAATATGCCCTTCTGCCAAGATGCTGTAACCATGTGCTTCTACCCAACCCCTCTCACATTAGAGCCCATGAAAACAGGTACACCCCTCAACACATGCACAACACACACACATACACACACACACACACACACACACACACACACACACACACACACACACACACACACACAAACAACACAAAAACACACTTCGACAGAGCCAGGCTGTTTGGAAGAAATTATTTAGACCCTGCAAAGGAAGTTTGGACTACATGTAAACTGAGGGGCCAACCTCAGAGCATGCTTCTTGTCTCATGGTACTTCATTTACAAAAACTGAGTCAAGGAGGAAATGTGGAAGCATTTTGACAAAAAGCCTGAACCCACATCTGTGAGTCTTTCTGACAGTGGGGACCACCTTAGTCATAAAACCACAAAGGAAATCCAGGACAGGGCTTTAGACTTAGGTTTCCCCTGAAATCAGTTACTGGGGACCTGGAACATCTTGAAAATAGTCAAAGAATAAAGAATAATTATCAATTGCCTTGAGCCTTTGGATAAGATGAGGCTTTTTTGTTATTATTTTCCCTAGTTTGGTGATTGAATGTTCTATTAATTAATTGATTAATTAATTAAAGTTATATTTGCAATAACAAGAATTTTTTAGCTTTGAAAATGTATTATTATTTCATACATATGCCTGATGTGTATAAGAAGTACATGTTCCATGCTGGGGATGAAGAGGTCAGAGGAGCTGAATGTGCAGCTTCTCCTTCCACCTACATGTGTGTTGCAGGCAGCGAACTCAAGTATACAGGCATACAGGACAAGTACTTCACCCACTAAACTGTCTCATGGGCCCAACAGGAAAACTTTAATACCGATATGGGATTAAAAGATTAACAAGATTCTGTTGAAAAGTAGCTTTGGTAATCACTCAGAAGATATTTTAATTTCCACTTTAAAAACAGTCTAATTTCTTTCCAGATTCCAATATTTCACATTTTATTTTGACAATGTAAGACTGAGTTGCTTTCGCATCAATGTTAATTTTTTTTAAAGAAAAACATTAAAAATAGAAAAACCCATGTAAGCATTTCTAAACCTATTTGGGCTGCCCACATCAATTAATTTAGTTAGAAATAAATGTTGGCTTCTGTGAGTCTATTTTAACTAGTTTGATAACTGAAATGAGTTGTGGGATATCTGTTATTTTATTTGTTGCTAACTCAAAAAATGGATAAGAAAACTGATCTTATAAAATATAACTTAAAATAATTTGATTTTTTTTTCTTTTTTCTCTTTGCATGATTGCCTAATGTCTTAATTTCTTTTCTGTTGCTATGATGGAATATCCTGACAAAAGAAAGTTAGAGGAGAAAGGGTATATTTTAACATCCATCTTCCATATCAGGTAAAAGTTGGTCATGTCACACCTACAGTGTGGAATGAATATGACCAATGCATGCATGCTCCGTTCATCTTTAGTTCAGGACCTCCTCCCTAGGTAATAGTACCACCCACAATTGGTGGGTCTTCCCACTTAAAGGAACATAACCAAGACCATTTCCCACAGATGTGACACAAGCCAATCTGATCTAGACTATACAGTATTAAGACTCTCTTCTCAGGTAATTCTAGACTGTGATGAATTGATAATTAAAACTGATTATTACTGGGTGTGGTGGCAAACATCTTTAATCCCAGCAGTTAGGAGGCAGGAACAAGTGGATCTCTGTGAATTCCAGGACAGTCAGGGCTACATCGAAACACTCTGTAACAATCATCAATCAATAAATAAATAAATAAAAATAAAAATAAAAATAAAAACTCCTTTTAACAGTCCTGATTTATATAATGAATATTTTACATATTAGATAATTGAAAAGCATCTGATTTAAGAGATTAAAAGGTATAATAAGAGTTAGGATGGGGGCTGGAGAGATGGCTCAGAGGTTAGGAGCACTGCCTGCTCTTCCAGAGGTCCTGAGTTCAATTCCCAGTAACCACATGGTGGCCCACAACCATCTGCAATGAGATCTGGTGCCCCTTTCTGGCCTGCATGGATACATGCAGGCAGAATACTGTATTCATAAAATAAATAAATCTTTTTAAAAAAAGAGTAGGGATGAGAATGAATTTATTTCTTATATTTTCTGATAAACAATAAAATGAAAATATGAGCAAAATACTGGTATAATGGTAATTCTAAGTAGGAAATCGGTGAGTTACATTAAAATATCTACTCAGTATTTCTGAAAATCATAAGTAATTTAAACTTGTGCTTTTATTTATTTATTATTAGACTTCTAATTTGTTAACTTGGTGGATCTCTACCTCCTTTATCAAAATAAGAAGCCAAATTAACTGTATAATAATCAAGTAGCAGAATTAGGTTCTAGAAAATGAAACCAGAATTTATTTATTTACTTTGGTTTTTCAAGACAGGGTTTCTTTGTGGCTTTGGAGGTTGTCCTGGAACTAGCTCTTGTAGACCAGGCTGGTCTTGAACTCACAGAGATCTGCCTGCCTCTGCCTCCCGAGTGATGGGATTAAAGAAGTGAGCCACCACTGCCCAGCAACGGGGATTTATTTTATTTCTTAAATATGCCTCTTTTTAGTTGGGTAGTGGATGAGTGTAGGGGAAGCTGGCCCCTTAGGGGTGTGCCTGACCACGCCCTCATAGGCGTGGTCAGGGTGATGTAGAGTGAGAGTTTCAGGTGCCTGGGTTTCAGGTTTAGTTTTGCTTTTTGGCTTGCTGTACAAACTGCTGCTGTGCTGGCTGGCTAGGTCGCTCCGTAAGTAAGGCTTATTCCTATTAAATACCCTTATATTTCTACTTGGCTCTGTATTGGTAATTTCCCACTTTATCTGGTGTCAGGAGCGGGACCTTGGCCCCATTTGGGACAGCCTGCCTCCCCCCACCCCCACCCCCGATGGCAGACTAGGCCAGGAAAGTGCCCTCTCCCCACAGGTGCTCCCAGCTAGCAGCCGACCCGCTGCGCCACACAAGAGCATTCCCACTGCCGCTAAGCTACTCAGAACCATCTGCCTGGCTTGGAGACAGTTTCTAGCTGCCTAGAGTCGAGTAGGCCTCGGCTTTCAGCAGCAGCTTCCCCTGACCGCTGCAGTGGTAAAGTCACATCTCTTTCAGTCTTTGCATTGGTATAGATTGTCATTTATTGATACAACTTTAAGATCAATTTTGTGATATTTATCTCTCCTCTTATTTAGGTATTGTGTTTATACAGATCTTTTAAAATGATATACATAATTAAATAAGGTTATATAATCTCCTATGATAGTCAGAACTTATAATTAGTTTAGTTAGGTTTTCTAGATTTACAGAGATGAATTTGAGATGGTTAGGTATTCTTCAAACCTTTCAAAGAAAGAAATATGGCAATTAAATGGTTTAGGGGTTTTTTTGGCAGTGAGACACAACTGCTCCTGGCACACTAATTACGTCAGAAAGGAGGATGGGCATCGAAGAAACTCGTTATGGAGTTTGCTTTCAACATGGCAAGATTAGCCATTTGAGCAAGAAACTGCTCTTGCCTGGACTGTTTGTTGCTGTATAAACTGGACATGCAGGGCCCACAAGAAAATGACTGCTGAACTTACAAAACAAGACAGTACTGAAGAGTTCCTGTTAAAATGGAGAAGTGTGCCAGACACACTATGGCCTATAGGCTGAAGATGGATGCCCCAATGTTACAGAGGAACTTTGGGTGCCTGTCCAGGTAGCCAGATGTCTCTGTCAATTCTAGAGATTATATATTATCCTTCTGTGGTCTTTGATAGAGTTAAAGACAGATAGTTATGGTTATAGTTTTCTTTAATTATTATAAAAGATAAGTTATCTTTCTTTTTATGTAGACAGAAAAGGGGAGATGATGGAGGAAATACTTCTGTGTATGTTTATCTTATTGATTGTTAAAGTTCTGGTTGGCCAATGAGACAGCAAGTTAGACAGGACTAGGAGTCAAAGAGGATTCTGGGAAATGTAGTAGAGAAGTGGTGATCCAGGCAGGAAGTGACATAGCAAGGAAGTGACATATTTAAGCAAGAAGAAACAGGAAGTGTCCCCGTTTCTCCTTCCTCCTCCAGTGGTGCCATGTGAGCCACCAGCAAGAGAGGGTGCCCGCAAAAGGCATCCTCTATAAGTCTTATAAAATATATAGATTTATGATAATTAAGACTGAGCTAACAGATGAGAAATCCTAGTGATTGACCAAGCAGCTTTGAACCTAATACAAGTCTCTCAGTGCATTAATTGGGGCCCTAACTGGTGCGGGCGGCTGGTGTAAAGCTCACATGTGGCAGTGGGTCTCAGGTGGCTTCTGGCAGAAAGATTTATCGTAACAGATGAGTACATCTTAATCCCAGAATTAGGAGACAGAGGCAAATGGATCTCTGAGTTAGAGGCCAGCCTAGTCTACAGAATCCTGTAACTTCAGGACAGCTACACACAAAGAAATCCTGTCCCAGAAACAAAACAAAACAAAACAAAAACAAGACAAACAAAATAATCTGTTTCATGTTTCTTTTAAACAAAGGCTTCATTTATTTATTTACTTATATTTTTTAGTTTTTCTGAGGTAAACATTTTTTTTTGCTACACACCTGCATGAATTGGAGATTCCCGAAACCTAACCCTCAAGTTTGCTTGTAGCTAAGGTTGACCTTCAATTTGTGATCCTCCTGTCTCCAACCCCAGAATGCTGGAATTATAAGCATGAACTGCTCACTGTGCGTAGTTTATAAGACACTGGGAATGGAACCCAGGGCTCTTGGACTTAACCATCTAAGCTACATCCTCAGTCAGAAATGTAACACCTCTATTTCTTGACATAACAGGGTTGCTTTTAGACATGCCCTGGAACAGCCCAGGTGATAATCTTCTATTCAAATATATTGTCTGGTTCCTTGACATCTACTCTTATGATAAGCCTGCTTTTGGCCTGCCTAAAACTAAATCTATTGCTCTTCGTCTACCACCAGTAAAGATGAAACATTCCCCAGGCATTTGTTAGGAATGTTTATCTTGCTGCTATTCAATACTTAGCAACTCAGGTGAGAGTTACTGTTTTTCCATAGCAGCCTGCCAGGATTCCAGTGAAGCAGTCCTCTCAAAAATGAACTAAGCAATTGCTCTGCAATTATTTGCTCTACAATGCCCACAGAGTAAATTTTAAACACAACTGAACCTGAAAATCATGAATGACAGATCTGATTCACACTGATGCTTCCTTAACAGTCCCTTAGGCTTCTCTTTTGCTTTATCTTTTCAAGTTAAATCCTGAGCTTATCCAGATACAGCAATATTTTAAGAGGGAATATGCTAGAAAACTACACCAAGAGATCTCTGACAAAATCTCTTACTGGCCACTATTAATAGATATTAGTTTTCTATTGTAATGAATGTGTACTTATGCCATTGTGAGATGCAATCATTAGTGGTAGCCCTTTAGCTGTTTCCTTAGATAATGAAAAACTATGTTTGGCCAAGCACTTTTTATAAGTGTCTGCACAGTCTATTGTATTTGCTGCTCATATGAAGACATATTTTATCAACATCATAAATTAGCAGTAGGTATTAAAGAGAAAATTAGTGGAAAGGAAGTTCATTGGTGGACTTTAATATTTATATGTAGTAACCATTATAAATATAATGCATGCTCATAGACACTTGTGATCCCAGCACTCGGAGGCTAACACAGTAGACCCAGAACTTGAGGCTAGCTTGTATTACACAATGGAAGCCTGTCTTCCAACAAACCAGTCAAAAAACTATCATATTGTCATCTGTAACTTGTATCGATCCTAAAGTTTATGGATAGGAGAACTGTAGAAACTGGTTGGACCCCATTTTGTCACATCAAGGATGTACACTGTCAGCAAGAAAGGTAAAGCAAAAGAATAGATTAGAACAAGAGTATGGGTGGGTGTGGTTTATTTTTATGAAGATATGAGATTGAGAAAGTAAGCAGTTAATATATTTTAAACATTCAAAAGTGAATGTTGAATGTTTTTTGGTCTTGAAACATTAGTTATTTACTTCATTATGTTGTTTAAGCTAAACATTGAATCATTACAAGTTAAATTTGAAAAAAAAAAAAAAACAGGTATTAACCGGAAAGAGAGATTAATCTGGGCAAGAGCAATATGTACCCCCATGTAACGATAAGTCTTTACTCCATCCACCTGAGCCCTGCCGCCATGTGGGCACCTTACTGGATGCCAGCTGCAGGTGTCTTCTCTTGCTGGGATCACATGGTGGCTCCAGAGCAGAGAGCAGGAGGAAGAGCAAGAGAAAAGTGGCCGACTTCCTTCTTAACCTTGCTTATATATGAGTCTGCCTGCTATGTCACTTCCTGCCTGTATCTCTACTACATTTCCCAGAATCCTCCTTGACTCCTAGTCCCACCTATCTTGCTTTCCTATTGGCCAACAGTACTTTATTTATCAACCAATAAGACAAACATATACACAGAAGCACTTTCCCCATCACCCATACACACACACACAAACAATGACTGCAAGAAGTGAAGAAAATGTTTATTATGAAATCTCCAACTACTATCATCAGTTTCTGTCTTAGTTATCCCTTTTAGTGTGACAGAATACCCCAACAAAGGGCCTGTGTGATGATGGCTCCTGACAAAAGCACTTGCCACGAAAGCCTAATAACTTTAATTGGACATCTGGAACTGATGGTAGTAGGAGAGAGACAATTCCTGAAGGTTATTCTCAACTTCCACACAGGGGCAGCCTCCAACCACAGTAATAATAATAATAATACTTTTTAAAAATACCCACAGAAACAACTTAAGGTAAAAGGGTTTCTTTGGGCACATAGTTCCAGAAGGATGCTATCATCTCAGCTGAGAAGGCCTGGCAGTGGAAAAGGATGGTCTGGTGGCTGAAGCAGGAGGTTGACTGGTCACATTGCATACACACTCAAGAGGCAGAGAGAGGGAACAGGGAACAAAGACTAGGCTGTAAAGTTTCAGGAACTTTTCCTCAATGGCTTTCTTCACCCAGACAAGCTGTATTTCTGAAAGGTGCCACAATCTCCCCAAACAATACTGCCAACTGGAGACCAAGTATTCTAATATGGGCCTTTGGACGACATTACATATTCAAACCACACCTTTTTTTTTAATAAGGTCAAATAATGTTCAAATGTTTTGTAGCAAAAAAATAATAATAAATAAGTTCTGTTCATTTTTGTTGTGAACCTGGCCCTGACTACTATGTTGTGTGTGTTATCTGAGTTAGTAAATGTTCATATGTTAGAAGTTTTGATCCCAGGTATGTTGGTGTTGAAGGGCTGGAACTTTTAAAAGGTGGAGCCACCAGATAGGAAGTTAGGTCACTGGGGTTGCCATTAGAAACAATTAAGATATACATTTCAAAACCTTTATTAGTTCCCATGAAAGCAACTTTTTATAGAAAGAATGAACCTAGACTCTGACACATCCAGGTTCCAGTCACATCATGTACTCTCTCTCATCATTGTGGAATCATCTGCTCTGAGACCCTCATCCCAGGCAGTCTCCCAGAGTATGAGCTAATAAACCTCCTTTTCCTGTAAAGCATCTAGGAAACAGATTAAGGCATCATGGTAAAGAAAAAAACCCTAAAGTTTTGAAAAGAAATAATACTAAGATAAAATGTTACAGATAGGCAAACACATTCACCTGCTGGTTGCTTAGAATTCCTACCCATTTTCATGCTTTGAGTAGTAGGGGCCTAGCCAGAACCAACATGCACGTGAAAATTCTGCTTGGTTTTGTTACTTTTCACTGCTCGATACTGAGCAAGTTATTTAAATTCTTTGTGCCTTAATTTTCATTTATAAAGTTGAGTGTATTAATTAATAACAGCTACTATACTTTAAATCATGCAAAAACTTAGTGGTTATATTAACTGCTTTCTTTGCCGTTATGTTATAATACCTAACAGAAACAACTTTAGGGAGGAAGGATTTATATTGGTTCATGGTTCTTCAGATAAAGTCCCTTATGTCCAGGAATGGCTGGTGACTGGAAGCATACCAGCAGGAGCTTGAGCACAGCTGGTTCACATCACAGCTTCTGACAGGAAGCAGAGGGCCAGACTGGAAACAGGGCTGGGCTATAACGCTCAATGCTTGCACCTATTACACTGATTCTGCCAGCTAAGCTCCATGTCCAAAAAGATTCTACAACCTCCCCAGTTAGTGCCACAAGCTAAGTGTGCAAATGCATGAGCTTTCAGGAAACACTTCACATTCAAGCCATAAGGATGTGCAAAATAAGCCTTCACCATTTCACAGCTTCTTTGGGTAATGAGTTCAGAAGCAACTCCATGCGTCAGATATCAGTGTCCACTTACTCAGCCTTTTGGTTCTTTAATTAAATGGATGGTGCCACTCTGTGTTAGAGAGAGCAATTTACTTTATTCAGTCTGCCAATGCAATTTTGTTGTTGTTTGTTTTTTGAGACAGGGCTTCTCTGTGGCTTTGGAGGCTGTCTTGGAACTAGCTCTTGTAGGGCAGGCTGGTCTTGAACTCACAGAGATCCGCCTGCCTGTGCCTCCCAAGTACTGGGATTAAAGGCATGTGACACCACCACCTGGCTGAAAAGCTTGATTTTCAAACTGTATGATTTATATTTATTTATTTATCCTCAGAAGAAAATAGTTGTGTGGTACTATGAAATTACTACATGCAAACCCCCATTAAGAAAGAAATATTACTTTCTAAAACTGTCTCATTGAAATGATTACACAGACACAAATGCTCTTACTCCTAAAAGCTATCTCTAAGGAAATCCTCAGGTTTTTCATGCATTATCAAGTAATAAAAAAAAATTATCTCATTACTGTTAGACTTAAAAAATTCCAGTCCATTGTATTACACAGACACAAATGCTCTTACTCCTAAAAGTTATCTCTAAGGAAATCCTCAGGTTTTTCATGCATTATCAAGTAATAAAAAAATTCTCTCATTACTGTTAGACTTAAAAAATTCCAGTCCATTGTAATGCCAAATGCCGCAAATGTAGCTTAGCAAGGAGAGCTCCTAACTAGCATACCAGAGGCCCCTGTCTCCCACACTGCTCTAAAATGGGGAAGTGGCAACACACAATGCTGTGTGTGATGATACCTGCCACTCCCATAGTAGATACAGTCCCAGAGCAATAAAACAACTTAGATCCATCCTAAAATGGCTCATCTGTTAAAAGTGCTTTTCATTCTTGCAGAAGACCAAAATTCAATTCCCAATACCCACAGTGTTCAGATCACAACCACCAGTAACTCCAGTAGCAGGGGAATCTCACACCCTCTTCTGACCTCTGAAACTCTTATAAAGGAAGACATTCAATTGCAGTGGCTCACTTACACCTTCAGAGCTTTAGTTCATTATTGTCCCGGTGGGAAGCATGGCAGTATATGGTGCTCAAGAAGGAGCTGAGAGTTCTTACATTTGACCTGCAGGCAACAAGAAGTGGTCTGAGACACTGGACATGGCCTGAGCACATATGAAATCTCAAAGCCCACTCCCACAGCCACACATCCTAATAGTACCACTCCCTATCAGCTTTTGGGGGTCAGTTACATTCAAACCACCACACTGTCTTTTTAGGCACTCATCAATCTACTTCCCTGTTTGTCCTAACAAATCAAGCACAAATTCAGACTTAGCAGTAGACTTTGTGCTGAAAGATTATTGCCACTGTGCAGAGAGGGCCTCTTGTATTATGGGAGAGGAACTGTTGCTGCAAACTAAGGCTGTCTGACGGGAGGCTTTGATTTACTCGGGCAGCAAGGGCACAGTCCAGGGTGTGCATCTGGTTTTCTTAAATCGCCCCATCACTTGGCTTAAATGAGGAGGAAAACCCTTTTTCTCCATCACTGAAAGATGGCATATGTATCTTTCTGTACCCTGAAGCTAGGTGGTTGGGCTCACTCAGGCAGAACAGGTTCTGAAGCACTTTTTTTTTTTTTTCAAGTCTGGCAGGGGATCTCTAGAACTTAATGCAAAGGTGCTTAGCGCCTATTGTTTTAGTTTCAGCCAAAACTCTGAGCCAGGAGGACATTAAATGAATCCTGGCAGGGAAAGTCCCTCAGTGAGAGCTGCTGCATTTCTTTCTGAGAGTTCTTTCTGGGCTTAAACTTTTGGCCAGCTGAAATAAGGATGTGATTCAGGATAGGAAATTTTCACATGCCATTTCAAAGGCATTTTAACTACTAAAGACAGAACGACTCAAATGACCAATGCCTCTGTTAGAAAAGGGAATGGCAGCCGTGGAACTCAGCAAAAGAGCTGACATGAAATTGTCCTTCATACATGGGCTTTCCTAGGAGAGATGACCTCATGGCTATGTGAGCTGTGATTGAGCTTTGAGGTAAGAGAACATTCAAAAGAGACAGTCCATCATATCAGAGACAGTATATTGCAGTTTTAGGGGGAAAGATAGGATTCCATTTAAAACTTAGAGAGAAGCGTCATTAAGAGAGAAACTTTAAAGTGAAAGAGAAGGAGAGCCTCTATGGACAAGATGACACAGGCAAACGCAAAGGAGAGCCTTCGGAGTAATCCCCCAAGCAAAGGAAAATAACTGACTTTGTATCTTCCAAGGGTAATGGGAAGTTCCATATCATGGAATTTAGTGCAACATAGCCCAGAGCGTGGAGGAGCCAGGCACCATTAATCAGTGGTTACTAAGCTATAGCACAACATGGCTTCTTAACTCTGTTCTAGAGACAGAGAGCTACAGAGAGGCATGGCCTGATTTCTTCTTCAGGCAACGTAATATGGCTACCTAGAGTGACCAGCACATTAAAAGCCCATGAGCTAAAAGCTAATACTTTTATTTAACATAAATTGTAAGCTCTGACATGTTTGTTGCTAATGGAAGAGACAAAAATCAGGTCTATATGATATATTCTCAGCCTCAATACTTTAATAACCCATGATGAAGCCCTGAGCCTCATTATTTATATTTCATATGTTTGTTCTGGGCTGCACACTAAGTGAGGTTGAAACAGGATAGAAAGACTTGGATAATTAAGGGGACACAGGAAGGGAAGTAAGGCCCTCACCCTGGACTATGATTGATGATTTTTGCCAGCTATAGAACTAAGAATTACAGCATAATTAACAATGTTTCTTAAGAAAATTCCCTCCTTACAGCCAATATTCCTCTTTTTGTTTGTTTGTTCGTTCGTTTGTTTTAAGACAGGGTTTCTCTGTATAGTCCTGGCTGTCCAGGAACTTGCTCTGTAGACCATGGGGGCCTCTGACTCAGAGATCTTCCTGCCTCTGCATCCCTAATGCTGGGATTAAAGGCGTGTACCACCACTGCCTGGCAGTATTCTTCTTATAGAGATATTTCAAATAAGAATTTTAAAATTTCTGCACAAGTATGAGGACTGAAGTTTGAACCCCCTACACTCAAGCAAAATCAGACACACTAGCATGAATCTGTAATTCCAACACTGGGGGGTGGGAATTGGGAGTCAGAGACAGACGGGTCCCTAGAGTTCACTGGACAGATAACCTGAACTGATAAGCTCTAGAGTTCAGTGGAAGACCCTGTCTCAAAAATAAGATGGAGAGCAATCAAGGAAGACATCCAACATCAACCTGTGCCCCCATACACATGTGCACATACATTTACAGACCTACACACAGATACACTTACTATTGCTGAGACACAAGAGTGTGACACTCTTGAGAAATCCACACTTTCACTTGGGTGGACACTATCCTTTCTCCAGTGCCTCTCTTTGTATTAACTCTAAATTTAAAAATCTGTTAACTTATCATCTTACTAAACTCCAATTCTGCTTCAAACTGGCTGTCCTGAAATTCTTTTCTGTAGTAAAGACAAGGATCTCAGCTTTACCCCAGTGGAGGTCTCTGTAGAGAACTCCTAGGGCTGCTTCAGGCATCAGTACAGAGCTGTCTCCAGCTCATGCCTCTCTGTGGCTGACGACATGCTACCACAGTATTTGAAAGCCTTCCTATTACAGTGATGTTTCTCTCAATGAGATAAGCCTAGATTTCAACCAGATGTTTATTTTTCATTATCTGTTATCTAGCTTCATTCAGAAGAGTCTGAATAGAAAATTACAAAGGAACTACCCCAAAATAAGTACGTGTCTGTGCTGTGGGATACAAGCCTGTGCTACATGGAAATGGAAAGGATGGTTGTTCTGGAGGCAACTAGGAGACCAGGATTTTGGGAAACTATCTACTTTCTCTCTACTTGCCTAAAAGTAGTGCACAAGTTTACAAAGACACAATACAGCCTTCTCTTCTTTCTACTGGAGAAAATAAAGGTTATCCCTGAAGACTGTTTAGCACTATCAGCCTAGAGGTGGTTCTGGAGTTATCTGTTTTAATGTTGACTAACTAGACATGTTTGGATACCCAAATTTTGCCTTCCTCCTTTTGCCACCCAAACAAATTTACAGTATTTTTTCTTTGTCTCATTATTTTTCTAACACTTCACATTTTTTTTTTTGTTTACAATCCCATTTTGAGGCAAGATAGACAGACAGGGAAAATTGAAGGGTCATGGGGAGGGAAAGGATACCCTCAATCCAGAATTTGATGCAAGTCTCTTGCTGGCACAGATTCAAGAATCCACCACAATTAACAGAATTGTTATGAAGAGGCAATATTCCCTTTGTAAACAGATATTTCACATAAAAATATTAAGAAGAAATGAAGCACACTTGCAGCCTAACCATAAATGACATTCAAGAACAGCCATAATCCTTTATTTCCCAGGGATAAGTCTAGAATTTTCTGGGAAGCTACAAATAGGAATACAAGCTTCATTTACAATAACATGACTTAGCTTCCATGTGCAAACCTTGTGATCTCTAGTTAACCCTACCCCCAGTAATCATCTGAGATGTAACTTCAGAAGTATCCAATTTGTGTATTTGGCTACTGTAAGGCTATGAAGACACTTTAAACTAGCTCCTGCAAGTTGTCCTATCACGTCCACATTTATGTCATGGCAAGTGTGTACACACATGTCTGTGTTTATGCACATACAAGAGAATAAATGGAATAAATGCATGCAATGATAAATATATTCTTAATAAACTCAAGCTCTGCTTCATGCTGACTCATCTTGAAATTCCTTTCTGTGAGCTCCACCTGAGTAAAGTTCTCTGAGAAGAACTCAAAGTGCTGCATCTCTTCTCTGGGCCGCATCTAATGTAATGAAACCCAAAGCTACATCTTGCCTTAGGCGTCTCCCATGATGCGTGAAATATACACATTAGCAAGTTCATTTTTCTCTTGCGGATCTGTCTTTTGCCCATTCTGTAGTAACTAAGAATATATGAGGGTTGAATAAAAGTAATATTTCTTTGCCTATACCACCCTAGGAGTTTGTAACTTTGAATTAGTATCATATGAAAAAATTAAAATAAGAAAAGATTTCATTGCCAACAAAAACCTTGTCCTTCACTAAACTTTATGTGGTGCTCTCCGGGACCCTTTCCCAGCCTGGCTCCATCAGCAAGCCCAGCGTGGCCCAGTCTTAGCATCCCTTCACGTCAGCTTGTGTAGAATTCCCATCATTTATATCTAGTCACTTTTTTGCTATCTGATCAGTTTTCTCAGCCTCCCCTGCCCCAGCTCTGTCCTCTAGGTGATGCCTGGTCTCCCTTGCCTGCCTTTAACAAGGAGCAAGAACAGTTGGCTTAGCTAGAATCCCAGCTGCCGGTGAAGTAATTTTGCATCCACTGCCCACAGATGCTCTGCAGCTGTGTATCCCCAACGACCTAGTAAATACCATGTGTTTGGAATTGAGCCTATACTGTGCTCCCTTTCTGAATAAAACTCACTTACCATTTGCTAATAATATGTGTACCCTCCAAGTTCATATGTTGAAATCCTTCTGATATCAGCAAGTGAAGTGTTGGGAGAGAGATGATGAGACCGGAAGGGGCCTTCTTGAATGGAATTAATGCCCTGATAAAGGAGTCCTCGGGGAGTTCCTCAGCCTTGTCTTTGCACATGGCTCTCCACGAACCAGGAAGTGGTTTCTATGCAACCTTCACTTATTGACATCTTAATCTTGGGCACTGAGCTTTTGGAACTGTGAGCGCTAAATGTTTGTGGCTCATGGACAACATGGTTTACAGTGTTTTGTGATAACTATGCAAACAGACTGACACAGCTTGAATTACAGTTGGCTTCTGACCTTCTTTAACGTAAAACATTAGGCTTTTCTTGTTGTTTGTTTTGTTTTAAGATGGAGTGTCAGTATGTTTCAAAGGCTGATCTTGAACTTCTGGGCTTAAGCAAACCTGCTTCAGCCTTGTGAGTAGCTGAGACTATGGGCAAGAATCCGTAAAACATGATTAAATTTGTCAGAATCTGGTATTTGTAAGTGAGACTTTAAACATGCCTTGAGATAAATAACAAAATATATCTCACAAGTATGTGTTATAAAGTTTGTTAAAGAGTGACTATAAGCAACTCAAAAGTTTGGCAAGCTTGATGACAGTTACTTAATTAGTTCCATATATGATACACAAATAAATTACCCACACAGATTCTCACTCACAAATTGACAATGCTTTTTCTAAGCACATCTGGGAATTTTGCGAACAGAAATAATAAAAAAACCACTATAAAACAAATTTATTGTCAGTCTTTTCTTTCCTACCATGCATTTGCCGTCACTCAAAGCTAGCATTTTCATGTTTATGTCTTAGAAAACAAATGCACTGGCATCATTAAATCATTCATTTATCCAACAATGAATTGCTGTTATCCCCGCCTCACATACTATGTGCCCAGGACTAGGAAGTTCTGAGGAATGGTAAAGCCTCTGTCCTTCTGAATTTGAAGGGCTCAGAACATAATGGTGTTTAATAGGTAATCACGTAAGAAAGCACACAGCTACATTCACAGGAAAGTTTCTATAGGAGTAATATGATAGTTTTAATTTATTAAAGATTTATAATATGCTCACTTTGTGTTAAGTATGCTGTATAATACTTAGTTCTATTACCAACCCTGTGAGATGAGAGCCATTGTAAGTGATGATAGATTTCTACAACCTAACCATGGCCAACAATGTCTGAGGCCTGGATGGTTAGTGCTTGCCTCTGATTTTTGTCAACTTGTATCATCCAGTGTTAGAGAAGATCTGGGTTAGTTTATGGGAGAAAATGATCATATTACTCACTCCCCACCATTCCTTAGGTGCTATGTGACCATTCTGGCCTGCCTGCCTGCCACAAGCATTCTCTTGTGGCTCAGGGCACAATACTCTAAATTTATGACACCTTAATATGCTGTGGACTTTGGACTGAGGGTGTGTGGAAAGGCCCGAGCTCAAGTTATTTCTGCTTTCCCATCTCCTGTCCTATCTCTACCCTCAAATGAACCATAGAAACCAGACTCTGTTCTCATGGTGAGTCACAGAAACTGGAATCTCCCTTCCTCAAAGCAAGCCATAAATGTGAAAAGATTACTTTCTCCCTTCTCCTTGATTCTGGGAAGACCCCTATCCCAGAGGGATAAGTATAAAGGAATGCCACACAGAAAGACTCAAGAAGGGGATAAAAAACAGACCTTTCTCTGGCTTTCTCTGGGTCAGTCTGTTACCCGTACCTCAGTCCTTTTGGCCCAGTCACATTTCTGAATACACAATTCCATCTACTCCTAATGGCACTGAAGCACAGAAATAGTTTTTCTTTGCATCTCTGAGTCCATATCTTGAAGCTTCCCCATGCCATATAAAACCTCAATTAAGTAAACATGTCATGCTTATTGCTTATTGCCCTGATATTTTTTCAACAGAATGTCATCCAGGACCTTTCTCTTTTTAAAAAATTTATTTAGCTTATTTATTTTATGTGCATTAGTGTGATGGTGTCATCAAGGCCTATCTGATATATCCCTCCTCGCCTCTACCTATATCTTCTCTTTTCCTTTCCAAAGCACAGGTATTTTATTGTACTTGAAGAAAATGAAGGACCTTGGATATTTTCTCTCATATGGTCATTGGGGCTCTTAGTGGTATATTTTAATCTCTATTTTGTTTTGCTTTGAATAAAGTTTTATTTTATTTTTTTAATCTTTTTTTTAGCTTTTCTGTATTTGTTTTTCTACTTATGTGCATATGTGTGTATCTGTGTGCAAGTGTAGGCACTCAAGGAGTCTGGAAGATGATGCCAGATTTCCTGGAGCTGGAGTTACAGGCAAATTGTAAGCAACCTGATGTGGTTCTGGAAACTGAACTCAGGGTAGTCTGTCAGAGCAGAGAGTGCTTTTAACTGCTGAGCCAAAGCTCCAGCCCCTCCTTACTACAAAGAAAGCCAGATAGCTACCATGAGAAAGATCTGGATGTATCTTGTGACCCAGAATGTAAGATGTTAGTCACTAAATTAAAATAATAGCCATAGCAACATTAATATCATAGGGCAAGTAATTGTAGAGATAACAGCTTCTAAATATACTGTTGATATCTCTGCTTGGCAGAACCTCAAGCCTCTTGTTGTCTATAGACCTCTCCTTGGCAATCCACCACCCTGCCTGTCTATAACAACTCAGTATTTCTTTGGGTGACATCTTTATCCTACCTACACCCAGTACAGCCAAGATACATGTGCAAATGGGAAATTTCATTTAAATTCTATATGTACATTTTATAGCAACTAATGTTTATTATTTGTAGTTTTAGATAGATAGTTGATAATATGATTCCTTATGACTTTTTCAGATGTCCTTACTGTTATTTTGTCCTCCCCTCCTTCTTCTGTATTTCTCTCTTTTCCTCTCCCTAAATAGAGTTTCCCTCTTTCCCATTCCCTTCTTCAGATGATTTGTACAGTTCTATTCCCCTCTCTAGTGTCTCCCCCAGCCCAATGGTCCCCTTTTACTTTCCTGGTTTCTGTAGTTATTCTAGGTTACATTCGCACGTCTGAAGATTTGGAGCTAGGAGCCCCAGATGAGAGGGAACATTTAACATTTGTCTTTCTGGACATGGGTTACCTCACTCAACATAGTGTTTTCTAGTTCCACCCAAATCTCATGACTTCAGCTTTCTTTTTTTCTTTACAGCTTAATAGTACTCCATAGTGTATATGGACCACATTTTCATTACTCATTCACCAAGTAAAGGGCATTTAAGTTGTTTCCATTTCCTAGTGTATTAGTCAAGTTTCTTTTTGTATTAATTTTTATTTAAAAAACTATTTTTCATTTTACATACCAACCCCAGTTTTTCCTCCCTCCCCTCCCCCCTCTTCCCTCCTTACATCCCCCATCCACTCCTTAGAGGAGGTAAGGCCTTCCTTGGGGAGTCCAAAGTGTGGCATACCAAGCTGAGGGAGGACCAATCTCCCCCCACCCCTGTATCAAGGCTGAGCAAGGTATTCCAGCATAGGAAATGGTCTCTAAAAAGCCAGCTTATGCACCTGGGATAGGTCCTAGTACCAGAGTCACATAACTGTCATTCACTTTCTTTAGTTCAGTGGTTTTCAACCTCCCTAATGTATTGACACTTTAATACAGTTCCTCCCCAACCATAAAACTATTCTGTTACTGTTTCATAACTGTAGTTTTGCTACTGTTACAAATCATAATGTAAATATCTGATGTACAGGATATATGATATGTGACCCCTGTGAAAGGGTCTTTTGATGCTGAAGGGGTTGCAACCCATAGGTTGAGAATCACTGCTCTAGAGTAACAGAACTTACAGAATTAATCTCTCTCTGTATCTAAAACATACATATATATATGGGATTTATTAGAATGACTTATAGGCTGTGGTCCAGCTAATCCAACAATGGCTGACTATGAACGGGAAGTTCAAGAATCTAGAAGTTGCTCAGTCCACATGGCTGGATGCCTCAATTTGTCTTCAGTTGACCCTGGAATCTCAAAGAAGTAGGCTCTAATTCCAGTGAAGGTACAGACTTGCTTGCAGGGCAAGGGTAAACAGGCAAAGAGCAAAGACTTCCTTCTGACATGTCCTTTTATGTGTTTCCTGCAGAAAGCGTGACCCAGATTAAAGGTGTCATCCTACCTTCAAAATCTGGATTAGATCTTCCCACTATTTTGGGGTTCTGATTAATTTCAGATGTAGTCAAGTTGACAACCAAGAATAGCCATCACACCTAGCTATTGTGAATAGAGCAGCAACGAACATGGCAGAGCAAGTATCTATGGAGTAGGTCGTCAAGTTCTTTGGGCAAATGTCAAGGCCAATCAATAACTCCCACTTTTTGAAGGTAGAAACTCATTAAAACTAAGTAACTAGTCTATGTTTATATATTTCTTCAAACTGTCCACGCTGTAACATGGTCCAGGGTCTCGGCCATGTACATTGCTGCTGAGGGCTATTGATGTCTATTGCTTGTTGATAGTTTCCTGCCCCTAAAGCAGATGAGGAAACACCCTTAGCAGGGCTACAGACTGAAAAGCTCCCTTCCACTTAGTCACTATTACTTGCTTTGTAATTTAATTTCAGTCTATGTTCTGTTACTCACTGAAAAACAGATATCTGACTTCAACTTAAGTTGGAGTGGGTTTGGTGGCTCAAGACTAAGGAGGCTATCTTGGGGATGGCCAGAGAGGGAGGGAGATAAGAAAGATAATAAGAAGTGAGTTACATTTCAACCAGGGCACCAGTAGTGATGGTGTTCATTAATCCGTTCAAGTAACACTGCGAATGCCAGTGGTTAGTCTGGTAAACAACACATCGCCAAATGGCAACTGCAATGCCATCCCATTGTAAAAACCGATTTAACACACTTCCTATTACTTACCCAGATTTTGTGTTTAGATGAACATCTTCTACTGAACCTGAATATTTCTAGAAACTAATGTTAATTAAATTTTGAACTTAACTGTTATTTTCTTAAATATTCAATATTTCTTAACATAGTCAATAATACATAACAGGCCTGGAGTTTACACTTGAAGCTCTTTTAAGTCGTCTTCTGTTCCCCAGCCTTATTTCTTTGTATATTTTCTTTTAAAAATGAAACACTTTAAAAGCTCACACTAATTCTAAGATAGATTTTTAACAACATGTATCCCCCCCCTTTCTTGAGATGTTAATATTTTCTTCAACTGCTCACCATTTACAGGAAAAATAAATTCCCATTGGCCTACTTATAAACAGTATCAAATTTTTCTGGGTCTGCTGCACATTAAAAGCATATTGTGTTAATTTGTGAAAAAGAGAGTTAAGTTGCCAAAGCCTAAGTGTATACACACACACACACACACACACACACACACACACACACACACACACACACACACACACACACCTCTATTAATTCCAGGAATTCCACTGAAAATGACTCTACAGAAGGTAGATGACTTGAAAGAAGGGCTAAACCTAGTTTTCTTAGGCTGTCCTTAAGACCAAGCGGGAGTAGGTACGTGGAAGGCTTTCCCACTTGTGGCTCAGCCTGGACAGGAGGCGGCCTTGAAGTCCTGGAGAAGAGAAGAGCATGCTCGCACCCTTTAAGGAGCAATCGCCTCTGAGGACTCAGAACGGCCGGGCTGCCCGCTCTGGAGAGGGGCGGAGCCGCTGGCACCCGCGGTTATGGCCCCGCCCACTGAGTCCCCCCTCACCCCGACGCCCCGCCTACCGGGCTGTGCCGAGGGCGCGGGCGGCCCGGGCTGCTGTGCGGCCGCTCCGCTCCCGCCTGGGCCGCGGCCGCGCGCCCTCCCTTCGGGGAGGAGGAAGAGGAGGAAGGAGGAGCGGCTTGAGGAGGGCCGAGCGCGGCAGTCGCTCCCGCCGCCGCCGCCGGGAGGAAGCGGAGCCGGCGGCCGCAGGGTGAGCGGCGTGGGGCTGGGAGGGAGGGGGGGTGGTGGCGCGGGGTCGCGTGCGGCGGCGGAGGGAGGGGGAGCCAGGCCCCGCCCGCTCGGCCCACGCGGGCCGCGCCGCCTTTGTTGCCCGCGGCGCGGTGTGCGAGGCCGGCTCGGCGAGGCCTGGGCGGCGGGGCCTGCGGGCCGGGCCGGTCGGGGCTCCCGGAGCGGGACCGGGGAATCGTCGCGGCCCGGACGGCCCCGGGGGTGGCGTCCAGGGGACGAGATGCCGAGTGGAGCCGGGACCGGTGGCCGCGCGCGAGGGCCGGCGGAAGGGCCGCGCGCGGGAGGAGGGCCGAGGCATTTAAACTGCCCTGATCCCGCACAGGCCCGCCCGCCTTTGCTCCCGGAGTTGGCAACTTCAGGTACACACACCATTGTGGCTCCTGAGCGCCACTGTTGATGTTTCCCGGGGCAGAGTCTGGCCCCAAACTTGGGAGAGTTGTGTGTACCAACTTAGTGTGTAGTCAGAACGCGATTTGGGGTTCTCATTCGTCCCCACTTTTTTGTAATTGGAGGCCGGTGAGACGGAGGTGGAACTCGGGCTTCCGGTAGGGAGCTAATGTTGAATTCTTGAAGGTCTCACTAAGGCAGCATGCTGCTGCTGCTGTGTGTGCCCGAGGACTGTGCAGTATGCTAATTACAATTATAATGTGAATGGAACACGGGAGAGACCTCCCCAAGTACAGTCTTAATTTATAGTGTTCCCTGGGATAAAGATAAACTTGTAACTGAACAGAGGTAAACTCCTGCCTACGCAAAGGTGAAATACCAGCCATAGTAGGTAGCGGTTTACTTTAAACTCACCAAATCCCACAGTGGAATCCGTGTAGTTTTACTTGAATGAATGAATTTCACTTGGAATTCTCAGTGCTGTGAAGGCAGTGGAAAACACGAGTGGTATTGCTTAAAGGCTTCACGGGTAAAATGCAGAAGAGCTAGCATATAATCTGACTTTTCTGCACTGATTTCTCTCCAGTGCTTCGTGTATGGATGTGGGAAGAAGTTTTAGGGTCTATCCCTGCCTCAGGAAAGTAGGTCATCTTAACCTTTTGGTTCCACCACTCTCCCTAACCCTTGTTTATTTGAGGACATGACTTCTGGACAGTGGGCTTCATGAGGGATGTGGGAGCGTTTATTATGCAGGGTTGGACCAGGTCAAGATCTACCAAGTTATTTACCTGAACCTCTAGCTTCTCTATGGCTCCATTTAGCATCTCTTTAAAGACACTGCTCTTGTTTGCTTTTATCTTTTAAGACATTCTCTGAATTGGTGCCTGGCCCTGCTCCTTTCCCTTCTGACCATGGAACTAAAACACTGTCTCCCTCAGGGAGTCATCCGAGTGCCCTCCCTTGTTAGGACACCTGCAGGGAGTGGCAAGGCAGGGATTTGGGTGCCAGCCGAAGCACAGGGTGTGGTGTGGAAAAGTGCTGCTGTACCAACTGGATTCCAAGCCATTTACCTTTCCATGTTCTTCTCCAGTCTTGCTTTAGAACGGAGACGCTGTTGTTTTTAAGAGCTGTCTTTTCAGAGAACAGAAACCAAGTGCCTTCATGACCTTCTTGTGTAACTTCATCCTTAGAGAAAACTCTGCTATTTTTGCCACTGTGGACAGTTGTAAGAAACTCTGTGTTAGCCTCTTGTTTTGCTTGCAGGGGGTAATTGTGTGATCTTACTTAAAAAGTTCTGAGGTATGCTGAAAGGAGGCAAAGCTTTTATGTCCATTTCTGAGTTCTTGATGGTCACTGTCACTCTCAAGAAAATGTGTTCACAAGAAACAGAATGATACATGTGTGTACGACATTGGTTTTGTGCTGCTTCTCTTCTGACCTCTTGAAGTTACAGAGATAGCATTGATGTCTGAGGGTACCTGCATACTTTTGTAAAATTATCATTTTCATGAGGAATCAGCTTTCTTAACCTGGCTATCTTGTTGATATCTGAATGACTATAAGATTTCACTTTCCAGACTGCACACAGAGGACGTGACAAGTGTTAGGGTGTTCATTCAATAGCACTGTGACCTTGAACAGGCTTTGGATCTTCTGAGTCTTAGTCCTCAAGTGGATCTAAATCCATCTCACAGTTATAGTAAATATATATTTTATTTGAAGTACATCCAAACTCTTAATTGGGCTACAGGGTTTTGCATAGGTTGTTTACACTATGTCTTATACAATAGTCGTACCCTGGCCTTCCATTCCTCAGTATCCCAGGCTGCTTTCCAGAGCCCAGCCCTGATACACTGCTTTTGTTGACTGTCAGTGTCCACCAGTGGCTACTTGTGCGAGAGATTTATTCCTAGGCCTTACAGCCAATGTCCACACCTCAGAGAATCTTCCTAAGTACTTTGAAGTAACAAATTGACACATTTCCTTTAGACATGGTTGTTTAAGTATTCTATTCTCTCCTTTTTGCTCTGTTAGTATCCAGGTTCCATGAGGTAGTATGCCTGCCATGGTCTTTTTTCCCTTTGTGTTCCCAGCACATGGAACTTGGCTACTTTCCCCTTTGTGTCTTTAACATATCCTGTGGAACTTGCACACTGAGCAGGGACCTGGTATTCAAAAAAGTATGTGTAGTTCTCATCACATGACAGAAAGAGGCTTGCTGTGTAGATAGATATTAGGTAGCCTTTGGTATTGTGAGTTGTTTGTCATTGTCCAAGCTGATCTGTTCAAATGAATAAATCAAAACACTAATAAAATAAAAAACCTTGTATTCACATGACTTAAACAGCCCTTCACTGTTTCCCTGTGGAGCCATAACGTGTAAGTTACTCATGAACCAAACCGACTGCCTCACTTTCATAAGTGGTTATTTGTCAGTGTGGAAAGTAACTATTCTGGGGCATATTTCCTCACTGTTCCTTTACATAGCCTAGTGAAGTCAAGCCTCAGTTATCTGGAACCTCTTGGCAGCCTTAGATTTCAGCAGAGAGTCAAGCAAGAAGGAAAAACCAATTTGTAATTAGACATGCCAGACACTTAGACTGATTGCAGCAGTCTTTCTCTGAAATACAAATCTAGATTGAATTTTAACACTTTGATTTTGTATAATTGCTTTTCAAAAAGTTTTATTTGTAAAGTTTCTAAAAGGTGAGATGAAAAATTAAGACAGTGCATGTGACTAGGTTGATGCTTAGAATATAGCAAGTGATAATAGTAATAACTAATTTAAAATGTGCTTGGGCTGGTCAAAAGGAATATGTTGTGGAAGCAGCAATGTCTCTGTGTGATGCAGATATTCTTGCTAAAGAAGGGCAATATGGGAAAAGAGTGTAAGATGCAGTGGTAAGAGAAATGGTCAGGATGCAAAGCAACTGGTAGTATGCAAGTTGCTGGGACATATGTGTGTGTGTGTGGGGGATGGGCACTGGTCACAGTGTGCATGCAGTGGAGCTTGACTGTGGGCTCAGTACTCTTAGATATGTGAGTCCTTTCTGAAGTTCCTTGACATGTGGTTTGAAGCTGTCTTCCTCTTTATAGCCACCACACTAAAGTATTGTCTTAAAATTATTGAAAAGGTTTTGAAGACAGTTTATCCATTTTTCCACAGCCAACTTTTGGACATTAGAGAAGAAAAGAAAGAAATGATGGCATGTAAGAGGTCACTGAGGACCTTTGTGACAGTATGAACTTGTATTTAAACTACCTTCTTACAAAGGCATAGGATTGTGTGGCTCCTATTATATAAAAGATTTTTTAAAGAATTTTAATTTTAATTTACTATGTATACAGTATGCTGTCTGCATATTTGCCTGCATTCCAGAAGTCATCAGATTTCTTTATAGATGTTGTGAGCCACCATGTGGTTGCTGGGATTGAACTCAGGACCTCTGGTAGACCAGCCAGTGCTCTTAACCTCTGAGCCATCTCTCCAGTCCCTAGATAAATTTTTGGGTGTTTTTTTTTTTTGTTTTTTGAGACAGGGTTTCTCTAGCCGTGGAGCCCATCCTGAACTTGCTCAGTAGACCAGGCTGGCCTTGAACTCACAGAGATCTGCCTGTATATGCCTCCCAAGTGCTGGGACTAAAGTTATGTGCCTGATAAAAGGTTTTTTAATAAAGAAATTAATCATTTAGTTTTGATCTTTATAATTCCACAGACAAGCTTGGTTTACTAAGTGCTTCAGAGAGCCAGTCTTTGCTGTTGACCTTATTCAGACCTTAGTGTCAGAAGTGTCAAATAGTTGAATCAACAGGGTTAACACACTGAGATGAAGATACATTCTCATTGGTGGATGTACTACTTTGCATGTGTGTTACTTTCCTTGTGCAAACTTTGTTTTGATATTTATAATACATTATTCTAAAAGTTTAGCTTTGGGTTGTTTTTTGTTTGTCTTTTTTATTTTCTTCAGACAAGGTTTCTCTGTGTAACCTGTCCTGGAATTTACTTTGTAGACTAGGCTGGTCTCCAGCTCACAGAGGTCCACCTGCTTCTGCCTCTTGAATGCTGGGATTAAAGGCATGTGTCACCACGCCCAGCAAGCTTTGTTTTCAATGAGTACTTGTCCTTTGGCATCCCTTTCATTGGGGGAAAAACATATTTAGGGAATAATGTTACTAAATATCACAGACTGGCAAAATTTATAAACAAGAAGGAAGTCTCAGGATTTTTGTGCTTTTATACATCTGTAAAACTGTTGTAATTTCAGGCTACAGGAAGTTCAACAGAGTATAATCAGACTTCATTCTTTTACAGATGTGTAAATAAATAAGTAAATAAATTCAGACATGTGTTTATGCAGTTAGCCTAGTTATATGCCAGTTCTGTAGGGGATTTCAACATGAGATCTCATGCACATAGCTCTTCTTGATATTGATACAAGTGGCTAGGCATTTGTACTTCCATCTTCACGGACAATTGTTTGGTTTTGGCTAGGGGCGATACAGAAGCGGGGACAAAAAGAGCCCACTCGTCAGTCTGGAACTCACACCTGTAGAAACTTCCTGAAAAGTGAGGAGGTAGTACTTTACTGGTTTTGGCTTGTGTGCTAGAAAATGCTTGCTCAAGTATTTGGTTTATAGTTTGGCTGAATTTAAGGTACAGCTTAAATTTACTCAGGAGAAATAGGTTATGTTTCACTGATTAACCCTAAAATCTCAGCTATGAAGGGTAATGGTTGGCTTTTTGCTTTCCTGGATTTTGGAGGGGTGGGATCCTTGTAATTTCTCTTGGATCTGTCAGCTCCTCTGCAATTGCTGTCCTGTGAATCCAGGCAAGTGGAGAATAACAGATTGATGCACTGTTAATCCACTTCCCAGAATCCATCATTTGGTTTTGCAAGAATGCCAGGGAATGTGCAAGATTCAAGGACAGAGCCACTGAACTGTTGGAGGTTTGAAAGCAATGCCATTGACACCTGGCCTTCACTGTTACCTTGGGCCAGCTACCACTTGTTTATAGCAGATCTCTGTCTCTAGAAAGTTTTTGTATTATCTATTAATTACTAAAGCTTCACAGTGGTATGTCTCATCATTATTCTTCTATTCTTAGAATGTAATATTCCATTGATTTTTTTTAACTTAAAAGACTTTAAACTTTGCTTTGCAATTTCTTCCCCCTCCTTTTTGTGATTTTTCTTTTAACCTGGATTGATTTGTTTATTAGTTATTTTCTCATGTCAATCTTTTGGGGGTGTTTTTGTTGTATTTAAATGTTTCACAATGGATTTTGGTTTTCTTACCCTCCTGTACCCCTTTAAAAAAATAACCTTGGACTTGTTTCAAATCTGTGATATTTTCTCAGGCCTGTTTCTTCTTGTCTTCCCTTCTAGAAGGATTGAATTTACTTACTTGTTTTTTCCAGTGCTGGATCTGGACAGCAGGACTTGGCATATACTCGGCTGGTGCACTGTCACTGAGCTGCCACGGTGCTGGGAGCTGCAGCTCAGGCTTGTCTACCCCAGTTAACATTGTTCTCACTGGTCATACTTTCCCTTTGCTTTCAGGGTTCCATTGTGTGGGGGGAATGGTAGTATGCTTGTCAGATTGTTGTCAACTGGACACAAGCTACAGTTATTTGGGAAGAGGAACTCTAAATTGAGAAAATGCCTCCCTGAGGTTTGCCTGTAGGTAAGTCTGTAGTATATTTTCTTGATGAATGATTGATGTGGGAGAGCCCAGCTCTTTCGGGACACTGACAGCTCTGGTCAGGTGATTCTGGTTGACAAAAGAAAGAAGACTGAACAAGCCATGAGGAGCACTGGTAAGCAGTGTTTCTTCATGGCTTCTGTTCAGCTTTTTCATGGTCGTGCCCTGACTTCTCTCTGTGATGATAGACTGTTATCAGAATATGTAATCTAGATAAACCTTTTCTTCCCTAAGATGCTTTTGGTCATAGTGTTTTATCATAGGAATAGAAACCCCGGCCAAGACAGGTAGCAGTTAACATGTATGCTCATTCTTGTTGATAGTGATTTTTGTTGCTGATTGTTGTTTTGAGATAGTTTTGCTGTGTTGCCAAGCAGAAACTTACTATGTTGTCAAAGCTGGCCTCACACCCCCATTCTTGTGCCTCAACCTTTCAAGTGATAGGATTATAGGCCTGTGCCACACATTCTGCTCAAAAACCATACGGTTAATCAATCATGACTTCACACAAAACTAGCAGCTAACTGGCTGCTTCCTCCCTTCCCCATCCCTTTTCTTCCTTGTGTTAAAGCTCAAACTCAGACCTTAGTTATCCAAGTTAGGCAAGCAAATACTTTACCACATTCTGCATCTCCTGCCCAAAGCCTCTTGATCTAAGTTTTAAATTGTATTATTTAGGAGAGGTCAATGTGTGGACATGTCGAGATCAGATGACAACTTATAGGAGTTGGTACTCGGCTTTGACTGTTCGGATTCTGGGGATTGAAACTCAGGTCATCAGACTTGGCAGTGTCAGTATCCCTACCTGTTGATCCAACTCACTAGCCCAATTTAGATCATTTTAGTAAGTGTAGAGACGCCGCTGGGCATGGTGATATATACTTTTATTCCCAGCACTCAGGAGGCAGAGGCAGGCAGATCTCTGTGAGTTCGAGGCCAGCCTGGTCTACAGATCGAATTCCAGGACAGCCATGACAGTTACACAGAGAAATCCTTTCTCTAAAAACTATTCCCCCCCACCAAAAAAAAAAAAAAAAAAAAAAATGGAAAGAGACCTCATCTTTGGGAGTGCTCAGTAATTGATTATTTTAAATAAATTATTAGTTTACAAAGCAAGCAGTCTTTTTGTGAGATTGTTAATTTTATTTTTTATTTATTTATTTTTATTTATTTTATTTTGCCTAATAGGGTTGTATTTAAATGATTATTACTTTATTGATGGATAAAGTTTACACTGGCTCTATGTAGATTTAATAGTAATCTTATGTGAATTACTTTGTATACCTCAAATCTGTTATTCTAAAATCTCATTCTCAATTTAAGTATAATTCAGAAAATACGATTTTTTTTACCACAAAGCTTATAACTTATGGCAGAAATAACAACAAGTATTATATGTTCTATATGCATTTGAATGATGTATTATTTTTTCTTTTCTTTTTGAATTGGAGCTTCTGTGTTAAGATCTGTAGACTACAGCAGTTTGTTACTTTTCTGTCATATTTGTATTTCAGTGTTTCAGAATCTGAGTTAAGTGCCAGGTGGTCATAGTGGCAGTGGTGGTGATTGCGTTTAATCCCAGCACTTGGGAGGCAGAGACAGGCAGATCTCTGAGAGTTCAAGACCAGCCTGGTCTACATAGCTAGTTCCAGTACAGCCAAGGCTATACAGAGAAACCCTGTCTCGGAAGGAAAAAAACAAAAAACAAAAAGAACCTCAGTTAAACTTTTTTACTGTAATAGTTCAGTTCATTGAAGAGATTTTTATTTATGAGCAAATTATATTACATCTCTGGAGAAAATACAAAGTCTTGGACAAATCACCTGGTAGCATTATTTTGCTGTACTACTTCTGCTCTAGAATCAAAACAAGCTGGCAAAATACAGATCTTTGGATTTTATGTAATTGTTCAGTTTGTCCAAAAATCTTAAAGAACATTATCTACTTGACAGCTTAACCAGAAAGGTTGTACTTATTGTAGCAATGGTGAGCATTTTGGAGTATGTGTGATGTTTCAGTTAAAACCATTCTGTTGACATTTATTAAAATGCTAGTTGATTTTAACTTTCAACTGTCAGTTATGACAATGTATCAATGAATCCTGTTAAGTTACATTTATAACAGAGGACAGGCTTTATTATATAACTTGTCACTGAGTATTACAATAAATCTTTTCAAATAGCTATAACTGTGCCTTAGTCAATAAAGTGGGTTTGTGGGAATCACTAGGATTTGAACGTAAGGTGGGTAGCATAGCACATGATTTCCCTTTATCAGTATTGCCCTGGTGCCACTGGGTTATAGTTGAGGAAACAATTTGTTGATATGTCTGATAGTTGTTTTGTAGATGACCTGGCCCAGGTAGATAGGTGTGTTAGTTACACGTATTTTCAGTATAATCACCAATTCTCCAGCGTGAAAACTGGTGGCTTCCATTGTGACACTGTCCAGAGTAGTACAGATCCCACAGGTAGGAGCTTAGTTCATAGACTTCCCCTGTTCAGATGCCAGCTTGAAGTCCTGGCCAGATCTGCTTTCTTGCTGACTGGCCATTAAGTCAGAGGTTCCTACAATGACCTCTTCTGATGAGATAATTTGTAGAACTTAGTAAAAAACTTAGTTGGCTGATTTACTATAAGGATTGTGTGCCAGGAACAGCTGAGGAGAAAGGCTGCATGGGATGGGGTGTTGGGTGTGATTTGCAGCTCCAGTGCCCTCGTAGTATGCCCTGCTCTCCAGGTACTTGTTGGTGATCTAGTTAAAGAGTGTTTATAGTGCCCAATCAGTTTCTAAACTCATCCCTTCCCTCTATGGTGTAGGGCTGGGGCTAAAAGTTCCCCCTCTGTAATCTAAGTCACTTCATTAGTTTAAACTCTGGTGTGATTGAAAGTCTCCTGCCAGATCTAGGAAGATACTTTCATCACTCAGTAGATTGTAAGGTTTGGCATAGCTGTGTCAGGTACTTGAGACAAAGACCAAGTTCATAATATATTATACATGCTTTGAATTAGGAAGTGGCAACTCAGGTGTACAATGGGCGTAATAGATTTAAATGTTCATATATACCGAAAGACAGCACTGAGTTGGTAGATTGTGTAGTACCTTGCCTTTTTTATTTTTATTTATTTATTTATTTGAGACAGGGTTTCTCTGTATTGTTTTGGAGACTGTCGTGGAAATCACTCCGTAGACCAGGCTGGCCTTCAACACTCAGAGATCCACTTGTCTCTGCCTCCCAAGTGCTGGGATTAAAGGCGTGCACACCACCATCCAGCCATTTCATCAATTCTTGAAGGCTAGCTGCATTTACTTTTTTTGTATGTGAACATTTGCCATGAACATTTGTTTCCTGTTTAATGTAGCAGTAATGTAGTAAACGAGGTTATAATAAAAGATTCTTAGAAAAATTCATATAAAACTTGCTCTGCAGGCTAAACATACAAGTCGGCCTGCGTGCTTTGAAGATTAAGGCTCTTTCTTCATATGGGAAATCTGGAACTCAGTAAAGACCAGTCAGTTGGGGCCTGTACAAACTTTGGCTAGTGCTTCCCTATATGTTAGTGTTGATAGCCTCTGAGTATAAGCCTACTTAAAATTTATTAAGACTTTTGCTGTAATTATAAGTTGTCTTTTATTTTTTCATAGCAATTTTATGTCCACTTTTCTTTTAGGTTATATTTTTTAAATCCATTTTTGTAGCCCTGAAAATAATCCATATTTTTTTTTTAGTTTATTTTGATGTGATTTACAGGTTCTGAAAGAAGACAAAGAAATTTTGTTGTATTTCTTACGCTTCAGTTATTTTTATTTGCATGTACATGCCAGGCATTGTAAAGCTGGCCTGCTGCAGAAGATATGAGTCCCCAGAGTACAAGATGTCAGCAACTGACTGCCCTGTCTTTCTGGGCACCAGTGCCTTTAATTAGAGTATAAAGTAAGGAGATGCAGGGGAAAGCAAACTGTCTAAGATGCAATTGCAGTAATGCCAGAAGCTAGAATATCTTGGCAAAAGCATTTAGATTTCTGAATATGTGTTGAAGGTAGCTGTGATTAGGCTTTCATGACATTGCATATGAGACTTCAGATAAAGATGATTCTGAATGCTTTGTTCTGAGTCCTTGAAAGAATGAGATGGCTTTAAGTGAAGTAGCTATAAATGGCAGTGGGAGCCTACAGGTAAAGCAGGTTTGGAAGTGAGATGGAAAACATGCAGTTTAGTGTAAACCTGTTACATTTCAGCCATATATAAAACTTCCAAATGGCAATGTCAAGAAGAAAGGTGAATATAATTGGCTTATAAATGGTGAAATAGGACTTTGGGAGTGGATGGCCCATAGGTGTCCCTGGCATCTATATACCCAAAGAGTCTGAATGTTATGGTGGAAGTTCCACCTCAGACCCCTCCCCTGTATCTCTCCAAACCCTGCTGCAACTTAGAAAGCCAGTCAAATGATAACCCCTTCCACAGGGTATTTAAACTGCCTCCCAGAAAATAGACTCCTGGTTTCTCCCTCTCTCTTTCCTGTCTCCTCTGAGGGGCTGGAAGGCCATCCGGGAACATTGTATCCGTTAAATGTGGGCTTTTTCTAATTCGCTTTAATTTGGTCTGATTTGGATTGCCGCATTGGTGGAGAGGCTTATTGGGGTGCAGAAACTTTTCAATAGGTACTGTCATAACCTTAATAAATATGACAAGGTGCTTAGTTTTGCCACAACTCGATAAGCCTTCCTTTGTTGATACCCCCTGGGAAGCCCGCCCCTTTCTGAACAGTAACAGGAGTGGGTGAGGGAGGTTGTATGGGTGAGCGTGATGGAAAGGGAAAGATTCAGCCAGATGTAAAATAAAGTAGAAGTATGGAATTATTTAGTGTGTTCACAGAGACAGAGGAGGGGCCACATCTGAGTGCTAGGGTGCTCCACAAGAAGAAGCTGGAGAGAAACCAGCACAGCAAGAGAGTCTAAAAGTGAGGGGCCCTTGTTGCAAAGACACAAATGTTTTGAAGAGTTTCAGGCATCTTGGATAAAGACTGAGCAGTTGGCCCCAGGCTGCTTGTTCTGTATGGAGATGGCTGTGGCTGGTAAAGAGACTGGAAAGCAGGAATTTTTGCTACTGAGTTTACAAAGTTCTCTCTGGAGTACTGCTGTGAGAACATGTTCTAGGGAATGTGGCTTGTAGAAAGTGGGAAATTTATGTGAGAAATAAACATTTTTAGTAATGATCCAACAAAAGGGAAATTGTTAGGAGATGAGGTGTTTGAAGACAAGGCTGTAGTGCCTTTAGGAAGGAGCCGAGGAGCCGATGTGGAGCAGACACTAATTGGATTGACACAGGGTAGAATCCACGATTTCCTCTTACCTTTCAGTTTTTGGTGCAGGGCCTTGCAGGGCTTTGAAGCTAGGACCTTGTGCTTGTTTGGGGAGGCTCCCCACAGCTGAGCTTTTTGTCCCTAGCCAAGACTGGAGGAAAGATGCCGGGGAGCGGTCAGCAGCAAAAGAGAATGAACAACAACAAAAGTTGATTCCTAGATAGCAGTCAGAATTAACCTCAGATATGTGGCCCTGAGAACTAAGGGACACCAAGCTGAATGACTTTTTCCAGCCCTGTTCAGCTATGTGGGTACAGGTGTAGCCTAGGCGAAGCCATAACCAGTGCTCTAGTGTAAGACTGGAGGGGGGAAACTAAATGTGATGTCTGCAAGGGAGTGTTTACAGTGGTTACCTGTAGACTGTAAGCTGAGTAGGGAGGGAGGTGTGCTATTGAAAGTAGGTTTGTCATTCTTGTCACTTAAACTTTGAATATGTAAGGCCAGTAGACCATGAGTCACTGTGTGTGTGTGTGTAAAATCTTTTGCATATATCAATATAAAAATTTCATGTCAGATTCACAAAACGTTCTTTTTATAAGATGAAAAAGAGGATGAAGTGATCCAGGTTTTAATAAAAATAGTCTCATCCATCGGCTTACTTTTTTGTTTGTGAATTTGTTGTTTATGAATTTGTTTGTTTGTGAAATAATTGACTCCCAAAAAGAAGCCTCCATTTGGCTTGATACTGGTGTGGATACTTGGCCATTCCCAAGTAAAGTCAATTCTCAGAAAAACAAAAACCTTATAGACTTTATTCACTTAAAAACACTCCAAGTTCATATTAACTAACATATCTAAAGAATTCTGCCATCCAATAACTGCTCCTTCTGGTCCACTTTCCTCCCTATTCTTCCTACATAATTGCAACCACACTTTACATATAATTTTATTTCCTGTGTTTTGCACTTAACAAATGAACACTAGGAGTTCTCCCCATGTTATTTATAGCTGTATAAATACCAATTTCAGTGGTTCTCCAAGTTCCATTGTGTAGCTGTGCCAGCATTTGTTTTACTGCTCTCATGCTGTTGGAAATTAGGATGTTTTTGATTTTTAAAACTCAATTATTTTTAATCATAATTCAGAGAACATTGTTATTTCTTAAAATGTATAAAGGCAGTTTTGCCAATAAAGAGTAGGATAATTTTTAAAAGCTGAATATTACCAAATTAATTTGTATAACTGTATTAAGATACTTTTTTTTTTTTTGAGACAGGGTTTCTCTGTGTAGCTTTGGAGCCTATCCTGGCACTTGCTCTGGAGACCAGGCTGGCCTCGAACTCCCAGAGATCCACCTCCTCTGCCTCCCGAGTGCTGGGATTAAAGGTGCCACCAATGCCCAGCCTGTATTAAGATACCTTTAAGCAATGGTTAATTGATTAGAAAATTTTTAGCTGATTTGAATTAGAAAATGCTCTTACTTTTTTTTTTTCTTTGAGTCTTATAAGGGTCAATATTTTCTATGACTGTATAGAGCCAATTAGTTATCCAAGTGGAAAACTTAACCATGACTTCATATAAATCAATATTAGACTAACCAAGAACTTAAATATAAATGGCAGATTTTTTCTGTAGAAAATACAGGTAAAACTGTTTCAGGGTCAAAAGGATTTCTTGAGAAATAAAAGGTTAAATAATAAAAGTGTACAAGAGAGACAGAGTCAGAGACAAAGACAGAAAGACACAAGGATTATGTAGCAAGGGGAAATGCAGGGACAAAGCAGGAAACAAGGGAATCTGTGGGACTGGATATAGAGATTTCTAGGCATATGGAATGTGACAGAAGTTCTTTGTATAATGAGATAGAGCTATCTGCATGATTCTAAGTGGTCCTTGTTTATATTAATTGATCATCGCTGTTAAACAACTTGTTCATGGGGCATGAGATAGCTAGCTCAGTGGTTAACAGTGCTCACCATCGGGGGTGATGACTCAAATTCTATAGGAAGAGAACACAACTCCTGCAGATTGTCCTTTGACATACACATACACAACACAAAAAAATCCTGACAGCACAACCCACATACAAACACATAGAAAAACAAGAATTCAGCTTGATCATAATGACTTCTACATGTTGTCAAGTTTGGTTTGCTGATAAGGCTGTTAAGGCTTTTGGATCACTGGGGAAAACCCACACCTCCAGTTCTCTTAGTGTGTTTGGCTTTGGTATTAGGTAGTACTGACCACCTGGAGTGATTTACAAATTCTTTCTTCTCTATCATGTGAGAGAATTTGTTAGAGAGTTCCTTATAACTTACTGCTTTCTACTCTGTCATTCACTATCTGTGTATATACTTTCCTGGGTTCAGTTCTATAATGTTTGCTATTTCCTTAGAATTGACTTGATTTAAGCTTGACATTCACAAGGGTCTCCTGTGTGCAATTCACACCAGACTCAAGTTCAGTTGCTGGGCTTACATCAGCGCCCCAATGCCCATTTATAAACTACTTTTTCAAGTTTCACTCTGTGTGTGTGTGTGTGTGTGTGTGTATTCTGTTTGAAATATGTTTTAAACTTAGGGTTTCTAGTCTTTAGCCCAGGTATTATTTAGAAGTATTTTGTTTAATTTCCTAATATTTGATGGGGCTCCAGATTTATTTCTGTTGTAGGTGTATAGTTTAGCTCTTTTGTAGTCAAAGAACATATCCTGTATGATGTCAGTCTTTTTAACTTTGTTGAGTCTTGTTTTTGTCTATCCTAAGAAGGCAAACTTAAAAACCACATTCAAAGCTGTTGTTAGTATTCAGTTCCCAGGTTGAGTGTCTGTCATCCAGGGTGCTTGAGACAATAAATGTTTCTGATTTTGGATTCTTTGCAGGGTTTGGATATTTGATTGTATGTAATGAGATGACCTAGGGCAGAGTCCTCACAGGAGTACACAGCTCTTGTGTTTTGTATTCCCTTAATGTGCACAGCATGAAGGTACCCTTTTTATTTTCCCAAACTTTGCATTTGACTACAATCTATCACACCAGGTTAGGTGTGAAATTGTCAAGATGTTGGATTTCTGTGTGTTTCAGGTTTCAGATTTGTAGTTTAGTGAACTTCAACCTTCTAAACCGTCACCCTTTCCCTTCTTACTTCCCTCTCTTTCTTCCTTCTTTCCTCTCCCCCCACATCTCTCTCTCTCTCTCTCTCTCTCTCTCTCTCTCTCTCTCTCTCTCTCTCTCTCTCTCTCTCTCTCTCTCTCTCTCTTCTCTACTCTCTTCCCCCTTCACACTGGGGATTGAATTTGGGCTTTACTTCTGCCAGGAAACTGTCTGTCTACCAGTGAACAGAGAGCCTGCCTTATTGAAATCTTTAAGTATTATTAAATTGTTTATTTCTCCTTTCACATCTTTATATATTTTAGGGTTTAGTATTATGTGTATATGCATTTATTTTTGTGATATATTAACCTTCATTTCATTTTGAAAAGCCTTTTCTCTAGTAGTACTATGTCTAAATCTTACTTTCCTCAGATGAAGTTCTGTTAATACCACTGATTGAAAATAAGAACACTACCACAGTTTAAATCCAAGATTGAAGCAAGTTTTTTGGTTTTTTGTTTGTTTGTTTGTTTGTTTGTTTGTTTTTTCGAGACAGGGTTTCTCTGTGTAGCTTTGAAGCCTATCCTGGCACTCGCTCTGGAGACCAGTCTGGCCTCGAACTCACAGAGATTCGCCTGCCTCTGCCTCCTGAGTGATGGGATTAAAGGCGTGTGCCACCAACGCCCAACTCGAAGCAAATTTTAATTAAATACTGGCCGGGTGGATGGGCTCTGGCCAGGTCCATACCCAGGTTCCTGAGAAATGGCCCAGTTGTGATTTGCAGCAGCTTAAAAAGGAAAACCCATAATTCATTGCATTTCCCTTCAGGTCCAATCAGGGCCAAGCATATATCCTGATGTACCTCCAGCCTACATCCAATCAGGGGCAAGCCTATCTCCTGAGGTATTTCCTGCCCATGAACCTCCTACCCACTTGTGATCAAGCACATCCAGTGCAGATAGATCAAACAAACTTGTTTAGGAAGTGAAAACATGTGGCTTGTTACCTTCCAAAGCAATAGCCTCCAGCATTTCAGGAACTATCTGTCCTTGAGCAAGGGGCTTGCAGATCAGAGGCATTTTTGTTTCATGGATCTAAAAGGTATAGTAATTAAAACTTAAAATGTAACTTTAGCTCTCTCAGTTTCTCTTCCCAGATGACCCTGTTTTGCATCAAGTTGGTGAGAAGGTAACCAGCATACAGCACATACCTTTCTTTTTTATTCATTCTGACAGTCCTTTGATTTGGTTAGGCATCTGCAAAATTTTCCTGTAAAATACCAAATGTTAACTTTTGCATACTATAGTAGCAGGGCGGTGATGGCTTATGCCTTTAATCCCAGTACTTGGAAGCAGAGACGGGTGGATCTCTGTGAGTTAGAATCCAACTTGGTCTTCAAAGAGAGTTCCAGGACAGTCTCCAAACCTATAGAGAAACCCTGTCTCGGAAAAAAACAAAACAAAACAAATAAAAAACCCAAAAAACTTTTGTGTGCTATAGAGACTCTAAACTCGTGTTATAGAGCCTCTGAACTCCTTGTTTTGAGGAGGCAATCTAGACAGTCTGTGATATAGAAGTATGATACTTGCTTGATAAAACTAATTTACAGGCACAGAAACTTAAATTTCATCTATTTTCTTGTGTCATAAAAATATTATCTTTTGATTTTAGCCAGTTAACAGTAACACTGTAACTATTTTTCCTTGATAAACATACAAAAAGAGTGATGAGCTGAGTTTTGCCCAAAAAGTACATTTTGAGCCATAATGCTGTAAAAGTTTAGTCCATTTTTATGTAACATTTATTAATGTGTCACATTTACGTCTGTCATTTTGCTAGTTTTTAAATTTACATCATTTTATAATTCTTCTGATGTTAGGGAACTCTTGCATTAAATGCATGTTTTAAATGTTTTTCTTTTTTAATTTTTTTTTTGGGGGGGGTTCAAGACAGGGTTTCTCTGTGGCTTTGGAGGCTGTCCTGCTCTTGTAGACCAGGCCTGAACTCATAGAGATCCTCCTGCCTCTGCCTCCTGAGTGCTGGGATTAAAGTCATTCACCACCACCACCCTGAAGTTAAGTGTTAACTTCACATTCTCAGAGTACTTTGTGACTACTTCATGGACCCTTAGTTATTTCTTACCACAGTGTACTTCAAAATAATGTTAATTCTGGTAAAATATAAATTTGCCCTTTTCCCTATGTTCTTCTAATCCTTTGTGCTGTTTTGCATACATTGTATCTATGTGTGTTGTAGTACTCTATGAGTACTACAATTGATTTATATTTGCCTGCGTCCTTTAAAGCAGAGGGATGAGAGAAATTATAGGATTTAAATGAATCCTTACTTTTATCATTTCTGGTCATTGCCAAGTGACACTTTCTCTGAAGCACTTTCCTCCTGGTGTGTTTGTGCTTCAGATGGGCTAGCTGCCCAGCCTCTCTTTAACACGTGGATGTTTATGTGCATGCTAATGCTTTTTCCTCATTACCCACATTGCTTTGGCTATAGAATTCTTGATAGCAGAATATCCTTCAGCATTTGAATGTGTCATCTGTAGTTGGTTGTTATTCTCTGTCTCTCTTTTTTTTTTTGGCTCTTTTGTTCTTTGCCTCTTTTGGGGGCTGCCACCCAGCTCCCAAATAAGCCACACATGGAGTCTTATTCTTTCTTATGAATGCCCAGCCTTAGCTTCACTTGTTTCTAGCCAGCTTTTCTTAACTTAAATGATCCTGTCTACTTTTTGCCTCTGGGATTGTTTCTTTTCTTACTTCTGTATATCTTACTTTCACTCTTATTCTGTGGTTGGCTGTGTGGCTGGCCCCTTTTTTTCCCTCTCCTTCTTCCTCCTTTTCTCATTTTTCTCTCCCCGGAGTTCTCCTATTTATTCTTTCTCCCTGCCAGCCCCACCTATCCTTTCTTCTGCCTTGCTATTGACCATCCAGCTCTTTATTAGACCATCAGGTGTTTTAGACAGGCCAAGTTACACAGCTTCACAGAGTTAAACAAATGCAACACAAAAGAACACAACACATCTTTGCATCATTAAAACAAATGTTCTGCAGCATAAACAAATGTAACACACTTTAAAGTAATTTTCCACAACAGTCATTTTACTCCCCTCTGGTCTCCCTTGTCTCCTTTATATCTCTGCTTTCCTCCCTTTCTGATGAGTTCTTCCTCTCTTGCTCTCAACCTTGCCATCTCCTGCATTGACTGCTTTCTCTAGAGTTCAGTAGTGTGTCTGAATGTCTTTAGTACTGTGTGACACATGAGCTCAGCTTCAGTTACTTTGTGGGTGAAAGGACTCTCAAGGCTCCTCGTTGCATTGTGCTACAGGTACCCCTAGGCATATTACTGTTTTTGCCTGTATTTCTGGATGAGGAAACATACCACGGGCCATCCAGAACATTAGAAAATAAGTGGTCCTGTGAAGTGACCCAGGCAGAATGGCTTATTCTTGGTCTTGCTGTGAATTTTCCTGCTTCATTCATGTCAACACTTTTAAATAAGTGGTCTTTCTAAGCCATTCACAAAGCTTTCAGTGCTTGCATGTTACTCAGAGGATTCCTGTGGACTTTGGACCATTATTAAACTGTCTGGAGCTTATTTTGTTTTCCTGTAGCATGGAAATGAAGATGGTCTCTTAAGGAGAATCCTGTGAGGGGGCAGGAAGGTAAATGTACTTTTTGGTGCATTCTGGCTTCCGTAGCTGCAGCCATCAGCTCTAAAGTCACTGAGAAGAGGTGCTTGGAATCAGATCCCTCCTCCTGGTTTGTGTCACTGACTGGAGCAGCAGCCTAAGTGCTTTTCTACTGGATATGATTGCTGACAACTTTCAAGCTGTGCTGAAACATGAAGTCCTGGAGAGTAGTAGTGCTTTTGCCCTTCAGCCTGTGTTTTTTACACTGCTTGTAGTTAAGTCTCCAAACTCTTCTGGGAAGCACAGTGTTTTGTCAGTGTCGTGACAGAGATACATCTTAGAATGATAAAAGAAGTGATGGAGGCAGAGAAGTGGGTATAAAGTAAGGAAACTTGTGGAAATGGTATGACTGTGGAAACCACTGCTTTGGGTGAGTTCAGGTGTCAGGGTGTTAGATGTTAGGGCTTAGGCTGGATGAGGTGTAAGTTCCAGGGAACAGACCCACCACAGTAGATTGACTTGTGGTTGAACTGGGAAGCAAAGTGTTGAAGTGAGTGTGGCTATATAGAGTGAGGGTCAGATATGAAAAGGCTGCCTGCATTGTGGCCTTTAAAACTAGGAAGACTTGGGCACGGCTGGGGAGGGTTTGAGGGGAGTACCTACGACAGAACCTTGTCATGTAATACACTGCTCAACTTTGGCAGGTAAGATGGCTTGGAGTAGTTGTTCAGTGTTGAAGTTAAACTGCTCAGTTGATAGAGAAAGTACTAACAAACAAAAGGGGGCTTCCTGACCATTTTCCTGTTGTTCTAAGGTGTAATTATTGTTATCTGTGTATCACCTGAGATATTTAATGTGCCTGTTAGGTATAAACAAACACACAAATATTTGTGTTTTGTTTTATAGCTTTCTTTTTCTCAATAATGTTCCTGAACATTTTTCTTCCACTGTATGGTTTATTAAACTAGTCTGTAGATATTTGATGTGTATGTGTTGTTTCCTACAGTTTAGGAAAACTTTTTTCTAAGATGAAGTATGCATTTTAAAGGTGTGTGTTGTGATTAAGTAGACTTTAGAATCAACTAGTCATGAGTGTGATTTTAGGTAAGTGTCTTAGGGTGTTTATGCCTCACTTTTCCTGTTTACTTAATGGGACTATTACTACTTACTTCTAGCCGTAAGCATTTGGCCTAATGGTATATGGCATTGCTTTAAGGGTGTCTTGTATATAGGCACATTTTGACTCCATAAGTTACATGTGTGGTATGTCTAAGATCATATAATTGCTAAGTAGTGCTGGGGTATGCATAAACTTAGTCTAGTTCTACAATAACTGCTTCATCAAACAAGGCTCATAGATTATAAGAACTGATGAAGCAGTGTTTTCAGAATCTTAGTCCTTCTGTCACTCTGGCAATACGTAGCTTATATTTACCACTGTAAACAATGTAAGCAACAGTAGGTTTGTTTAAACGAAATGATAGAAGCGGCATTTTTGTCTTTATAGCTTTGGCACAGGAACATAACCAAAAGACAAATTACTAATTGCATGTCTGCTTGACTGAATTGTGAATTGTTTTTCAAGTCATCTTGCAAAGGTGTTTCCAAATTATTTTAACGATGTTATAGTACTGAGTTTGGGATATCCTTCCCAGTGTCATGCTGCTAATTTAACTTCCCAAATTCCTGAGTGAAGGTGTTATTTTTCAATACAATTTATGTTTATTTTATGTTCATTGGTGTTTTGCCTGCATGTATGTCTGTGTGAGGGTGTCAGAAGCCCTGGAACTAGAGTTACAGACAAGTGTGAGATGCCATGGGTTCTGGGAACTGAACCAAGGTCCTCTGGAAGAGTATCCTGTGCTGTGGTTAACAACCATGCCTTGAACCTGGTATACTGTCAAAGAAAAATATGTATATAAAAGGTATTAAGCAAAATATCTTCCCTTCCCAAGGTGTCTGTTTGCTGGATTTCTTGTTGCCCTTGGAATAAAGAACATATTGAAAGATAAAATGCAGATACAAATGTAAGCTCAGCTGGGTTCTCTTGTCAGCACAAGGTTTTTAGTAATTTGAAATGGCATTACTTTTTTCTCTGTTTTTATTGTTAGAAAATTTAGTTTTTTTCAGGAAATAATGCATAATGAGTATATTAATGTTTTTAAATAAACAGGTGATTTAGTATTTTTAAACTTAGTTTTAGTTTCTAATAGGACAAATTTCAACAGACAAAAAATATACAATTAAAACATTTGTGATTCCCAGGCAGTATTTTTCAAGATCTTCTGAGAGACTAGAAATGCAGAAGGTGGGAGGTTTAAGGAGTACCAATGTAAGGACTACATCTGTAGGCAGCCTGGTCATGTGGCACGGGAAAGAGCTCGCTGTTCCCAGGTGATTTACCTTCATTGGACAGGTTTTAATTTCTCTGAGACCAAAGGTTTTTTGTTGTACAATGAGGTAACAGAGCTACTTTGTTAACTTTAAATCATTGTTTGACTTGCCTCTAGTTTTTGTATTTGATGTTAAAAATGAATGGTACACATAGCTAACTGGAATCATCCCTTTAAAAAGAGGTGGTAGTACCCAGAGTGGAGGCCCCCACTTGTAATCTCAGCTCTTGGGAAATTGGAGGCATGAGGCTCACTGGGTTCAGGTTTAATGTTGAGCTACATAGTAAGTTTGAGGCCAGTTAGTCTACACAAGACCTCGTCTTTAAAAAAAAGTTGTAAAAGTATAATTAGATGTTATTGTCTGACTGTAGAGTATTCTTTGCCTTTTATTTAAACATTTTTAATGTTTAGTGTGTGAGTGCTTGTATGTACCAAAGTTGTTTGTATGTAGTTTGGAGGATAACTTATAGGTGGTATTGCCTTCCACGGGGACAGACCTTATAGGTCAGCAGGCTTAATGGCATGTGCCTTTACTGCTGGTGGGCCACCTCACTGGCCCTGTAGAGGGTTTTTTTTTTTTCCCCTGAAACTTTTTCCCTTGAACCATCATCCAAATTTTTGAGTGTATGTGTAAACTTAAAACTTTGCAATTAGAAAATCGGCAAGATTGATTCAGAACACTTACTTGGGCACAAGACAGATGGTAATCCTATAAAAAGATGGCATATATTTTTGGAAGTGCAAACAGGAAAATAGATACTCTTTAAAAAATTCTAGAGTAGTCTTTGCCTAGAAGATACAGGAAAGAGATTTAAAAAAAACATATGGCTTAATTGAGCTTCTACTTTCTAATATCTAGAATTGGATCATGTCCCCTTAATATTAGAATCGAGTTACATATGCATTGGTAGCATTTTTCAACTAGATACCTGCCAAGTGCTTTTCTCATCTGTGGTGTAGATATGTGATAGTGGCAAGCAGGACTGTTGGAACCCCAGATTTAGTGAAGTTACTTACCATCTCAGAATCAGCTGTCGAGTCTGCTATCTGGGAGTTAGCCTCTATGCCTGGGGACAAGACCAGGTGCATAGTGAGTTCACTCAGTGTACAACTTAATGTTTAAAGTAGCTTGCGCTCCAAATATTTATGTGTTCTATTTTTACAGTATCTTTCAAAAAAAAAAAAAACAGTATATGACAGAGAGACTTAAAGTTGCTGCTGCTTTTTGTGAAGATGGTGTAGCTGTTCCTCTGATAAACGTCTGGTCTGAGTAGTTTCAGTGAGTATGATTCTGTCTGTACAGCAACCACTTTCTATCTGGAGTTAAAACTGAACCCTTGTCAGATTCTTTCCTTCCCTGCATTCCCACCTGTGTTTCCAGTGTGTGTGGATAGATTTGTATTGTAATTTACCATCCATATATCTGTCTGTTCTACTGGCTTTAAGATCATAACTAGCATTCATGCTACTGCACTGTGTTGCGTTAGAGCTGTAGTTTTCTGCTAATCAGCTGCATTGCACTAAGCCGTAGGTGAAAGGTGTTACGTTTCTTCTTCAGTGCCTGTGATGGCCAAGAACTGTGCCTTGAGGAGTATGAATGAAGGGCCATAGAAAAGGCTGTGTCTCACAATGCATGTGTATATTTTTTGAAGTGTGGGTTTGTCTTCTAGATAGAGAATTAACAGTGCCTTCTCTGATTTTGCTCCCGCAGCCTGGTGCATGGGCACCTCAGACCTAGTACTGAAAATAAGCTTGGTCAGATAGAAAAGAGATAGTCTTGACCTGTACAGGAAACATAAAACAAAAAACAAAGAGTAAATAAAGGACCTAGTATTTTCCCGATGCCCAATGTATGGCAGGCAGTTATCCTAATCTTCAGGGTGACAGTCCTAAGGATTGATTTTTTTTGTTTTGAAGCTTAAAAAATTTCTGTTAAGTCTTATGTGAAAACAAAAATGTTTAATTTTTTTTAACCTTTTTAAAATTCTTTTTCAGAAAATAGCTCTAGAGGTTAAATAAATGAAGCTGGACACAGTTCATCCATGAAGCATCATAGCCTGTCCCGATGTTTGGGGATAGCTGCTACAGAGAGAAATTGACCGGTTTGGATTAGGTAACTAGTCACAATGAAGAAAATTAGTCTGAAAACCTTCCGGAAATCTTTCAACCTGAGTAAAAGCAAAGACGAAACCGAGTTCATGGTGGTTCAGCCACAGTCCCTTGCTGGCGACTTTGTGAAAGATGACTCCTTATTCGGGAGCTGCTATGGCAAGGACATGGCTAGCTGCGACATTGGCAGTGAGGAGGAGAAAGGGAAGAACAGGTCCAAAAGTGAGAGCCTGATGGGCACCTTGAAGAGGCGGTTGTCTGCTAAGCAGAAGGGTAAGGGCAAGGGCGGCACTGCACCCGCAGATGAGGACACCTTCTCCTCAGCCTCCGCACCTGGTGGCCTCAAGGATGTGCGCGCCCCACGGCCGATCCGCTCCACATCACTACGCAGCCACCACTACAGCCCCACACCCTGGCCACTGAGGCCCACCAGCTCGGAGGAGACATGCATCAAGATGGAGATGCGGGTGAAGGCACTGGTGCATGCTGCCAGCCCAGGCCCGGTCAACGGTGTGCGCAAGGAGCTTCGAGAGCTGCAGCCCAAGGAGCTGCGGGACCTGCAACCCAGGGAGCTGCTGCAGTCCAGGGAGCTTCGAGACCTGCAGCCCGAGCCACGCCCTGAGTCCCGATGCAGCCCCGGTTCGCCCGGGGACCTGCGCCTCCATCTGGAGGAACATGTGCCTGTAGTTATCGGACTCATGTCTCAGGACTACCTTCAGTACACCGTGCCTTTAGACGATGGCATGTGCCCTCTGGAAGGGCCGCGCAGCTGCTGCCTGGACACGTCCTCACCCATGGAGGTGTCGGCCATGCCCCTGCCTGGGGCGAGCGCCTTCTCCGAAGACGACAGTCAAGTGGACCAGGACCTGGTTGTAGCCCCAGAGATTCTTGTGGATTCTTCGGTGAACAACTTGCTGATTGGCACCACAGGAGTCATGTTGCAGAGCCCTAGAGCAGGTCATGACGATGCCCCTCCCCTCTCACCGTTGCTACCTCCAATGCAGAATAACCCAATCCAAAGGAACTTTAGCGGCCTCTCAGGCCCGGACATGCACATGGCTGAAAGCGTGCGCTGTCATTTGAATTTTGATCCCAACTCTGCACCTGGGGTTGCAAGAGTTTATGACTCAGTGCAGAGTAGTGGCCCCATGGTTGTGACAAGTCTTACGGAGGAGCTGAAGAAGCTTGCAAAACAGGGGTGGTACTGGGGCCCCATCACACGCTGGGAGGCAGAGGGGAAGCTGGCTAACGTGCCAGATGGTTCTTTTCTTGTTCGGGATAGTTCTGATGACCGTTACCTTTTAAGCCTGAGCTTTCGCTCCCATGGCAAAACACTTCACACTAGAATTGAGCACTCGAATGGTAGGTTCAGCTTTTACGAACAGCCAGATGTAGAAGGGCATACATCTATAGTTGACTTAATCGAGCATTCAATCAGGGACTCTGAAAATGGAGCATTTTGTTATTCAAGGTCTCGGTTGCCGGGATCTGCGACTTACCCGGTCAGACTGACCAATCCAGTGTCACGGTTCATGCAGGTGCGCTCTCTGCAGTACCTGTGTCGCTTTGTTATACGTCAGTACACCAGAATAGACTTAATTCAGAAACTGCCTTTGCCAAACAAAATGAAGGATTATTTGCAGGAGAAGCACTACTGAGAGATTGGGAGCCCTGCTTCTTGCACTTTGGGGTTCAGATACAAGACTGGAGTACAGTTTACAGACTTACATCGCCATTGAAGTCTTTGCTGCCATAACTATTTTAGTTTTTAATGTGTGAAAGGGTCATCAGTTTGTTCGGGGTGGGGAAGTGTCTGCAAGGTGTCTTGAGTTTATTTTGATTCTTTGGAAAGGGATATCTTGAGGATCTAGAAGTGTGAGTTATCTTTCTTTAATGTGCAGAATAATCACAATGTGAATGACCAGATTCTCCGTAACGCCCCCTCCCAGTCCTTTGCTGCTATCCACTGTGATTCTTATGCATTAAAGCACATTTCCTGTGTATTCAACCCTAAGTAAAGTTGAATGAAACATAAAGAACAAAAATTGCTATGATGTTAAATGGTCCAATTGAATAAACACATGGGATAAATATTACATATACACTGAAAAATGATTTGTTTTCAGTCTCACACTTTAAGAAAAGAGTTATTCAGGATTATGAATCGACAAAATCTTGGTTAATGGAATGCAAATATATCTTGTATAACACTTTTCTAAATTATTTTTTTAAGGATGTGATAATTGTTTTGGTTGTGAGAAGTTGAATTTTTCCGTTGCCTTCATTTCATCTTGTGGTTTGTCTCCTTTGATAAATGGCCTTACATTAAAATTGTAAACAAATATATACACAATTTAGAAATTGTTGCCTTTTCTGTCATTAAACTCTGGTATAAATTGGCATAATTTAAAGCCCTGTAAAGCCCAAACCATTGTTAGAACAGTGAGATAACCCTGGTTTCTTATATGCAGTGTATGTGTGTGTGTGTGAGAGAGAGTATGACAGAGAGATTGTTTCAGTTAAATGTTTTATCTATGATTTCTTTAGTCAATACTTTCTTCCATAAACTTGACAAAACAAGTTTCATAAATGAGTTGTATTTTCTTACATTAAAGTTTATATAAAGTTGTAAATTGATTTGAATAGAGAAATTATTTTAAAGGTGACTTATCTTTCTTCTGTGTAGTCATTACAATGTGCTGGGTTTGACCATCCTGCCCCCAAAACAACAACCTGAATGATATCGGTTAAGTAATTGGAAATTGTGATACATTGTGTGAGGAAAACTGTAGAACCATATCAGATACGCAGGAATAGTTTCTTGCTGTGACTGCCCTTTGAAGGTTGCTTTTTGGTTTATGCTAATTTTGCTAATTCTTAAGTAACTTGGCATCTCTAGTTTTTTATCTGTGTTAGAGAATGATGTGCCAGGTTTTAAGACTTTTTTTGAATGTAGACTAAGTTCAGAGTTCTGCAATGGAGTTATTAAAATTATTAAGTGATAGTATTTAAAGATTGCCCCATTCAGAAAATGTTTCCAGCTACAGATGCTTAAAATAAAATCACAAGGGTAAAGGTCTTAGGTCAAACTTTCTGGCTTTGTCATTCAAGCAGATCTTTATCTTTACATTTTTCTCTATTTTTCTAGGATTAGAATTGAGATATTGCAAGAAAAGGCACAGTGCCATTGTGTTATGATATTAATGGCATCTTGACTTATAAGGAGCAAGGTACTTACTTTTGATGGAATGTTGGTTGGACCTTGTTACAAAGAATTTCATTTTCTGATGTGTTTTGTCTAATATGATGGAATATGGAGTATACTGTAGTAATACAAGCATTCATTATAAGCTGTTGGAGTAAGAACTATTGCAGAGTTGTAAGCTTGTTATCAAATTAATGCCAGACACTTAACTATTTTTTTGCAAAACTATTTATTTTTAAACAACTGAAGATATATCTAGGGTGAGTTGAAAGTCCCTGCATCTATGTTAGATGGCAGGTCAAGTTGTCACATAGTTACCATATTGATGGTGAACGCCAAGATGGCTTCATGTCTTAGAAACATACATATGTCCTTGAGTTCATGGCTCATAAAAGTCTCTATACTGTCCCCAACATGTCTTACATGAACATAGCTTGTTTCCTACTCTTTCTCATGGTGCCCTGTGTTTAGGATCTACCCATTAAATGTCAAGATTATTCTGATTTTTGTTTAAATCTTTCTAATAATCAATTTTGTAGGGCAAATCTTTATTACAAAAAAAAAACACCTTTTGATGAACTGTGTTTTCATACTTAATATGACCTGTCCTAATTCACTTTGAAATCTTCAGATTCTGATACTTTACGAATAAAAATCCGCATTTATTGAGAAATCAGATTCACAGAAAGTTGTATTGTCAGTGTTTTTGTGGTTTTTGTAGCCAAGATATCCATTTGGCAGAAGTGGGAAACAGTGGAAAATACTGGCTTTTTAGGTCGCTATTAAAAATGTAAAGAAAAAGAGTAAGTCTTTGTCTTGTATCTTGGCTTAGATAGAAGTCGTTTAGCTTTCTGGGTTTCTTTGAACTTAGACAATACAAACATTTAAGCCCTTCTTAAACTGCACATTTAGAATTCCTAGGCAAGAAAATAGGAACCAGGAAAGCTGCATCCAATTGTGACAAGTTAATCAGTTTTTTTGCTCAAGTATTTCACCACCAAACATGCTGGAGACTGGAGGTTACTTTGGAGCTTCCTAAGACACTTAACACATTTTTATAAATATGAGAGCTACGGAAAGTACTTGAAAAGTATCTTGTTTTCTCTGAGGAAGACTGTTTTCTTTCTATATGGTGCAATAATCTAAAACTTTTAGGTCATATCACAGTAACCATGGAACAAGCTACATAGGGCAACCATCTTGCTGTTGAATAAAACCATGTGCCAAAAAGGCTAACTCATTGGCATTAAGGAGAGATAAAGTAGTTTCTGAGCCAGTGTTACTGAAACAGGACGAAAGTTATTGAAATCTTACAGGTTTATGCAGTTTACTTCCCAGTGCTAAGTATCTCTAACTGCTTTCAGGAATGCCAACTTTACATTTCACGTTATATATGAAAGAAATTCTTATTATTCAAAATAATATATTTTGATTTAAATCAGAATTTCTTTCAGTGAATGTGAAGTATTAATTAGAATGAAACGACACTACCAGCAATAGACAGTTTTGTTGAATATTCTTTAATGAAGAACAATAGCCAGTTCCACAAATAACTTTAAAATTCTAAAGGTATTGGTACGTTAATAATAAAAAATTTGGTTTCTTTTAATACTTTTTTAATCCTGTAAAGTTTTTATAACACCATTTTTATTGATCAGTCATAATATACAAGGCAAAATGTACTTTTTTTTTTTAAAGCGACCCAAAATCTCCAACCAGAGAGGTTGTGGAGGTCTTAGAATTTCCTAACAATATGTATTCATGTTGGGGTAAAGGAGTATCATAGTTGGTATGCTATGAAATTAACACCTGCAATCCAGATTGCTGTAGTTTACACTTTGTAAGTTCCAAATCAGGTGTGTACTGTTTGTACTGAGAACACCACAGAATGAACTATCCAAAGTCTATTGATTTAATAAGTGTTTTGGTTTGTAAGCAAATTATAGTAACTTCTTGCACATTTTTTGGAAATCAATTGTATAAAAATTTATGTATCTGCTTCTAGATACAGTGTGTAAATAAAAGTTTCATTCACAACATCTGCTTTGTCATCTGTAACAGCCAGGTGCAGGGTCTGACTTAATTAGTGTAAAATTAACTGGAGAGTGGGAACTAACATTTTAGTAAAGGAGGAAATGTGAGGTGTCATTCAGATGACCAATTAGGGGTCAATTGATGGTGCTGACGATCTGCAGTGGTTAGTATAATGGCTGAAGTGAGTTTCAGACCTACTGAAAGACTAAATTAAAATTAGCAAAGTAACAAAACCTTACAAAAAGGGAGTTAGGCTAAGTGATAAAATGTTTGGATTAGGACATTAAAAAGCATCTCACTTTTTAAATAGTATTTTACCAGAAAAAAAAAGTCTATAAGTAAGAAAGGTTTTCAGTATCCACTGAATTTTATTGTCTGTTTTGTAAGTGTGTGTGTGTGTGTGCTTGTGTAAAAGTTGAAACACAGAAGATGACATTGGATGTTCTCTGTTACTCCCTGTTACTCCAGAAAGCAGGGTCTTTCTATGAACTTGGAACTCAATTTTTTTTCGATAGGTCAGAAGCCAACAAGCCTCTGGGATCCTGTCTGTTCCCCTCAGGGCTGGGTTACAGGCATGTGTGGACCAGCCACCCAGCTTGTTAAAAGAGTTTTGGCATCCAAACTCTGGTCCTCATTATGCAGCAACAACCCTTAACCACTGAGCAACTCTCCAGTCACAGTTGTCTGCTTTTAAAGTTCCTGTCTTATTTTTCTCTAATAAAATACTCTGAGCAAAGTCTAAGGGAGGAAAGGTATTTTGGGCTTACAGTTCAAGGTATAGCCCATGTCAGGGAAGTTAAGACGGCAGGTGCCCAAAGCCACCTCGAAGATCCATAGTTGTTGATACTGTTTGGTGCCACTTCTCCGTTTAGTCTAGAACCCTGTTCAGGGAATGGTGGCACCCATATGAGTGGGGGCCAGTTATAATCAAGATAATTTGCTACAGGTTTGCTCAGATGCCCAACTTCTGGTGATTCTAGATCGCTTGACCACACAATCATGGCAACTCAGCATCTTGGGTTAAACATTGCTTGAATACTTTTCAACATTATTTTAAAGTAAAACCTTTAAAAATATCATAGCTCATTGAAAGATGAATTTTAATTTTACTTGTTGAGAAGTACTTTGAAGTTTTTGATGTTAGTAGAATCCAAATAATTGAGAGCTCTATCCGAAGTTTCCAGAGTTTATTCAGTTGATAACATTGATGTGATGAGATTGATGAAAAACTTGATTGTAAGACTAGAATGGACAGGCCTCAGCCATTATAGAGTAGACTAAGAACTGTGCAGATGGACAGATTTTTAAAAAGTGACCCAGATGCTGATTTCCTTGAATATAATACATAAATATTACATGAAGACACCACTTAGCACTTCTCTATGTCTTTATTTCTTTTCCTCTTGTGACAGAATACCCTGCCAAATGCCATTCAAGGGAGAAAGGATGTGTTTTGACTTGTGTTTCAAAGGTATGGTCTCTCATGGTGTCACAACAGCAGGAACTTGAAGCAGCTGGTCACATGTATCCACAGTCAGGAGGCAGAGAGTTATGATTGCTAATGCCCAGTTTGTTTTCTCCTTACACAGTCTGGAACCCCAGGCCAGAGAGTGCTACCACCTGCTTTCAGAATGGGTCTTCCCACCTCAGTTTAATCAAGATAATCCCTTACAGGCAAGCTCAGCTAAATCACCCATGAAGGCCTGTCTCCTGGTTTGTCCTATTGACACTTTTAACACTAATCATCATACCTCCTTTTCCCAATCATTTTCTTACTTGATAACATCACTGTGAAGTCCAAATGATTTTCTAAAATCTTCTATGACACCCAAGATTTAATAAAATCCAAATAACAAGTAGCTTCATGATACAGTGTAGCCAAGAATAGTTGTTCCATTTAATGCCCTGCCGGGCAGACATCAAAAACAAGACTAAACTACTCCTATTGACCCAAAGACCATCATAAGAGGAGGTACAGATCTGTAACCTGCTCCTTGGCTGTCTTGCATGGTGAAACTTACTGTTACCAAGCCAGCTTTTGATTCCCAACTCTCCCTAATGCAGTTGCAGGGCCTTTGAGGAAAACAAAAGGCCTTTCTAAGATACTGACTCTTGTCAGTACAGCACATACAGCAAAATTATGAAGACCCCCATTAGTTCTTCCCAGAGTCATGGGCAGTACTCATGACAACCCAGAGCATTTCAGACTGTATATGAATCAAGCCAGCACCCAGGTCTGCAGGTCCAAGGATCTCTGAGATGCAGCCCAGGCAGTATTCGTGACAGCATACTAGGAAAAGGTATCTTCAGAGTTGAACACTTTACAGTTATTTTGAGCACTTGAGATTTTTCTATTTTATGTGAATTACTGTATTTTTTTAAGTGAGAAGTTTTATTAGAAAGGGAAGTGGGTGGGGAGGAAAGAGAAAAGAGGTAAAGAGACAGAGGACGGAAGAGAAGAGGGAGACAGGAAAAGTCCTGTCTGCCCCAGGGGAACCACAGGAAAAGAGCGAATTACTGTATTTTTTGTACATTTTAAATTTTAAGATGTCTCCCTTCCCTCCAGCCCCTAACAATTCCTTCCACGCTCTCCCCTTCACTGTCATATTGATAGGATCTTCCCATATTGTTATATACACATGTGCTAGTGTGAGCACGCGCGCGCGCACACACACACACTCACACAGGTACATATGTGTACAAAAATATATAAACACAACTTGCTTTTATCCTCAGTCCTTTTGCTAGAGTCTTTTGTTCTACCCCATAGAAGAAGGGGTGTGTGTGTTTGGGGGGGGGATGGTTCTGAGAGGCCAGATTGTGTCCCTAAAGGTCTTATGGTCTGTTAGGATAAGAGTAGAGAAACATGCCCCAGGGATGAAGGATCTGGTGCTATAATAGCTGCTAACTCACTGAAAGTATCCGTCTGTCCTTGGGATGCTTCATTCACTCTTCATAGCTGACTTCTTTTACTCTCTCCTTCACATTCTTAACTCCTTGCCCCTCCTCAGGCCCAGGTGTTCCCTTTCTTTTCTGAGGCTTTTAACTTGTAAATAAAAAATAATTAACGTTTATTTCAGTTGAATTTGTTTTTAGCTGAAGACAAATTTTGGCTGCCAGTGACATTGTATTTATCTTTCTTTAAAATATTTGCCCTGGGCCTAGAGAGATGGCCCAGCCTCCCCTTTAAAGTACTCACTGCTCCTCAGATACTGTGTTTTGTTCTTGGTGCATACTTGGTCAGCTCACAGCTATTTTTAACCAAAGCACCAAGGGACCCCTCTCCTCCGTATGACTCTGCTACCATGTAAGTTTCTTCTCTGGGTTATCTGTACCTTTGAAGTGATGGTTTGGTGCGTGAATATGGTGGTCTGTGCTTAGATAATCAGTTTTTACAGGAAGATCAGTCATAAACCCATGTTAGAGCATAGTTTTAGCTGGCCATGGGACTCATACCTAAAATGCTAGCACTCGGAAGTTATAGGCAGGAAGATCAGAAGCCCAAGATCATCTTCTGCTTACATAGCATGTTCAAGGTTAGCCTAGGCTATCTAAGGATCCACTGGCTTTGAGGAGAAAAGGGGGCTGTTTGCTAAGGTTGGTTCATGGGAGAAGTCAAATCAAGGACTTCTGGAAGTGCCAAGGCCTGGCTCTGGCAAAGAAAAGAACCAATGGCATCTCTAAGCAGAGCTAGGTTTGCCTGTTTATGTGCATGCACTCATGAGTTCAGGTGTTTGTGTGTGTGTGTGCATGTATGTATACTTGTGTAAATGTATGAAAGCCAGAGTTTAGCAGGATGTCTTCCTCCATGGCTTCTCCACCTTATTTTTTGAGAGGGTCTCTGCTCAAAATTGAGCTTTCTGTGTCGGCTTAGAATGGCTACTCAGCAAGCGCCAGTGAGCTACCTGTTTTCACCCTTCAGTACTACTGTTACAGGTACGACTGCCATGCCCAGTTTTTTTATGTCAGTGCTGTGGCTCAAAATTCAGTGCCTACCCACTGAGCCATCTCCCAGCCCTTACAATTGAGTTTTGTAGCCGTGTTCCTTAACTACTTTTGTACAAGACTGCACCCTTCCCTACTTAGAACCACGAAGCCTGACTAGCATTCCTGGAAGATAGGAGTGTCCTCTTGGGAATGCCTTCCTTGAATTACAAACATCGTGAGGAACAGTGAAAGACTTCAGTATAGAGCCAGGCCCAAATCCCAACCACAGCATGGGTTCATGTGATTCATAGGCAAAGGCAGGGAGGGGTCTTGATGGAAGGTAGCTCTGATCTTATCTCTAAGTCCCCACCTCCCCAGCTCTTTAACCTAGTCTCTAGCCTGGTTCATGTAGCCCTGGACTCTCCCTCTTTTCTCCTAGATAAATGTTTAGTTTTAATGATATTTTTGTATGTTATATGTGACTCTACAGCTGGTATCTTGATGAGTTAAAGCTTGTGAGCAAACCCATGCCAAGAAGGTATTTCTTTTGCTTTTTGTAATTATCTGAGTGGACGTATGTGCTCTGGTATGGAAGTCATTCCTGTGGTGATTTAACTTCAGTGTATTGGTAACCACCCTCCATCAAGGACTTTGCTGACTGTAATCCAGTTTTGCCCTTGTCCTGAAATTCTGTTGTTTATTCTCCATCATACTGACACGTAAAATCCAACATATAACAAACTTTCCTTTTATAAACAAAAGGGATTTGATTTTTATTGTTGTTAAAGATTCAGTTCTAATGCACGCCTCCCAGACTTACTGTGCAAATAAAAGGCAAAAGAAGAGTCAAATTTCTGAAGCTCTTCTTGCAATATTTAAAATCTACAGCTTCTTTTTCCACTGGCATGGTAAAGCCATAGTAATGAAAATAACATGGAAAGGCAGGAAGCAAAATTACACACCAGGGCTTTGCTCTGATAGGACCTTGGGGCTTTGAGGAAATGGGCCTGCACGACCCTAAGTCGTCTACAGAGTGAGTTTTTCACAGTGCTGATCGCGTTTAAAGGGGTCCTTTTGATTGATCCATATCATAGTTTCTTCTTTCCTACATTCTTCAGACAGCAAAAAAAGAGTTTGCAAAATGTAACTTTAATCTATTTACTTTGATTTTTGGGAAAAAATACAATGTGATTCGCTTATTAGAAATCATGTAATGTTTAAGCTTTCAGTTAGCAAGGACGACTAACATGTGGCATATAGAAGTTTACATTTGTGCCTTCAACTCCCACTCACTGTTTGATTCCTAACTGCAGGCTTCAGTCATAATGAAGGCTGGTTTTGGTTTAGCTCTCTTTGTGTGTGCATGTGTGTTTTTTTTTTTTTTTAAACTACATCTAAGGAAGTAGTTTTTCCCTGTTTAGAATTTAAAGACAATTGGTGGAATCTAGAAATCCAGCAAATGCCAACTGGAAGGGGAAATCTGAACTTGAGGTCTTAGAACAGTTTAAATCAAGATTTTGAATTTTTTTCCCTTTCAGTCTAGCATTCTGCAATACCTGTGCATTTATATTGTCTTCAGTCATTGGGATTTTACAAACTACCTGTGTTTGCTCTGTAACTGGGTGATTAAATGTAAGTTCTACATTTAATTAATAATTTAATTACTTTTTGTTATTAGCTTGAGTATAAAGGAGTTCATCTAATGACATCATTAGTTGACACAGCCTTGGTTTTCAACCCTGTTGTTCAAATGGGTTGGAAGGATTCCCCTATCTATAAGAACTGGGTTTTAAGGCCAGAAAAAGAATAGGAATATATTTTTATGGTTTTCTGAAGAAGTTAAAATACAAGATATAGAATGTTCAAAAAAGTGTATATGTTCAGAAAACTCTGGTTATAAGAAATGTATTCATTATTTTTCAGTTTGTTTTTTTCCATAAGAGTTCAGCTGTAACATTATAAAGTTTCATCTGTAACAGTGTAATACTGGTTTCTATTCAGAGCTATTGCTGGTAAATTCAGATCTAGAGATTGAATGCACACTAATACATCTATTTGAATTTGAATTTCATTCTATATTTTCAGTATATTTCTCATCAAGTTGCTTTGGTTTTCCTTCATCTAAGTAGACTACAAGTTAAAAATCTAGTACCAATTTCCTTGTCTTTCCTCATACTCAGCCAGAAATTATATCTTTATAATTCTCATCTTGGCATTTAATCATAGACTGTCTAACTATTCATTGTATAACTGTCACTCTTAAAAAAACATAAAAACCTAGAAAGTAGGGTTATAGCATTGCCACAGCACCCAATATCTAGGACTTGGTTGCTTCCTAAAGTGTTACTAAAATTAATAAATTCTATTATGGTACAGGCACATGTACCAAACAAGCTGGCAATAAATATAGGAGTGGGGTTTTTCTTTTCAAGTTCTTTTATAGATTTATTCATTTTATTTTATGTATATGAATGTTTGTTCTGCACTTATATATGTGTACTGTGTGTGTGTGTGTGTGTGTGTGTGTGTGTGTGTGTATGTGTGTGTGCATGTGCATGTGCATGCATATGTTCTCAAATGTGCATAAGTGGCCTTGGAGGTCAGAAGAAGGTGGAACTCCTGGAACTGGAATTACAGATTGTTGTGAGCCATGATGGAGTGTTGGGAATAAAATCCAGGTCCTCTGCAAGAGCAGTAAGTGCTCTTAACTGCTGAGCCATCTTATTAGTACCTTTCTTTTCATGGCTCTTTGAAAAACCTGAGATTTTTTTGTGAAATAAATTGGTAAGATATTTATATGTATTTTATTATTGTTTCATATATATGAATAGATACATAAAGATAATCTGCTGAGTTTGTTCAGTGTTGCATGTATATAAATGTGTTTATGGAGGCTGATCACTTAGTATTGGACAACCATTTAGGAAGTTCATCCCTGGGGAAGACTAATTCTCCTTATCTCTGCAGTCATTAGCTGCTTATAGCTCTTTGTGTAAGGGTGTGGCCCCATGAGATTTTCCCTATCCAGGTTGGCATACCAGCTAGTGTTGTCATTGTTCGGGCCTTGTTTAAATAACCACATTTCTTGGATTCCATGAGAATAGTTTCCCTTCTTCATGTACAAAAGACACAATCATATAGCAAACTTCCTTTTTCTCTGGCTCTTACAAACATATCTGCCCTCCCTCTTCTGCAGTGTTCCCTAAGCTTTAGGTATAGCAGTTATGTTGTAGATTTATCAGTTAGGACTAGGTACCCCATGGTCAGTTGTTCTCTGCATTTTAACCAGTTACGACTTTCTGTTGCAAAAAAGAAGCTTCTTTGATGAGGACTGAGAGCTACACTCATCTATGAGTAGAAGAAATCTAGTAGGTTTTTTTAAAACTTGAAATGCACATATATCTTCAATTCTTCATACCCAGCATATAAAAACACGCTTGTTTCTAGAATAGATTTGAAAAGACAAAAGAGCAATTGCTGTCAATGTTAATTACATTAGATTACTTTTTGATCACCCAAATCACAAAGACCAGTTACTACTGTGCTCTAGAAGTTGGAAGGAACACTCTCAAATAGAAGAGTTAAAATTTTGGGGCATGAGAGATGGTAAGAAAGTGAGGACTTTTGTATCTCCCTCCTGGTTTCCACACTTCAGGAAGGAGTGATACTTTAGAATAATCTTCAAAATGGAGCAAGTCCATGCCATGAAAGTGAAGGCACAGGACATTTTCTGATGTGTCCAGCCACTGGTACATAAGGAAACCATTTCTTGGTCCCTCAAAGACCATGTATTGTCTTCTAAGAGTGATGTCTGAGAACACTCTGGAGGTGGACTTGTCTTTACAATGATTTTCTGTTGCTTTGATAATGCTATGACCAATGCAAGTGTATTTGAACTTAGAGTTCCAGAGAGATGATAGTCTGTCATGGTGGGAAAGCATGGTAGCAAGAAGCAGGAGCAGGATGCTATTCTGAAAACTTGTATCTTTTACTGCAAGCACAAAGCAGAGAGAGAGAGAGAGAGAGAGAGAGAGAGAGAGAGAGAGAGAGAGAGAGAGAGAGAGAGAGGTGAGACCTCGAAGCTGGTCTCTAGTGACACACTTTCTCCAGCAAGCTTGTACCTCCTAAACCTACCCAAGCAGTACCACCAACTGAGTATCAAGTGTTCAAATGCCCAAGACTATGGGGGCAGCTCATCCAAACCACTACAATGGTTCTCTCTCTTATCTGACTCTATGGCTTCCAGCTGCCATATGGACCATTGTCTACACTACACACACATACACCACCACATCATGTTAGAAAAGAAGGAAGAGTTCCAACTAAGAATACTATACAGAGTCTGTTAATCAAATGTGATAACGGGATATAAACATTTAAGAAACTAATAAGAGAAGGCATGTATTTTTTCCTTAAGGAGCTATCAGAAAATGTGTTTCCCCCCAGGGAGTAAGCCATGAATCATATGGTTCCTCACCTTGTAGAAATATGAAAGGGACCCTTTAAGTGAGCCCAAAAGACATCTCCAGGTTAACAGCAAATCAGGCTAGATAGCAATCAATTCAAATTCAAGACAGGGCAAAGATCCAGTCAAGGCAAGAAGAGAGAAAAATCTAACTGATTGTCTGTTGGGTTAGGATGTGTTGAGGATGAGTCTCAGTTCTTTTGAAATCTTCAAAGGTGATCAATACATAGAAAACTAATTATTAAAAAGGAAAGGCATAAGACAAATATAGCAAATAGTGACTTTGGTTGTACTAGAAAGAATATAAATATGTCATAGTGCACACTTATAGTTGTATTTACTTGGCTGATATTTAGACGTCTTCCCAAATTAAAATTAACACTATTGTGAAGATGGGGAAAGGGAAGAGCCTGTTTGAGAGCAGCAGTGCTTTGGCAGATAAAATAATTAATTGGTAATCTTATGGAAATGACTCAGTAGTTGATACCTTAAGGCTGAGGATTTAACTAAACAAGAAAGCCCAGAAATGGTGGTATATATTGGTACTATAGCAAAAAGAAATGGCACCCCAAAGAGAGGGTCACAGCCTCGTGTTCAGAATGGTGCCTATGTTCCACGGTAAAGAGACTTTGGAGAAGTGTTTAAATTAAAGATATTGGCATGAGGAGGTGACCTCTGCGTCCCTTTCTAATCACATGAGATTTTAACAGTGAGAGAAGCGATGGAGATGGGAAGTACAGGAAGAGCCTGACTTGTCTCTCTCTGTTTTGGAGACGAGGTGGAGCCAGGGAACGAGGATGGCCTTTAGAAGGTAGGAGTAATTGGCATCAAGGAAATTGCAGAAGCCAAACTCAGCTCACAACCCGAATGAACAGGAGATAGATTCTCTCCAAGAGTCCAGATATGAACCATCTTTCTAACATGGAGACATTACCTGATATAATGTCTGCAGAACTGTGAGGTTGTAAATCTGTTATTTGGGGATGGCATGTGCTATTTGTTACATATGGCAAACAACAGGATATATGGTGGAGGAGATTTTATTTAAGTCTAATGGATCTGCTTTACTTTGCAGGAGTAAACTTGTTTTGATTTCACCTTTATTTATGTCTATTTATGCATATCTATGTGTATGTGTGAGTGGATTATGTGCCTCCAGAGGCCAGCAGAAAGCACCAGGTCTTTTGGAGCTGGAGCTACAGGGGGTTGTAAACTGTCAAATGTGGGTGGCTAGATCTGAACTCCTTCCAGTCCTATGCTAAAAACACTAAAGTGCTATTAACCACTCAGCCATCTCCCAGTCCTGTAAGTTTGTTTTGAGTACAAAAATTTAAATCTCTAATAGAATAAGAATTTATGGATGTGTTCTGATGTGGGATAATGCTCTTCACTGTAAAGATTTGTCACTCATGTTGGTTTTATAAAATGTTGATTGGCCAGTAGTCAGGCAGGAAGTATAGGTGGGGCTAGCAGACTAGGAGAATTCTGGGTAGAGGAAAGGCAGAGATGCAGTCTCAAGTCAGACATAGAGGAAGCAAGATGAGAATGCCTTACTGAAAAAAGGTACCAAGCCACATGGCTAAGCATAGATAGGAATTATGGGTTAATTTAAATTTTAAGAGTTTGTTAGTAATAAGCCTTAGCAATAGGCCAAACAGTTTATAATTAATATAAGCATCTGTGTGTTTATTTGGGACTGAACGGCTGTGGGACCTGAAATCCTGGAGGCTATGCAGCCCTTGACCTTGGATAATGACTTCTGATATTTCAGACACATTGGATGCACCCAGTGTCACATCTAAGTTTGTTTAGCTAGAGTGGTTTAGCATCATGATTACACAGATTCTAACATTCTTTCTATTGACAGATGGTGTTATGCACCATACCTTTTGATCTAAGACAGTTTGTGACTACTTTACCAGTAAACAGTAGTGACCATTTATGAAACAGTAGTGACCTTTTATAACTTCTAATAGTAGATCACTAAAGGCCAAGCTGCTGCAGTCTTGGGTCTCAGCCATGTCATGCTAAGTTCTGGTTCTTTTGAGATGAATTTGTTTGAGAGGCTACACATAGGTACCCCACTCAACAAATCCACTGAAACCAGCCCATAGCTACCTTGCCCAGGGAGATATTTTTATGCCTTGATAATACCACGTAGGGTCACTTCGGGGTATCCAATTTTCCTATTGAGAACCATAGATGATGTTTACAAACCTGTCATAAAACTGAAGAATGTCTAAGATGATCCTTACTCAAATTCCAGGCCTAAAAAAAATCATGAAACCTAATAGTTTTTATCTTCAGACAACAATTTAATCTTTTGGAAATGTTTTTAGGTAGCAATAAATGACTATAATAAAAATTGATTAGAGGCACGTTTTGATGGATCCTCCACAGCCTCAGTATTAAATTTACCTTTGGGGTTAAAGGTGTGGATTCTGCTTAAAAAAAGGGAAATGAAAAATTTTACATATATCCCTGGCAGGAAAATATCACCACAAGGAGTCACCAGGCCCTACCATAGAGCAAAAGTTCTTCTTCAGTGGTGGTGGTCAGGTGGGAGATGTGTGAATTCTATACTTAGCAAAGGTTATTGCTTACTTGGTTCATGCATTCTAGCACGAAAATGAGGGGTTTATATTTCATGATTTTTAGATTCTATTGAGATACTCTTTATGTTCTAAAATATAATCACTTATTGAAACCTGCCAAATGTTCATATGTCACACACTTTTTTGTGAATGTGTTTTCAAATATCCTTTAATCATATCATTCAATTCTTCCCATAATAAAAATACTTGGTTAATATGACTCCCATTCAGGCTTCCTTCCAGAAACATCAGATAAATCAACTCTACTGTGAGGTGAGAGCTCTTAGAGGTCGGTGCCCTTTTATACTCTCATAAACTTCCTGAATTCAAGGCAGTGAGAGATTAATCATACAGCTAGGATGAGGCAAGGCAAGGGTGTGGCCTCAGGGAGGCAGATTTATTTTCAAAAGGCCCTCTGGTTTATGGAGACTTTATTCCAAAATCTATCAAATATTGTTTTGAAAGACTTGCAGCATGGCTAACTGAAAAAATAAAATGCTGGCAGAACTTCAGTTAACTTTCTAATAACATTTTACATAATTACAGAGTCTCTCTCTCTCTCTCTTTCTCTCTCTCTTCCCTTCTCTCTCTGTGTCTCTGTCTCTGTCTCTCTGTGTCTCTGTCTCTGTCTCTCTCTGTCTCTCTCTCTCTCTGTCTCTCTCTCTCTGTCTCTCTCTGTCTCTCTCTGTCTCTCTCTCTCTCTCTCTCTCTCTCTCTCTCTCTCTCTCTCTCTCTCTTGATTTTCCTGGTATCCTGAAACTTGCTGCGCTTGAACTCACTGAGGTCTGCCTGCCTCTATCTGCCTCCTAAGTTCTGGCATTAAAGGGCCATCACCGCCTGTTGAAAGTCTTTTTAAGTTACATTAATTTATTAAGGTAGGTGTATGCAAACAAAAGCATGCATACATGCTCACCCATGTTATAATTCATATGTGGACATCAGAGGACACCCGGAGGAATGGGTTCTCTCTTTCAATTATATGGGTCCCAGGGATTGAACTCAAGTGGTCAGACTTAGCAGCAAGTGCCTTAACCCCTGGAGCCATCCCATCGGCCCCATTTACAGAATATTTCTTTCCTGCCTGCTAGTTCTATATTTTTGCTAAGTGTATGTATGTCATGTACGCATGCGTACATGTTCGTGAGTATACATGTGCATGCCTAAATTATTCTCCACCTTAGTTTTTTGAGACAATTTTTTTGAGACATTGAACCTTTCATTGGCTTGCTGCTTTGGCTAGGCTGGCTGTACACCAAGCTTCAAGAATCCTCCTGCCTCTGTCTCCAACCAGTACAGAGGTTGTTTGCTACCATGTCCTATTTTTTATATGAATAGTAGAGATCTGAACTTGCGTCTCAATGCTTGTGTAATAAGCAGTTTGCTAACTCAGATGATTCCCCACTGGTTTTGGACATTTCAGTTTTGTTTACTTTGTGGAAGTTGTTTGAAAGCATCGGACTTTAAAAAATTGTCCTATCTCCTTTTATTCTGGTTCTTCCTTTATATCAGTGGTTCTCCACATGAGGGTTTCCACTCCTTTTGGGCCAGACAGGGGGTGTTAAACGTCTTTCTTACAGGGGTTGCCTAAGACTATGGGAAAACACAGATGTTTTCATTATGATTCATTCATAGCAGTAGCAAAATTACAGTTATGGAGTAGCAGTGAAAATTATTTTATGGTTGGGAGTCACTACAAGATTAGGAAATGTATTAAAGTATCATAGCATTAGGAAGGTTGAGAACCACTGCTTTGTATCTTTTGTAAGCCCTTTATTGCTTTTTATTTTAAATGTGTGCTTATCAGAGAATGAATAGACTGCCTTAATTACAATAATTTGAATGAGCCAGCCTGATTTGTCTACTTAATCTGCATTTCCTTCATATCCCAGCCTAGTTTCTGGGAGGTGCCAGGAGCCAGAGTGACTCAGTTGAGTGTGCTGAGTCACCAGGAGAGTGCCTGAGAGCCAAAGGTTGGATGGAGATCTAAGGTACTTGCCATCTCACCTTTGCTGATTTAATGGCTGTTGACCTGGGGCTGCTGCTTGACTATGGCTTACAGCTAATCATTTAATTGCATGTTCTTTTCATCTCTCCCCTCCAATGGAAATCATCTTTTATCCCTTCACTCCCTATCAGGATACCAATTATTAAAAATAAAGCAAAGCAAAGGTTAATTATTAATAAAAATGAAACTACAATTGTTCCCACTGGTAAGTTTTCCCTGTGGCTTCCTCGTTCTTCCCAATTATGCCTGCAAGTTAAGCAAGCTCGTTTTTATTGAGAAGAAAGCTTTGCAGCTCCTTCCAGAGGTCACCTGCATTCATTGCAAACTGTTTCAGATAGCTCTTTCTCTGCTGACAGCTGGTTTTTGTTTGTTGTTTTGTTTTTGGGTTTTTTTTTTTTTTTTTTTTTTTTTTTTTTTTTTTTTGAGACAGGGTTTCTCTGTGTAGCTCTAGCTGTCCTGGAACTAGCTCTGTAGATCAGGATGGCTTCAAAATCACAGAGATCTGCCTGCCTCTGCCTCCCGACTGCTGGGCTTAATGGTGTGTGCTACCTACCACCCACCCTGCTCTCCTGAGTTTCTTATCCAAGGCCTCTTAAATTTTAACTTTCAATTTCCTGTCAAACTGGGCATGTAGGTTCTCCTATGTTTAAGTGTCATTACCTTTGCTTTGTACAGATTTTCAGATCTGTACATCAAGCTTAGTGCTTCTGTTGTTGTTGTTTTATTTTTCTTTCTTTTCTTTTCTTTTCTTTTCTTTTTTTTTTTTTTTTGAGACAGGGTTTCTCTATATTGCTTTGTAGCCTGTCCTGGAACTAGCTCTGTAGATCAGGCTGGCCTCAAACTCATAGACATCCACCACCACCTTCTGGCTTGCTAGTAGCTGTTCTAAGGCTTTACATGCTAGCTTTCAGTGGGTTGCTTCTGGATGTGGCTTTTATACTTGCATTGCCTGGATTCCCATTGCAGTTGCATTTGTGGAGGCTTATGAATTTACTGGTTTTATTCATCATTTATACCAGTCCATGTTTCTTCAGAATTCAGGATGGCAGAGATGGGTGGATGAACCCATCAATTAAAGGGTTTATATTAATAGTATGTGTAGAAATACTATTGTGTAGGTGTTCTTTGGTTTGCGGGTGGCTTAAGGTCATGGGGTCCCATGCTCTTTTCTTCATTCTGTAGCATCTTCAATTTTTGTCCTTTGGTGTAACACTTCATGGTCACCAAATCATTGCCATACTTCTAAAAGCCAAGTCTTTCTCTGACCTCCCGACTTCTCCTGACACTCTATGGTTACTTCCAATCAATTGATTATTTGCTCTGCCTCTCAACCTATGGTTGATTTCATTTAATGTAATCTCGAGTTTAACAGTGTCGTCTAATATCTTTATTCTGTGTGGGGGTGTAGAGAACACAAGTTTTAAAGTATCTTTGTGGAGGTCAGTGAACAACTTGGCTACTCAGTTCTCTACTTCTACCATGTGAGTGCCTGGGTTTGAACTCAGGCCATAGGGGCTGACAGCAAGCATCTTTACACTCTGAACCACCTCACTGGCCATTCTCTATTATTTTATGTTCACAACTTTTCATGTGTTTGTATTTTAAATATGTAAAAATATGCATCTGCTTAGACTGCTGCTACAATAATCAGTCACCTCACTGTCTCCAAGGTTCCACATCTGTGAATTTAGCCAACTGTCTACTGAAAGTATTCAGGAAAAATGTGCATTTGTGCTCAGTAGGTTCAGACTTTTCCCTTTGCTGTAATTCCCCCAAAGATAGTGTGACAACTCATTCATAGCATTGGCATTGTGGAACCTAGAGATGACCTAAGAATCAGGACACAATGTGGTACATATGGACACTATGCCTTTTTGTGCAAGGGTCTTGAACATCTGAGGACTTTGTCATCTGTTGATGGTCCAAGATACCTTCATGTGGATGGATACCAAGGGACATTTCTACCATAAATTGGGAGGATCATAAAATATGTCTTATTGTTCTGGAGACTGGCAAGTTCAGGATCAAAGTGACAGCGTATTTGAAGTCTAATGATTGCCCCTTTCCTGGGTTGTAGATGGTGCTTTTTTCCAGTGGCCAGTGAGCTCTCTGAGTTTCTTCAATCAGGACACTAACTCCATTCAGGATGACACAGTTTTCATGTCTTAACCATCACCTCATTCATTAGAATTTCAACATTGATTTTGGGAGACGTGAACCTTCAGTCCATTGCAGTTCACATAAATAAATAAAGTTCGGAAAAACAAAGGTCATTATGTTGACAAAGGAGTGAAGGTGACATCTTGAGGAGACTGCTCTGTCACCTACCTTTTCCAACACACACACACACACACACACACACACACACACACACACACACACACACACAGACAGGAGAGAGAGAGAGAGAGAGAGAGAGAGAGAGAGAGAGAGAGAGAGAGAGAGCGCTCTTCTGTACTGTACAGCCCTTTGCTAGATCTGGAGAGGCCTTGAGCTTGAAGGCTAGGAGCAGCTTCTGAGTGAGCTGTTCTAAGTGTGGCCCAGCTGCCTGTCTGGGATGTCCAAGTCCCTTGAACAAAAGGGCATAGTGTTTGCATGTAACACACTATCCTGATACTTAGGTCATCTTTAGATGTTACAATGCCAACCTTCTTAATGGTGTCATAGGCAAAGGTCAATGCATATTTAAAAAGAGCTGGAGAAGTGCTGAATACAAGGCCTGGGTGTGTCAGGAGTCCAAGGTTCCTATTCTTGGAACCTGATTGAGACAGACATACCAAACTGAGGACTCACTGTGAAGTCAGCCTGTTGCAACCTTGTAACTAATTGGAATAGTTTGTTTAGAAACTGGATTAGAGACTTCACGTTCTTATGGGGTAAGAATGAAAGCATCTTTTTGAGCCGTCTGATGGTAGAAATCCTTAGAAAACTTTGTTCAGGTTCTGCATGCCAACTTACAGAGAAGAGTTGGGACACTCACGCAGCACACTGGCCAGCTCTGAGTAGTGTGTAAGGAAGACTAACTTCTTACATCAAGCTATTATGAAGCATCTTCTATTAGACTTCACAATCCCATGCCAACAGGGAAACTCCAGTTGTAGTTAACAGAATGACTGGAGGATCTTATCAATTGATTGCTTCCTGCTGCATAGATTTTTCTTGATTCAGAATGAAATGATAGCTTAAGGGTCTTTATAGGAAACTTGGAAGAGTATCAGAAGCATAGCAACAGTTCTGCACAAAAGCTGAAAACATTAATAGTGTGGCAAAGAGAAACTGAACCACATCTTGCACAGTTCTGTCGCCTTTAAAATTAAAATACTGAGGCTATGCCTTCATGAGTCTTTGGACATTCTCCTATTTTCCTTTCAACAGCATAAAAAAACTTGAATCTCATTTCTTTGTCCCCCCTTCTCCCTCCCTTCCTCCTATTTATAACTATGAGAGTTTCAAGAGGAGGTTAACCAATTTGAAGTAGATTGATCACAGAAAATTCTAAGGCGTGGATTAACCTAGGAGGGTATGGCCATTTGCATGGGAGAGACTGGAGAGAGAGAGAGAGACGAACAATGGAGTAGTAAGGTTTGTGAATTCAGCTTGAGTCATTCTGTATTGATTACTCACACAGAGGAAATGTGCACCGGCAGCAGCCAGTACTGCTCATGCTGCCTTGCACTTTGTTTTCCGGAGACCAGATCATTTACTGAGTGGAGCTGAACAGTCTGTAATTCTGAACACTCCTCCAGGAGAGTCACACTTCAGAGCAAGGCTCCCACAGAGGTGCTGTAGGTCATGTGCCAATCTACAAGCCACTTGTAACTATTTGCTTCTTTTTTAACAGTAGGGCAGAATACAAAGGCTAGTGGGATTCTTGTAGAAAACACCTGCGGGTGCTGTGTTTGGTTTTGTAGGAATGTCACTTCTGATTTTAATTAACTGTGACTACAGTTGCTGATTTATCCTGGGGATGAACACCTGTGGAGTTCATCATTGATTGTTTATTGGAAGCTCATAGTTGCTACTCCTGAGTTCCTTTCAGTGTAATCAAAAGGATTAGAAAGAACAGGAAGTTTTGCAGAAAAAGCAGGGTTTAAATATAAAATGCCCCAGGCTCATGTTTTAGATGCTTGGTTCCCAGAAAGTGGTGTTACTTGAGGACCTGGTGGGCCATACTGTCTGGGACCCCTTCCTGTCTCATTCTCTACTTCCTGGTTGACCACAAAGTGAGCAGCTCTCCTCTACCACATGCTCCTACCAACACAATGTTTTCCCCAAGCATGTGGGCCAAGTGGCCAAGGTCTGAAAACCCTCTCAAACTGTGGGCCAAATTTTTCCTATCGGGTGCTTGTCACAGTGACAGAAAAGCAACAAATACAACACAGCAAATACAAGTATTTGGTTCAACAACCTTTTACTTGGGTGGCCAAGTTTCTTAAATTTCAAGTTTCTTTCCTTAGTGAGATACTTGCAAGTAGAAATTGGTAGTGAATGGGCAGCTTTATGATTGGCTGTCCAATTCATCCTGTAGCGTTTGATTGGCTCATGGTCAACATGCACATGGGATCTTGTTTCTTCTAAAAGAAACACTCACCTTGAGTGAGAAGTTCTGTGTGATTACTGTACTGATCTGACAGCTCCCTTTCCAGCCTATGGCAATACCTGTCATATAGGAGGCACTGATAAATGTTTGTGTGCTATGTGATGTTTTTCAGGAAGGGTTTCATAGCATTTTAATTTTCTTTTTGCACTAAAATTGTATCCATTTGCTTTTTTATTAGCAGATTTTGTTCATTCACAATTTTATACATGTACATTGTATCTGATCCCTCTCTTCCCATATTGTCCTGTTTATCCCCTCCATAAATCTTTTTCTTCTATATACTAGTTTTGGTTTTGTTTGGTGTCCCACAAGTTTAATCAGGGCCCAATCAGGGCCATTTGTATTGTTCTGAGTTTGGAACTAAGCATCAGAGCCTGGGGACCTTATTAGTGGGCACACAATTAAATATCATGTTTTACCTTTCTAGGATATGCTGGTTGCTAACAGATTAGCAGTATGTGATCAGGCCCTGTGAGTCCCCTTCCCCTCCCTGCTTGAGGGCTCAAGTTCAGTGAAACCTGTGAGGTAGCACAGTTGCTTGAGTTCATGATTGCCATATTCTCCAACACAATTTTTTTCAAATATAGAAGTTGAGGATTTTTTGGATAATAACTGTCATTTGCCCCTTGTTTAGATTCTGTGACTAAAATATTATTCCTTTGTCATTAAAGTTGAAATTTATTGAATAGGAATGGAGAGAGTGGGTACCCTTGTCTTGATCTTGAACTTAGTGGTAAGGCTTTGCGTTTTCTCCATTTATCATGAAGTTGGCTATAGTTTGTTATATATATGTAGCTTTCTTAGGTTGTGGTATGCTCCCTCCAAGAAAGCTGAATATAACTGTTGCTCTATATACTGTTAGGAAGATTTTCATCAAAATAGATTTGCTTGGTTTCTTTTTTCCTGTTTGTTTCAAGTGTTAGTATATTTTATATCATTATTCTCTAGTGCTTGATATATATATATATATATATATATATATATATATATATATATATGCTAGAATATAGCCTCTGACTATGAGGGATGGATGAGGTATGCAAAGAACCAGGAATCAGCACATGGAATTAGAAGCCATGGGTTTGAGCCTAGATTTTATCCTGTGTAGCTGGAACAAAACAGCCATTGGGTCATTGCACAGTAAAATTAAGATAACACTTAGTGGCACTTAAATTTACTAAAGAAGATAAACTAAAATATCAAGTTCATAGTATAGTTACTGTCAGCATGCTATTTGCTATCGCTTAAATGTGGTAAAAGTTAGCTGGGTGTGTGATGGTGCACTTCCATAGTCATAGCTCAAAGATTCTGAGAGACAGAAGAAGGTTTGCAAATTTAAGGCCAGCCTGGCCTATGTGGTGATTGAAATTATTGTGGAAAAGGATGAAAAGCAAGATTTTGAAGTTCCCTGGCAAAGTTCTTTCCACTATGTCTGGAAATCATGATTTAATGATGCTTATGACAGCCTAGACAGTGATAAAGTGTGTGTATTTAGACAGACACATGGAATGTACTTCACCCAATCTCTTTCATTTCATGTGTGTGGCACAGGTAAAGGAATGTGCCACCACACTTGGCTGTCTTATTACCTTTCTATTGCTGTGAAAAAATGCCATAGCCAAAGAAACTTACAAAGGAAAGAATTTAGTTGGCTTTTGGTTTCAGAGGGTTGGAGTCCATGATGGTTGAGCAAAGACATGGCAGCAGGAAATACTGAGAGCTCACATCTTAATGCTAAAGTAGGATGGAGAAAGGGTACACAGGAATGGCATCCCTGAGCCTGCTCACAGAAGCATACCTCCTCCAGCAAGGCCACACCTCCTAATTCTTCCCAAACAATTTCAAGTATTTGGTCCAAGTTTTTATGAGGGACATCTTATTCAAACCCCCACAGGCAGCAATGATAAATTTTCTTTTTCTTTTTTCCCCCCGACTGTTGTGGTTTTATTGAAACATGAATAAAACATGCACACGAGCCATCTACTCATTTTCTTTGCTACATAGCCTGGCGTTGGGATTGGTGACACTGATGGCCCATGGTGCTGCCCTTTCTGCTGTGTAGTTCTTGGAGAAAACGTGAGTGCCCTCAGCACAGTAAAATTAGTTGCTCTGCAGCGGTTCTTCCAGCTCCTTAATGGTGTGGACCAGAAACTTCCGGAAGCTGCGAGGCAGCACGTGCTTGGTTTTCTTGTTGCTCCCATCACCAAAGTTGGACATCAGGATCTGGCTCTTAAATCTTCTTAGAACCTGTTGTCGATAGCTCGGGGTTTCCACCCGTTTCACTTCATTTTGACATATGTGCCTGGACCCTGATGGACTCCAGAGGTGGGAGGGCAGCCGTGATGCTGCAAAAGAAATGGCAGCCACCTTGTAGGTAGTGCTGAGGAAGAAGGGAACTTTCTGTGCCTTTTACACATTTTTAAGCACTTTATCATTCCTTATTCATTGTTTCCTATTAAACTAATACAATTAGAAAATTTAAAAATCCTTCCTTTTGAGAGTTCCATACATGAGCACGGCATCGATACCATTCCCACTCTTCCCTCCTCACCCCAACTCCTCCCATGTTGTCTTAGGTTTCTTTTGCTGTGATAGACACTATGACCAAAAATAACAGGGAGAGGAAAGTATTTTTATTTACAGGTCATAGGATATCAACAAGAGGAGCTGAGGCAAGACCTGATGCAGAGACCATGGAAGAATTCTGCTCACTGGCTTCCTCCTCTAGCTTCCTCAGTATACTTTCTTATATATCCCAGGACCACCTGTCTAGGGATGGCACCACCCACAATGGGCTGCACCTTCCAAGATGAATCAAGAAAATGCTGCCCTCCCCCATAGGCTTCTCTTCCTGACAGTCTGCTGGTGACATTTTATCAGTTTAAGTTCCCTTTTCTCAAATGACTCTAGTTCCTGTCAATTTGACAAAAACTATGGTCCTCCAGCATACATGTTCTCCATTCTCTCTTAAACATACACATTATATACTACATACTGTAGCTACTTAAATGTTGCTCATATGTACATGTGTCCAAGGCTAGTCACTTGTGGTCAGACAACCTTTGCATACAGAAATTTATAAGGGCGTTCTTTCCAAGCTGAATGATGATGATCATATACAAAGTTTGTGATTTATTTTGTGAACAAATATGAAATTTTAGTGATTCAAGCCAGACTTCCCTGCTCTGTGTTACTATTTGAGTGTGGAATGTCTCCCACAGGCTTGTGTTAACTGCCTGGTCCTCAGTTGGTGGTGCAATTTTGAGAGGTTCTGGAAACTTGGGGAGGTGAAACCTAGAAGGTTGAAATAGTTGCAAGGCTAGATAGTGCTTTTGGGGAGTGGGATCTTGTCCAGGCCTCCTGTCTGTCATTTGATTTCTCTCCTGTCTACTCTGAAGACTATGACTGAAACTCTGAAATCATGAAGGGAAAATTCTTCCTCCTGTGCTCTCTCACATATTTGTTCTTGAGTAATACACTCTTCCCCAGTCCACTTCTATTACCTTAGCTGTTTTGTTGTAAGTTTTCAATGCAATATGAGCCAGGGAATCATATTAAAAGGGATTAGAAAGGGTTTTATTTGTTTGTTTGTTTTAGCAGTGCTGGCGTTAAATCCAGAGTCTAGAGCAAGCTAGGCAAGTACTCTTTTCTGAGTTACACCCTAGCCCTATACTTAGAGGAAATTTGTGTTGCGTAGGCGTGACCGTAAATGTCTCTCATCCTAGTACTTAGGAGACAGAGTCAATACAATAGTGTATCCCAGAAATGAGTATTTCCTGTCTTTTATACATTTTATAACTAGTTGGTATCAACAGTTCCCTTGTTCCCCAGGCTTGTTTCAAAAATCATTGTTATATGAATGTTTAGAATGTTGGTGTTGAGGCGTGATCCTTTGCCATTGTGCCCCCTGCCGTCTGGTGACCTGTGGCGGTTTGAATGGAAATTTTCCTCATAGGCTCCCAAGTTTGAACATGAAGATTCCAGCTGATGGCACTGTTTGGATAGGTTATGAAGAAGTGAGACCTTCTTGAGGAAGTGTGTCACTGAGGGCAGGCTTTCAGAGCTTATAACCTCACCCACTTCCAGTTTCCTCTTGGCTTCATGTTTATGATTGAAGTTCTGATCTCTCATTTTCCCCATCTAGTTGATTGCTGTGGGAAGGCCCAGCCCAATATGGGTGGTCCCACCTCTGGGCAATTGGTCTTGGGTGGTATAAGAATGCAGATTGAGTAAGCCAAGGGGAGCAAACCAGGAAATGGCATTCTTCCATAGTTTCTGCTCAGTTCCTATCTTTAGCTACCTCAAGTTCCATCTCAGATTTCCTTTCATTATAAACTGTAAGCTATAAAGCTGAAATACACCCTTTCTTCTCCAAGTTACTTTGGGTCATGGTGTTTATCACAGTAATAAAAACCAAACTAAGACAGTGTATGTTTAGTATGTTCAGGACCTAGAAATTCATGACTATAATATTTTACTGCCTTAAAAAAATAGTAGTTAAAGGTGCATGCTACCATTGTACAAGACTGGAACTCAAGGCTAGCAGCCACACCAGGCAGCTCACAGCTTCCTTTAACCCCAGCTCCAGAGGATCTGATGCCCTCTTCTAACCTTTATGGACACTACACTCATGTGCACAAACACATACACATAATTTTTAAAAATTCTTAAACTGTCATTCCCATACAGCCCTCTGAAATTTTGTACTAAAGAGAAAACATATTATCTTTTTGTTAATATAACCATTCTTTCTTCTTTTTTGATTTTTCTGTCAATTTTCAACTTCTCTATACACTCTAATCTCTATTTCAATATTTCTATAACTATTAGCTCATGTAACAGAATTGTGTGGAGTTTGTCAACCCAAACCTACTTTCTTCATACTTTGATGGGGAATGTCCTTCTCTGTATGTTTACCTTATTGGTTGATAAATAAAGTACTGTTAACCAATAGGAAAGCAAGATAGGTGGGACTAGGAGTCAAGGAGGATTCTGGGAAATGTAGTAAAAAGACCCAGGCAGGAAGTGACATAGCAGGAAGACTCAGAATATAAGCTGGAATAAGAAGCAAATCATCCTCTTGCTCTTCCTCTTCGTCCTGCTCTGTGCTCTGGAGGCGCCATGTGATCCTGGGAAGAGGACGCCAGTGGAAGGTGTCCTCAATAAGATAAGTCTTATAAAATATATAGATTTATGATAATTAAGACTGAGCTGGCATGAAAGAAATCCTAATCAATTGGCCAAGCAGCATTTGTACCTAATGTAAGTCTCTGTGTAGAGACATACATGGTCCCCTGAAGAAGGGGAAAGGGTCAAGATCCCCTGAGCAAATTGAGAGCATGAGAAGAAGGGGGAGGGAGCTATGAGAATGAGACGGGAAGAAGAGGAAGGATGCAGAGGTCATGAGGTAGCAGAAAGGTTGAGCCTGGGGAAGAATAGAAGAAATGGTATGTGATAGGGTTTTTGTTGGGGGGTGGTGGTAGGGGAGGACAGGAGGGAGAATCTTGTTTCTAATTCAAATAAAAAAATCTGAAAAAAATCTTATTTTGCTAATTCCACAGATTCAGGAGAAAGACCACTGACCCAAGAAGACCACTGACCCAACTCATGGCCAAATGAATCAGAGTAAGCTTTTATATTCCTGAACATAGGCTGTCTCTCCCTAAGGTGGGGTTCAAGAGATTGGCATTTGACATGAGGAAGATAAGGGTATTTATAACTCAGGAGTAGGGGGTTTCCAAATGGGGAATTTGACAGGCAAATGGACAGAGGTATAGAGGCAGAATATAAGCATAGCAAGTTGATCATAACAACCTCCTGAAGCAAAGTCATGGTTGCAAGGTAGTCATAACAACCTTTAGAAACAAAGGTGTGATTGCTATATCCTGACATAGGCAGAACAGAGCCATTTGCAGTTAAAGTTACAGGTGTGGCACAGCCCAATCCTTGAGAAACAGAGATTTAATCATAAATAGGAATGAACCTAGATTGTGTTTACTATAGATGGTTTTAAACTCAAGATGGAAACAGGCTGGTTTATCAATCTTGCCAGTCTTTCAACACATCATGGAATTATTTTAAAAAATTATGTACTATATATTCTTGGGATTATGCCATTAAGAATAAATAAGAATGAATAAACTATAGTATTTTGGGTAACTAGTTGTCTTACATTGATAACCAAATTAGCTTTTATTGAAATTTAACTAATACTATGATTTGATGATCAGTCTTATAATAAACAGAGGAGCTGTGTGGAATAAAGTGAATTTCTTCAGGATGAAAATGGATGATGTGAAATCAGGTGATAAAGGCAACTTTATTTTAATCAACTTACACAAGCATAGAGACTTTTAAAAAATTTATTCTGAGGAATAATTTTGTATGAAGGTGAATACAAATGAAGCAAATTTAATCTGTCTCGGGTATTTGTATAGATTGATTATTGTTAATTGATCTACTTACTTATATTCTAGAATATTTTTACATTACCGTAAAATCTATATATTCTGATTCATGAAATGGGTGTTTCAAAACTGCTTCTCTAAATGAACTTTTTATAAATGTTCAGTGCTTAATAAAGTCACAAGGAAAAATAAAGGAATCTATGACAAAAAATAAGTCCCTGTGTATTATTTGGGGCCCTAATGCAGCAGGCAGAACTCGGGGCAGCTGGTGGAAAGATTTATCGTTACAATACTTCCTTCAAAAGCAAAGTGAATAAGTGTGGGTCTTAGACTCAGACATAACAGATACCAGAGACTTGCTGCCTTATGATAAAATGTTATTTTTCAGAGTACTGGAGGTTGGAGACAGAGATCAAATGGCAGCACTGTTGGATTCTGGTGAGGACCTTACCCTGGATGCATACAACATATTTTTTATGTCCTCACATGAGGGAAGAAACGCCCAAGAGCTCTGTGGGCTCCTTGACACTGGTCCCTAATTTTAGTCATTAGTGCTCTACTCCTCCCACCCCATGATCTATTCACTTTTCAAAGCACCCCTCTTTCATACTATCAAGTTGGAGGTTAGGGCTTTTAACGTATGAAAACTGGGATGACACAAATGTACCACCAATCACACTTCCCGATATTTGTGTACTAAGAGATTGTGGACGAGTTGAGCATCTTCAAGATCATGATTTTCTGTGCTTAGGCAATGTACTTCCCAACCTCAAAAACATATTAAATGCTGTGTTTTGTTTAGTGAAATAATTCCCCAAATTTGCTGCTGCTAAAGAGAAATGGATTCATTTTCATCCCAGTGACATGGCCACTTGAGTTCGGGGTTTGTTTGCATGGAGGAAGGAACTGGCACAGTGTAGTGTGTCCTGTGCATCCCGATCAGGCATGGTATGAAGTGTTTATACCTCTCGATTTTGTGCTTATGGTAAAACACATCCAAGAATGCAGGCTCCAGAGACATACCCAGCTTCTGTGTATGGAAAATATTTTGAAAAAGCTTTTTTGTTTCTGGAATGTGCCAGATGGGTGTTCTCTGTATACAAACATTTAAAATTCTTGAGAAGAGAAAGGTAGGTTACAGTTTAACATCCACTATCTCTAACAAGATAGGCAAATTCCTGAGATAGAGTTGGAATACAAATTCATGAAGTCTGAAGACAGCAGCAAATATTTGACTAATTCAACATTGAGTAATGAGCTAGAGGTACTTTTCCTGGTCCCATTCAAAGGGCCCACCCCTCCTGCAGGGACTAGCTGCCACCCACTCATCTGTCACCTTGTTCACTTGTCACCTACACAAAGCCTTTCTTCTCTGCAGGCAGTGTGATGGCATCCTACCCTGAGTCCCCTAGCCCTTTTGTATTCACTATACTTAGAACTAAACAAAGTGTTCTGTAATGATTTGTTTACATATCTGTGGCTCCCAGGAGGTGATGAGTTCCTTACTGGCAGGGACTGCATCCTCATCACTTTTGTATTCCCTTCTTCTTTTGTTTAATAAGTCTTTGAGTCTATTTCTGTACCCTCTGAACTGCTTACAGTGATCCCTGTAGTCATTAGCAAACTTCACTTCTGTCAAGTACCTCGACATGCCAGTCAGACAGAATATTTTTATAGCCTTTAGTATGTTAGGCTCTGTGTTAGTTAGGGTTTCTATTGCTGTGAAGAGACAGACACCATGACCACAGCAACTCTTAAAAAGGAAAACATATAATTGGGGTGGATCCATTACAGTTCAGAGGTTTAGTTGTCCATTATCATCACAGTGGGTCATGGTGGTGTGCAGGCAGACCAGGCACCGTACTGGAGAAGTAATTGAGAGGTCTACATCTTGCAGGCAACAGGAAGTGGTCTTCTCACTGTTTGTGGCTTGAGCATATATGAGACCTCAAAGCCTGCCTCCACACTGAGTGACACAATCCCACCAACAAGACCACACCTACTCCAACAAGGCCACACCTCCCATTAGTATCACTCCCTTTGGGGGCCATTTTTTCTTTCAAACCACCACAGCTCCCTCCCTATGCTAGGACAAGGCCCCTCAAATATTGAACTATTATTTCCATTTGCATTAGCTTTTCCCCATTCTCAAGGCTTTAAATTGTATTTCTTTCTAAATTCACTTCATATACTGTCAAGGTTTGAGATGAAGTGAAATAGAAAACTTGCATTCTTAAAGGTTCTACTGCTTAGAGACAGACAGGAAAATAAAATATACAAGTTTGCCCAAGCTTAGAGTGTCTTAGAAAATGAACAAAGAGGAACAGTCGTGGGTCAGGAAGTAGGAGCCAAAGTACAAGGGCAATGGAAATACAAGCAAGTCAGTGTGGCAGCAACTGGGATTAGCAGAGGAAAGGGGATGTTGATTTATTACAGTAACATGATTGTGCTGGAACAAGATTGCTACTCAGCCTTAACTGAAAATCTAAAACACAGCCTTTCAACGTGGCCTGCATTTTCTGACAGCACAATGACAAGGATACCCAAGAAAGCACAATTCTTAGAAGCCATGGGTCTTCCACTTAAACATACTTTGTTGGTAGGAGAGTCAAAAACGTCCATCCAGGTTCAAAGAGAAAAGCACAGAAAACCTCCCGATGGGAAAAGAGCTAATGCCATGTTGAAGAAGAGCCTCTGCCAATCCCAACTCATAATGGGTGAGGAAAAATAAAACCAGATTGTTTCATTTCAGAGAAAAGTTTTTCAAATTTGAATCTGATAGTATAATACCCTACATTTGTCATGTCACATATCCTATATGATGTTACAATGATTGTTGGATGTGTCTATCTTTTTTAAAGTAGTATATTTACTGTGAAAGATAAAAAGTCGAGAGATTTAAAACTAGTATATAGGGGTTGCTGAAATACAGACATTAGCAATTTGCACCCACTTTCCATTGGGTGTTTTAAGGCTTTTGCAGCATTCCCCCCAAAGTGATTATTTTTTCTGTGAAAATTCTTGATGACTGTGCTCTTCCCATTGAAATACTGACCGTCCTCACTGTGAAGGTCTTTTCTAGAAAAAGTTACCTTTTGCCTCCTTACTGTAGCTCTCAAATCCCTTTCAATTCACTTACACTTTTCCACTGGGCCAGTATCTCAGTCACATGCCTCTTTTCTAGGTTAAGCAATCCTCTATCCTTGTGCATGTTACGTATGACCCATTTGGGAACAAGATGAGTTTGTGTAGAATATTGGTATCATCCATTCTTGTAAGAGTTTGTAGGATTATGATCTGTTTGGGGTTATGATCTGCAAGGTACTTTGAGGCTAGAAATCTATACATCTTATAATGCTAGTTATAAAATTTAGAAGCACTGCAGTTGGGTAGTGTTCTTCCTTAATAGGAGATTACTACAGAAACCAATGTGTTCTGAGAATAGGGAAAACAATGAGACCATATACTTTTAATAAACAACTTATATTTTTATTAGTATGTCCAAGACTTTAAGAAATAAGATATGGCTTACACAAATCATATATAACCAACTTTAATTTCACATTTAGAAATATACTGATTACCCATCTCCTTTGCATGCAGTCCAATATTTTACCCAATGATTTCTACTTTCCTTTCCTTCCTATTTTGACTAGCAAGGCTGGAGTTGCTATCACTACCACTGCTGCTGTGTACAACCACAATGCCTTTTGCATTCTAGCCTTTCTTTTCTGCTCAGTGTTTCCAGCAATTGCTGGTTCCGGTGCTTTCCTCTGCACTTCTTGTTTTCATTTCCTGTAAATCTGACACAATGCCTCTGACTCTTTCTTCATCTAGATGGTTACGTGAAATGGTCAACAGGGTGACTTGGGGTCACGTCTCTGATATTTCTTGACTCTGACTCTGGGCAGCCAAACTTTACCTTAACCCACTCCCATGCTAAATGCCTTTCTGAAATTAAGGCTCCCAAGGCAGGACTGCTCTGGATTCTATTTTCATTCTGGAGAAGCAATTATGTGAAAGCTGGGTGAGAAGTGTTTACTGGGTTCTCTAGTACTGGGGGGATTTCTGGTTTCTTTAATGTCACAAAATACCCACTTTTAAAACCAGCTTTCATTTTTTTCAAAATCAGTTTCAAATGTGTTTGTAATTGTGACATCCATGCTTGTGACTGTATCAAAATATGACCGACATTTGTCATCTCCTTTTTTTAGACCATTCTCCGATACTACATAATATCTTGGTGGTTCCAAAAGTAGTTTAAGTTTGCATCTCTTGGTTCCCGGTAATTAACTGTTCTGGGCCTGGAAACCAGAACAATTGTATTTTATGTGTTGAGTGTGGGCTCAGTGCCAAATGTTGCTCATCTAATTCCAGAGTATGGACAACCTGAAACCAACAATAGCTATCTGGCAATAAAACTGACTATAAATACGAAATGTGAAACTGAAGTTATAATTAGCTATACACAGAGAGCTACTTCCATGGGGCAACTTCAAATAGGAATAACCTAAAAATGACGAGGGCAGCGGGAAAGAGTAGGCCATCCTAGTTTTATTATTTCTGCAAGTCCAGAGACGCTGCTAACAAGAGTAGGGAAACATCAAGTCATAAACAACTCTTGTTCAAGCTATGATAAATGGTCTGAGTTGGCATTTTCACATCCATCTTTGTATTCTGTGGCATGCATAGCCCCAATCAGCTCTGAGTCAGTCGTAATTAATTCCAGATTGATGATGGCTTTACTGTTTTCCAGCATTTAATTGATGGATTATCTTCAGGGCATTTCTTACAGCATGGCAAGAATTATTCTGAGATTTGGTTCTAGTGACTCTAAAGTTTAAATCCTTTTGTTCCAGTGGATGGTGTCTTGGTACTTGGTCAGTTTTGTTATTCATAGGGTGAATTCTGTTCTGTGCTCACAGATAGGAGCTGCTGTGTGCTGCTTTAATACCACTGTTCTTCCTTTCCTGGCCCCAGCCCACCATTCTGCATAAGTTTTCCTTCTGTACTTGAGGATAGCACTCGCTCTTTATATATTTTAGTGAACATTATTCTGTTTAAATTCTTTCTGTCAGAGAACAAATGGGGATGTCCTTTTTTCATATCTGTATCTAGGATACAGATAGTAAATTTCTATTGTAAGTATGGATTGTTTAATAAAAGTAAAGTTATTTTTAATATTTTTTGCAGCTGTTTCTCTGTGATCGAAATGAACAACCAAAACTCAGAATTTCTCTTGTTCTTATGTTCTTCATTCATGCACCATGGTGAGTACACCCACACACAAAGGTATATTTACACAAACACGCATGCACACACATAAATGTAAGTAATATTTGCAAATGTGACTACAAAGGAATTCTAAGAATTTTCTAAGCAGGTGTTTTGGCAATGTATAAATTCTGAACATAGCTAAAAGATTGTCCATTGGAAAGCATTTGTATCTGTGTATACATATATTTACACTATTCCATGTAAAAATATCTTCTGAATTATAATGTTATAAAGGAATAAATGATACTCTTTGTATCAATGTAGAAATGGATCTCAGATGGAGTTATAAGGAAACCAAAGCCAATATTCAGAACACTAGAGAGTTATTTTATGTCTTATTCTGAATTTTAAAACTATCACCAATGAATCTACAAGTAGCCATGTGCTCATAATCCTTACACAGAGATCCCAGGTTCTGCAGGATCAGGCTGATAGGGTGTTTTGCGCCTGTGGGAGGTTTGGAGAAGAATCCAGAATTCTCAGCTATCTTATAATGCACTTTGTTTTAAGGAAAGTATTGTTTCGTAAGTTTTGGCTTTCTTAAATACATTGTTTTTTTTTAATCAAGATAAATTACAAAATAATAAAATATAGTACAAATCAAAATATATGTACCATAAAAGTTGTAGTTTTTATTTTAATATTTGATATTAAAGCAAAATAAAATTTGAGGAATCACATTCAGGTGAAGTGGTCTTATATAAATGTATCCCATTGCTTGAGTTGGGGGAACAATAGAAGAGAGCAAGATAAGAGATACTATAATAGACATTATAGGTTTAAAGAGAAATCAGGCACTAGGGAAATGTCTGGAGAGCTACAAAGATGACACCAACTAAAAGTCTAGGCAACAGACGAGAGACTACCTTAAATGCCCTCTCCTGATAATGAGACTGATGACTAATTCATATGCCATAGTATAACCTTCATCCAGCAGCTGGTGGAAGTAGAAGCAGACACCCACAGCTAAACCTTGAACAAACTGAAATCCAGTTGCAGAGAAGGAGGACTGATGAACATAGGGGTCCACACCAAACTGGTGAAACTAACAGCAACAGCTGACCTGAACAAGGGAGAGGTCTTGGTCCCCAGATTGATAGCTGAGAAAGCAGCATGGGACTGATCCAGACCCCTTGAATGTGGGTGTCAGTGAGGAGACCTTGAAAATCTATGGGGATCCTTGTAGTGCATCAGTACTTTACCCTAGCATAGGAATGGACCTTGGGAGCCCATCCCACATAGAGGAATACTCCCTGAGCCTAGACACAAGGCCCTATTCCAAAGGATATGACAGACTTTGAAGACCCCCTACAGAAGGTCTCACCCTCTCTGGGGAGCAGAAAAGGTATGGGATAGGCATGGTGTTAGTTGGGGAGGGGGCACAGGAGGAGGAGAGGGAGAGGGGCCTGGGAATGACATGTAAAATAATATTCTTTCTAATTAAAATAAAAAATTAAAAATAAATAAATAAATAAATAAAATGAAAAGAAAAAAATGTCAAACATAAGACTCAAGGCACATTAACAGAAATTGAACCCTGTTTCTTGAATTTTTAGTATATTTACTGTAGTTGCCATTTTTCTTTGTTGATTTGATGTTCAACTATCCTGAATTTAGGAGGGGGAGGGGTTTTATGTTGTTTTTTTAATCTCCTACTTTGGCTAAACATACATCTACATAAAGTTTTAATATTTTTGTGTGTGCCTTTTTAGCTGTGTCTCATGACCTATTTGTAGAGTTCTGTAGAGTTGAAATATGTTCTTTAGTTCAAAAAATAAAGTCTGTTTTGAAGACTGACAAATGACTCAGCAGATAAAAAGGCACTGGCTGAGGACCTGAGCTGTATCTCTGTGACTCACAAGGTGGAGCTATCTTCTGACATCCACATGGAATCCTTGGTACATGCCCCCACCCAAATAGATAACTGTAACAATTAAAAAGATTAAATAAGTCACCTAGTACATACACACATATAGTTTAAACAAAAGTTTCCTATTTGTGCTGACAATGATTCCCTCCAAGAAGCCAAAGACCATTTAACATGAGGGAGCAGGAAGGTTGAGTCAAGGGAAAATAGAGGAGAGCAAGAAAAGAGATACCATAATAGAGGGAGCCACTATAGGTTTAAAGAGAAATCAGCCACTAGGGAAATGTCCAGAGATCTACAAGGATGACACCAACTAACAGTATAAGCAACAGTGGAGAGGCTACCTTAAATGCCCTCCCCTGATTATGAGATTGATGACTAATTAATATGCCATCCTAGAGCCTTCATCCAGCAGCTGATGGGAGCAGAAGCAGACACCCACAGCTAAACCTTGAACTGAACTGGAATCCAGTTTCAGAGAGGGAGGAGTGGTGAGCAAAGGGGTCAAGACCAGGATGGTGAAACCCACAGACACAGCTGACATGAACAAGGGGGAGCTCATGGTCCCCAGACTGATAGCTGGGAAACCAGCATAGGACTGATTCAGACCCCTTGAATGTGGGTGTCAGCCTCAAAAATCTATGGGGCCTCTTGTAGTAGATCAGTACTTATTCTTAGCATAGGAATGGACTTTGGGAGCCCATTCCACATGGAGGGATACTCCCTGAGCCAAGACACATGGGGGTGGGTCTAGACCCTATCCCAAAGGATATGACAGACTCTGATGATCCCCCATGGAAGGCCTCACGCTCCCTGGTGAGCAGAAAGGGAAAGGGATAGGTAGGGTGTTAGTGGAGGAGCAGGGGAGGAGGGGAGGGAGAGGGAACTGGGATTGACATGTAAAACAATCTTGTTTCTAATTTAAATAAAAAAATGGGAAAAAAAGTAGCACAGTGCTTACTGGCTAAGTGGTTATGGGATCAAATTTAATTAGTTTATTCGTAATGGTTTCTTGTACTTTTTAACTTTCACAAATGCCTCTCAGTTTCTGACTGGGTTTCCTTTTATGATTTGTCATCAAAAATGTTCTAAGAAATGAATTATTTGTTTCATGAAGTTAAATGGAACATCACACGAAAAACATAAAAAGAAAATATCATTTTATTGTTTCTAGGAGAAAAATTAAGATATGGAAATTCTCTGTTTTTCAGATTTTTTATTTGAATTAGGAAACAAGATCGTTTTACATGACAATCCCAGTTCCCTTCTTCCTCCCGTCCTCTCCTACTCCCCCCCCCACTAAAACCCTGCCTATCACATATTCTTTCTTCTCCCCCTGGATGGTGAGGCCTTCCATAGTGTCATCAGAGTCTGTCATATTCTTTGGGATAGGGCCTAGGCCCATCCCCATATTTCTTGGCTCAGGGAGAGGAATGGGCTCCCAAAGTCCACACCTATGCTAGGGATAAGTACTGAACTACTACAGGAGGTCCTGTAGATTTCCGAGGTTTCCTCAATGAAATCCATGCTCCTGGGGTCTGGATCAGTCCCATGCTGGTATCCCAGCTATCAGTCTGGGGAGCAAGAGTTCCCCCATGTTCTGGTCAGTTGTTTCTATGGGTTTCACCAGCCTGGTCTGGACCCCTTTGCTCTTCACTTGTCCTTCTCTGCATCTGGATTCAAGTTCAGTTCAGTGATAAGTTGTGGGTGTCGGCTTCTACTTCCACCAGCTGCTGGATGAAGGCTATAGGATGGCATATAAGTCAGTCATCAATCTCATTATCAGGAAAGGACATTTAAAGTAGCCTCTCGTCTGTTGTTTAGATTGTTAGCTGGTGTCATCTTTGTAGATCTCCAGACATTTCCCCAGTGCCTGATTTCTCTGTTGAGTCAGGGGAAGAATAGAAGATAACAAGAATGGAGATACCATAATAGATGGAGACATTTTAGGTTTACAGGGAAATTCTCTTAATATAAAAACCTATGAAATTTTGCACATGCAATTAAATATTATTTTCCTGGAAAGCTTCGCTTCTACTAAGAATGGAACTATATTATTTATATGATATATAATCCACAAATGTAAAGAAGTTAATTCATGTTATGTGCTGTTCTGCTATACCTAATATGTAAATAATGCTCTGAAAAATGTTACTTCATTTCTTTCTTTTATTGCATTTCTTATTTTTATTTAGTGTGTATATGAATGTGTGTGTGGGGGGTGTATATGTATTCATATGGGCTCACATGTGTGTGGTGATCAAAGGACAATTTTTCAGAGTCAATTCTCTTCTTTCACCATGTGGGTTCCCGGATTCAAACTCAAGTTGTCCCGCTTAGTGGCAAGCTTCCTTACCCATTGAACTATTTTACCTCCCTCATTTTATTTCTTTTCTTTCTTTATTGTCTTTTAGATATATTAATTTGTATGTAGATGACTTAATTAGTACCCCTTTTCACTCATTTGTTGAATCTGAAATTACACCTAAGCAGAAATTCCACTTACACTTTCATAAGTTTTTATAGTCTTTTCTTTGTTCTCAAATTCTCTTCCATTGTTCCTTTCATTGATTTTTCTGCTGTCAAACATAAACATTGTTTATTCCCACAGTCTTTGCACAGTACCATTCCCTCTCCTTTGGGAAAGCATGTTCAGATCTACCTATAAATCAAAGTGTCTGAAGACAGCAAGTAATCTCAGAGCTTCTTGTGGGCTCAGTGAAAACAGAGTCATCCCTACAAACTGAATTCTGTTATCAGAAGAAAGATTCACCTATTCCCATAAATCTGCCTGTAGGGATGATGTCTATGTGCTGTGGCTTTGTATAACTTAAGACCAGATATCAGGACCAGTCCCTAAGGTGTGTGCTCTTCATGGATCAATAATTTCATCATTTCTAGTGAGACTGTGTCTAGTTCACTATAGAGTAAATTAGTTTTTTCCCCAAGGTAAAGGAGAGCTTTAGCGAGATATTTCTCTTTCTTCATACCACTAATTCATACAAAAGTAATTCATAAAAATATATATTTTTCAAAAGAAAAATTTTCCACAATGCTACCAACCAAGAATGAGAATATCATAGTGACAATTATTCCACATTTAAAAATCATAGATATATATGATTTATATAATATATAAACATATATGTATATATATATATATATATATGTGTGTGTGTGTGTGTGTGTGTGTGTGTGTGTGTGTGTGTGCTATGTGTATATACCTGAGACTGATGTGAAGAGTCTTCTTCAACCATTCTATACTTTATAGATTGAGGCAGGGTCTCTCAGTTGAGCTCAGAGCTTGCCAATGTGGCTAGTTTGGCTAGCCAGCTTGCTTCAGCAATGCTGTCTTCTCTTCTGAAGGCTGGAATTACAGGCAGGTGTTATGACCACTTAGCTATGTCATTTACTGAGCACTCTAGACAGACATGCTCTAAGGCTTGATACCAGATAGTAAAGTTCTTCTGGGAAAGGCTGAATGATTTACACTGGTGATGTATGTGATGATAGTGTTGGAAACCACTACCCTCTTATTACCATTGAGAGTCAATATGTTTATTTTTTAAAGTAAGATCTCAGTGTGTAGCCTGGAAATTGGTATGTAGACCAAGCTAGCCTTGAACTCACAGAGGACCACCTGACTTTGCCTATAGAGTTCTGGGATTAATGTTGTGCCCAACCATTTATTTATTTATTTTACATCCTGGCTACAGTTTCCCCTCCCTCCTCTCCTCCCAGTCTCTACCCCCACTTCCCACTGTCCCCACCCTCGCCCCCCTCAGTCCCCATCCACTCATTCTCTGTCTCTGTTTAGGAAAGGACAGGTCTCCCATGACAATCTACAAAATATGGCATATCAAATTGCAGTAAGACTAAGCACCTCCCCATGTATTAAGGGTGGACAAGGTGACACAGTATGGGGTGTAGGTCCTAAAAGCTAGTAAAAGAGTCAGAGATAGTTCCTGTTCCCCCTGCTAGGAGTTCCACAAGAGGACCAAGCTACACAACTGTAACATATATGCAGAGTGCCTAGGTCAGTCCCATGCAGGCTCTCTGGTTGTCAGTTCAGTCCCTGTAAACCCCTATAAGGCCAGGTTAATTGATTTCTGTGAATTTTCTTGTGGTGTCCTTGACCCCATTGGCTCCTACAATCCTTTCTCTCCCTCTTCTGCAGGATTCCCCAAACCCTGCCTAATGTTTGGTTATGGGTCTACATCTGTTTCCGTCAGTTGCTGGATGACACCTCTCTGATGACTACTGGGCTAGGCACCAGTCTGGTCACAGGAGGCGGCTAGATCAAGCTATGTATCCACTATTGCTTGGAGTCTAAGTTGGAGGTCTTTCTTACACATTTCTGCCAGATTCCCTTGCACGAGGTTTTACCTGACCCTGAAATGCTCCCTATTTCCAATAATCTCTTGCAGTTCTTTTCCCCTCAACCTGATCGCTCATGTTCCTATCCCCATCTGCCCTCAGCCCTCTCACAAAATCTCTTTATTTCCCTTCCCAGGGAGATCTGGGCATCCCTGAATGGACCCTCCTAGATACCTAGTCTCTTTGGGTCTGTGGATTGTAGCAAAGTTATCATTTGTTTTACAACTAATATTCACTTATGAGTGATTAATTACCACATTTGTACTTCTTGGTCCAGATGATTTTTTTTCTTTTTTTCCAACTTTTTTAATTTGAACTAGAAACAGGATTGTTTTACATGACAATCCCAGTTCCCTTCTCCCACCCGTCCTCCCCTACCCCCCCAACTAAAACCTAATCTGTCACATATCTTTTCTGCTCCCCTTGGATGGTGAGGCCTTCCATAGGGTGTCAACAGTGTCTATTGTAACCTTTGGGATAGGGCCTAGGCCCAACCCATGTGTGAAGGGGAATGTATTACTGTGTATGTTTATCTTATTGATTGTTAAATAAAATACTGTTTGGTCAATGAGACAACAAGTTAGACGGGACTAGGAATCAAAGAGGATTCTGGGAAATGTAGTAGAGAAGTGGTGATCCAGGCAGGAAAGGACATAGCAAGGAGACTCATTTAAGCGAAGGAGAAACAGGAAGGGTCCCTTTTTCCACTTCCTCTCCAGCGGCGGGATGTGAGCTACTGGCAAGGTGGGACACCAATAAGGTGTCCAATAAGATAAGTCTTATAAAATATATAGATTTATGAAAATTAAGACTGAGCTAACAGATGAGGAATCCTAGTCATTGGCCAGACAGCTTTGAACCTAATACAAGTTTCTATGTATTCATTTGGGCCTAACTCGGGTGGGCGGTTGGAGTAAAGCGTACACGTGGCTGTGGGGCTCGGGTGGCTTTTGGCGGATAGATTTATCATAACAGAATGGTGTCAGGAGTGGGATAACTCCATGCCCCAAGGTTCCCAGACAAAGAGGAAAACCTGCCACCACAACCTACACTGTCAGGCTGCTGAGAGACATTGGAGCAGCTTCCATATGCTCGAGCCGTCATCTATTCTTCCCCTGACTCAAACTTTCTGCTCCCTCATGTCCTCTGCATCCCTCTTCTTCTCCCCTTCTCATTCTCCTAGCTCCCTCCCCCCTCTTCCCGTGCTCCCAATTTGCTCAGCAGATCTTGAACCTCTCCCCTTCTCCAGGGGACCATGTATGTCTCTCTTAGGGACCTCCTTGTTTATTAGCTTCTTTGGCAGTGTGGATTGTAGGCTGGTAATCCTTACTCTATGTCTAAAATCCTCATATGAGTGAGTACATACCATGTTTGTCTTTCTGTGATTGGGTTACCTTGCTCAGAATGGTTTCTTCTAGATCCATCCATTTTCCTGCAAATTTCAAGGTTTCATTGTTTTTTTCCACTGAGTAGTACTCCATTGTGTAAATGTACCACATTTTCTCTATCCATCCTTTTGTTGAGGGGCATCTAGACTGTTTCCAGTTTCTGGCTATTACAAACAGTGCTGCTATGAACTATAACTGTATGAGGCCCTATTTGTGATTTGAGTTTTAATAATGTTTCTTTTACGAATGTTGGTGCCTTTGTATTTGGGGCAGAGATGTTTAGATGTTTAGAATTGAGACTTCTTCCTGATGGATTTTTCCTGTGATGAATATAAAATGACCTTCTTCATCTCTTTTGATTGATTTTAGTTTGAATTCTATCTTGTTAGATACTAGGATAGCTACCCCAGCTTGTTTCTTGGGTTCATTTGATAGGAGTATCTTATCCTAACCCTTTATTCTGAGGTAATATCTGTCTTTGAATTCGAGGTGTGTTTCTTGTATGCAGCAGAAAGATGGATTCTGTCTTCGTATCCAATCTGTAAGCCTGTATCTTTTTATAGGCGAGTTAAGACCATTAATATTGAGGGAAATTAAGGTCCATTGAGTGTTTATTCTTGTTTGTTTTTGGTTTGTTGTTGGTACTGGTATTGTACTTGGATTTACCCTGCCTTTTATTTTGTGTTTTTGTAGAGTGGAATTATCTATTGCCTATGTTTATGCGAGTGTAGTTAATTTCCTTAGGTTGGCGTTTTCCTTCCAGTACTTTCTGTAGGGCTGGATTAGTGGTTCATATTGTTTAAATCTGGTTTTGTCATGGAATATCTTGTTTTCTCCATTTATAGTGATTGAAAACTTTGCTGGGTATAGTAGTCTGGGCTGGCATTCATGTTCTCTCAGAGTTGGTAGACTATCTATCCAGGTCCTTCTAGCTTTCAGAGTTTCCATGGAGAAGTCTGGTGTAATTCTTACAGGTTTGCCTTTATATGTTACTTGGCCTTTTTCCCTTGCTGCTCTTAATATTTTTTCTTTATTCTGTACGTTTGGTGTTTTAATTATTATGTGAGGAGGGGACTTTCTTTTGTGGTCCACTTTATTTGGCGTTCTGTTGGCTTCTTGTACTTTCATTGGCAAGTTTTTCTTTAGGTTGGGAAAATTTTCTTCTATGATTTTGTTGAATATGTTTTCTGTACCTTTGAGTTGTGTCTCTTCACCTTCTTCTATACCTATTATCCTTAGATTTGGTCTTTTCATGGTGTCCCATATTTCCTGGATGTTTTGTGTTATGGTTTTGTTAACTTCAGATTTTTTTTGCTTGATGAGTTTATTTCCTCTAGTTTGTCTTCAGTGTCTGAGATTCTGTCTTCCTTCTCTTGTATTCTATTGGTTATACTTGCATCTGTGGTTCCTGATTGTTTACTGAGCTTTTTCACTTCCAGCATTTCCTCAGTTTGTGTTTTCTTTTATTGTCTCTCATTCAGTTTTCAGGGCCTGAACTGTTTTGTTCAGCTGTTTAATTGTATTTTCTTGGCTTTTTTGGCTTTCCTTGATTTCTTTCATCTTTTGGTTTGTCTTTTCTTCCATTTCTCTGACAGATTTTCTGATTTCCTCTCTTAGGTTCTCTATCATCTGTATGAAGTTGTATTTAAGGTTGTTCTCTTCTGCTTCTTCTGTGTTGGGATGTTCATTTCTTGCTGGTGTAGAGTCCCTACTCTGGTGGTGTTATAAAGGTTTTCCTGTTGTTGGATGTGTTTTTATATTGTCGTCTTCCCATCTCTTGTTCCAGTGGGTACAGTTGGTGTCACTTCCTTTCCTGGTGTGTGTGGGTCCGATGTTCTCTTCAGGTGTGTGCAATTGACTTTGATACTCTGATGGGTTTCAAGTTGGGTGCAGGCAGGTCTAAGGCACTAGCTCTCCAGGTGGGTGAGAGCAGCACTGACACAGAGATGTCAGCAAACTCAGGGTTGCTTGGTCCTCAGTGGTTGAGTCGTCCTGTCAAAGATCCCAGGGCAGGGTTTTCCAGGGTGGGCAGATGGAAGTTGCGCCCAAGGCAGGGGCTGAAGCAGCTCACCTCTGCTCTCTGTGGGGGCCAGAATCAGATGATTTTTTTAAAATCACATTCAGGATGATTTTTTTTTCTGGTTCCATCCATTTGCCTTCAAATTTTCTGGTACCCCCCCACTTTTTTCAGCTCCATTGTGTCAATGTACCACATTTTTCTTTATCCATTCCTTTGTTGAGAGACATATAGGAGGGCTTGTTGTAATTCAAGAAAAGTAGTGCATGAGAGAAAGATGTCATGGGACAAGATTCAAACAGAGGGATTTTTTTTTTATTAGGGAAAGGCATCATAAAAAAGGGAAAGGGAAGGGGGGAGATCAGCCTTCAGAGACAGGAGCAGCAGGAGAGAAGGGGAGACAGGGGGAGAGAGAGAGAGAGAGAGAGAGAGGAGAGAGAGAGAGAGAGAGAGAGAGAGAGTAAGGGAGAGGGAGAGGGAGAGAGAGAGGAGGGTGGGAGGTAGGTAGGGTCCTTTTAAAAGGGAATGTAGTGAATATGCACACAGGGTGCTCTTACTGGTTACAGCTGAGGGCATATCCTTTCAGAACCCCAAGGACAGGCCAGTACAGTTGCTTGAATACTAACAGGGCTACTGCTATTTTGCTGTTGTTGTTAATCACATATCCAGTCACTTGACTAAAGATGTTTATCAGCTGTAGGAGTTCCCTAGTAGAGTTTTTGAGGTCAATTATGTATGCTATCTTACCATCTTTGAATAATGATACTATGACTTATTGTGGAATACTACTTTAACTATGCAAAGATGTGTTACATTTGTTTATGCTGCATTTGTTTAATTATGTAAAGATGTGTTGCTGTTTTACCTTGCCCCCCTTAGGTACCTGATTGATTTAATAGAAGCTGAATGGTCAATGGCTAGACAGTAGAGGGATACATGGGCATGGTTAGCAGAAAGAATAAATAGGAGGAGGAATTTAGGCTCAGGGAGATCAGAGAGAGAATGAGAGAGAAAGAGGCAGTTGTCCTGGGCCAGTTAGCCAGGCTGCTGCCAGCCAGACATGGAGTAAAAAATACAGTATGATATTTTTACATCTGAGTAGTACTCCATTGTGTAAAGCTACCACAGTTTCCTTATCCATTCTTTGGTTGAGAGGAATCTAGGTTGTTTCCAGGTTCTAGCTACTATGACTACAGCTGCTATGAACAGAGTTGAACAAGAGTCCTTGAGTGCCCTTTGGGTATATGCCCAAGAGTGGTATAGCTGGGTCTTGAGGTAGATTGATTCCCAATTTTCTTAGAAACTGCCATGCTGATTTCCAAAGTGGCTGTACAAGTGCACTCCCACTGGCAGAGCAGGAGTGTTCCCCTGACTCCAAATCCTCTCCAACATAAGCTGTCCTCAGTATGTTTGATTCTAGCCATTCTGGCAGATATAAGAAGGAATCTCAGAGTCATTTTGCTTTGCATTTCCCTGATGATGAAGGATGTTGAGCACTTCCTTAAATGTCTTTTGGCCACTTGAGATTCTTTTGGGGAGAACTCTCTGTTTAGCTCTGTACCCCATTTTTCAAGCAGGTTATTTTGTATTTTGATGTTAATTTCTTGAGTTCTTTATACGTTTTGGAGATCAGCCCTCTGTCAGATGTGAGGTTGGTTGTTATGATAAAGCTCAAAGGGGACCTTGGTGGACTCTATGGTGGGGTTGACTGAGGTGGGGAACAAACCTGCCAAGCAGACAGAGCTTAAGTGAGAAGTTTTACTAGAAACAGGAGGGAGGGGGAAGGAAAGAGAAAAGAGGTGAAGAGACAGAGAGACAGAGAGAGGGCAGAAGAGAAGAGGGAGACAGGAACAGTCCTATCTGCCCCAGCAGAACAATGGGAAAAAGAGAGGGAAGACAGAGGAGTGGGAAAGAGAGGAGCAGGAGAGAACATAAGAGGGTAGGGAGCGGTCTTTCTTTTAAAGAGGTCCTTTGCACTTGAGTGCAGACTGCACAATCATGGAACCCTGGGCTGACCAGGGTACTGCCTGAGTGCATTCTCCCAGGTGACAGGGGCAGGTCAGGATAATGCCTGAATCCTTACATTGGTAGAGATCTTCTTTTTATAAATTCTTTAATTACTACTCATATTTACATATCCATCCCTCACCCTTCCATCCTCCCATGTTCCCCACCAACCCCCCCCAACTCTTCCCCAGGGATAGAGAGGCCCTCCACGGGGGACCTTCAGGGTTTGTCATATCATTTGGGGGAGGGCCTAGGCCCTCTTTGCTGTATCTGGGCTGCAATAGTATCCCTCCATAGGGAATGGGCTTCCAGAGTCCATTTGTGCTCTAGAGATAAAGACAGGCTCCCCTGTTAGAGGTCCCATAGACTGCCTTGGCCTCCTAGCTGGCACCCACATTCAGAGGGCTTGGTCTGGTCCAATGCTATTTCCCCAGCTTTATGACTAGGGTCTCCATGCTATCAGTAGGTCAGGTCTGCTGTTTCTGTGGGTTTCTCAAGCCCTGTCTTGGCTCCTTTGCTCATCCCTCCTCCTTCCCCACAACTGGATTCCAGTAGTATGTTTCAGTGCTTAGCTGTGGGTGCCTGTTTCTGCTTTGAACAGCTACTGGATGAGGGCTCTAGGAATGGTAACCAAGGTAGGCATCAATCTCATTATAGGGGAAGGGCATCAATGGCATCCTCTCCACCACTTCCTGGCTTCTTAGTTGGGGTCATCCCTGTGAATCCCCTAACATTTTCCCTGTGCCAGACCTCTCTCCAGACCTGTACTGTCTCTCTCTATCAAGGCATCTCCTTTCTTGCCCTCCTCTATTCCTCCCCTGTCTCAGTCCTCTTGTTCTCCTCCCTCCTCCCCTTCTTCCCTTCCCACCTCCTTCCTCTCCCCTCCCCGGGCTCCCACTTTTGTCAGGTGTTCTTGTCCCCATCCCCTTCTTCGAGGGACTATGCAATCTTCTCTTGGGGTCCTCCTTGTTTCCTAGCTCCTGTGGCAGTGTGAACTGTAGACTAGTAATCCTTTGCTCTATGTCTAAAAATCAAAAATGAGTGAGTACATATCATGTTTATCTTTTTGTAATTGGGTTACCTCACTGAGTATGGTTTCTTCTAGTTCCATCCATTTGCCTGCAAATTTCAAGATTCCATTGTTTTTTTTTTTTTTCCACTAAGTAGTACTCCATTGTGTAAATCTTTTCCCAATCTTTAGGCTACTGTTTTGTCTTACTGGCAGTGTCCTTGGGATTATAGAGGTCAGGTCAGAACTAGGGATCCTTAGCTCCAAAACCCCAGAGGGTATACAATTTACTGGATCTGAAGACATGCTAGTTACCAGAACCCTTGCCCATTTAGACCAGAAGACCAGAGAGGAAAGAGAAATCAAGAAACAAAACACCCATCCAGCAAAGACAAATTCAGGAATCAACCTAGACCTATAATCCCCCCAAATCTAGATGCCCAGATGCCAGTGTAAGAATTTAATAACAGAAAAGATATGTGGCATCACCAGAGCCCAGCTATCCCACAACAGCAAGATCTCAACAATCTACACAAGGACCTTAAAAATGACTTTATAAGCCAGGTGTTGGTGGCACAGGCCTTTAATCCCAGTACTCGGGAGGCAGAGGCAGGAGGATCTTTGTGAGTTCAGGTCAGCCTGGTCTACAGGGTGAGTTCCAGGACAGCCAAGACTGTTTCACAGAGAAACCCTGTCTTGAAAAACAAACAAACAAAAACCAAAAATGACTTTATGAAGATGATGGAGGTCCTTAAAGAGGCTCTGAAAAAGTCCCTTAAAGTTCTGGCCTGATCTCTGGTAAAGCTTAAGTCCTTTGAAGTCATAGACCAGGGTATGGAGACCAGTGGTTGTGTGCAGTCTGTGATCCCTAAATATTGTCTAGCCTCTGGGGTCCCTAAGACCAGCCTGGCCCCCGGTACAGCTGTCAGAGCTGGGGTGCCTAAATCCAGCTGATGTTCTAGTAAAGCTCAAGTCTGTTTCTGACGTTGTAGGCCTGGATATGAAGCCTAAGAGAGAGGGTGCAGTCCTGGATTCCTAGATCCTGCCTGGCCTATGGTAAAGCTGAAGACTTCTTCCAAAGTAGTAGGTCAGGATACAGGGCCTAGGCATAGGGGTGGGCGATGCAGTTTGGGGTTGTTAGTCAGGCTTAAAGAGGTTTAGCAGGCAGTGGGGGTGTCTTCCTTTGGGTCCCTAGGACCACTTTGTCCTCTGGTAAAGCTTTTGGGGCTATTGGCCCTAGTGTGCAGCCCAGGGGAGGGGCAAAGGCTGGGGTGCGTAGGTGGGCTTTAGGGAATGTTAGTGGGCAGTGGGCAGTGAAAACCTGGGGACCCTACATCTGGCATGCCCTGGTCTCTGGTAAAGCAGAAGTCTTCTAAAGTTGTTGATCAGGATATGGAGTCTGGTGTGTGTGCGTGCGTGCGTGCGTGCGTGCGTGCGTACGTATCCAGTCTGGGGTTGCTAGGCAGGCTTAAAGGGTTTTTTGTGGACAGTGGGCAGTGTCTTATTTGGGGTTCCTAGGACTAGCCTGGTGTCAGTAAGGCTGCCCAGGCTGTGGGCCCGAGTATGGAGCCTGGGGGGAGGTTATTATTTTGTTTCTAATTTTGATACATTTGATGGGGGGCAGGTTGTGATTGTTTTCTTTTTTAAAAAATATTTATTTTAAATGTATATGCATGTGCCTGCTTACTTGAATATTTACTACATGCATGCAGTGCCTGGAGAGAATAGAAGAGGGGATTGAATCCTTTGGAACTGTATTTGTAGTTGTGATCTGCCATATGGGTGTGGTGGACTGAACCCAGGCCCTCTGTGATAGCAGCAAGTACTGCTAAATATTTAACCATCTCCTCAGTCCCTGTGGCTGTTTTCGTATTTTTAGTGAGTTGATAACTAGTAAGAAACAATATAGGCGATACGTCTAGGGAACAGTGATCTAACATCTATTACTACAGTCACGTGGCTCCTCCTTTTTGAGGATTCAAAGAGAAATGTCAAACAGATTGTGGTGGCACATACATAATTGTAATTTTAGCACTTTGGAAGTGGAGGCAGTATGATTAGAAGTTTGAGGTCATTTGAAGTAGGATCTTTGCAGAAGTGATCAAGTTACCACAGGATCATATTAGATTAGGATGGGTTTCAATCCAGTGATCGGTGTCTTTATACAAGGAGGGCACTGAAGATACAGTGAAGGCCATATTATAAAGTTGGCAGACATTGTAGTGATTAACTATCAGTTAAGAAACACCACAGGAAACCTGCAATACCAGAAGCTGGGAGGGAAGCAAACAGCCTCCCTTGGAGCCTTCTGAAGGAACCAATCTTGCCAACACCTTGACTTCAGACTCCTCCCCTCAAGACTGGGTAAGATGCATTTCTACCTCTGTCAGCCAACCAGTCTTTGATCATTTGTTATGTCAACCTTAGGATGATAATACAGCTTAGATACACACTGGTTTGCAAGTATTTTAAATAGTTGCTATCATTACTATATGAAAATGCAGATTCCCCTTAAAAGCACTCACAAGGTTGCACCCTTAATATGGTTCCTGGTTTGACCTCAGCATGGAGTTGATCCCTGTGCTTGAGTGCCTCGATGCTACAGGAGGATATCTACTTTTCACAGTTCTCCTTCTTTGTTTCTTGATGCTAAACTTCTACTCACACCATTTAATAAGCAAGCTGGTGGATCTGTAGGTAGAATGTGCTTTTGTCTTCATGTGCTTATGCAGTGCGTGAGCCTATGCTGGGGGCTTTCTATTCTTGTCTCTTTATCTGTCTAACTAGTCTCTCATCATCTACTTTATGGCAGTTTAAGAATATAATGTTGAATCTTGTTGGACAAGTAGGTGGTACACTTCCTATACCACTCAACTCTGTCAGGATAAGTGAGTTTTTTTAAAGAGGTGAATTCAGATTCAACTTTAATAGACTTGGGAGAGTGGCTTCAACCACTTATTGTAATGAGGGCATCAGCATTAGATTTTTGACTGTGGATTGCTTCCAGATGCCAATTTCTTTTGTATGGAAAAATAATAATTCAAGAAAGTGCTATCTCATTACCATTGCAGTTGTAAATATCATTTGTCACCTGAAAAAAACAAAAAACAAAAAACATGGCATCAGACCATGGAAAATAAACATCGGTCTTGTAAATGTCATTAAAATGTATGTGAACGTCCTTTGTCCTTTAGCTAAGTGTCACCTTCTTCAATTCTGTGTGCATGAAATATGGATTAATAGAAAAAGGAACTTTCAGGGAATTGTGTGGATAAAATATTGAAAGATGATCTGAAAATAATAACTTAAGTTGACTTTCAGAAAGATCTTTTACTAATTTTTTCTTATTGTAACATTTTAATTTTGAAGTAATTATAAATTCACAGGAGGTTTTGGAGAGAACTATATCAAAAGTTCCAAGTATCCTGCCTATAACTAACATCCTACAGTGTGAAGATATTATGGAAGTACAGTATTTAAGCCAGAAATGGACATCAGTACAATTCATATAATTATTCAAATTTATTATAACATAGTATTTTCTCTGTGTATGTGGGTGATAGCTAACCTCAGGTGTTAATTTTCTTACATTAAGAGTTATACAGGTAGTTGGTACAGCACTGTTTCTGGATATGTCTATGAGTGATTTTCTGGAAGAAATTGGTTTTTGAATTTGTAGATAGAATAAGAAAGATCTTCTATTCAGTAGTGTCAGGAACACCAGCTAATTGTCTAAGGACCTGGGCAGAACAAAAGTAAACAAAGGTGTTTCTTCCTTCTATCTCTTGGAACTGGGACACTAGTCTTCTCCTGTTTCTAGATATCAAAACTCCAGGTTCTCCAGCCCTGTGACTCATAGTGTCACACTCAGGTGTCTCTCTCACCTTGCTGTATTCCCCACCCAGGTTCTCAGACTTCTGACTTGTGCTGAGCTATGCTCTAACTTTCCCTGTTCTTGAGCATACATAGGTTGTCTTAAACTTCATGATTTCACAAGAGAAACCCTCAAAAAGTCTCCCTTTAAGCTATATATGGTGGTGCATACCTGCAATCACATTTGGAAGGAGGCAAGGAGAATCAAGAGCTGAAGGCCGTCTTCTGACGCATAATGAATTTGAGGTCAGCCTAGGCTAAGATCGCATCTCAAAAAGAAAAAAATATATTACAACAAAAAGAAACATGTAACCAAGTGAGTCAAAATCAAATGTCTACCTACTGATCAGTTGTTTATCAGTTGTGCCCTCCTTTGGGTTCGGTTTCTCTAGAGAAACTTAACTAATGGAATGTGTGTTTATATCAGCTTTGCTGCATGTAGTCTTGCATTATCACTTCCACAATAAAGACACAACTGCACCATAACCGTGGGGCTCCCTTACATTACTTTTGGTGACACATGTTCCCACTATCTCCCCATTTAATCCATGGCAACAGCTGTTTATTCTCTATATTTGTTATATTGTCATTTCAGGAATGTCATGTCAATCTAGCCACACAGTAATTAGCCTCTTGTGTTGGTTATTCATCCAGTGACATTTCCTAAGATGTGTTCAGATGATGTCCACTCTTTGCCATGCTAAGTTGTTGTCTCTTAGCATACATTATCAGAGTTTGTTGAATTATTTATCTGAAGGTCATTTGGGTATGTCACAATTTGGGACTAGTACAAGTAAAGTGGCTATAAATAGTAACTTACAAGTCCCTCCATGAAAATATGTTCTGATTTCTCTGCGATAAATGTATTACAAGTTGGGGGCTGTATGGTAAGACCATGTTTAGTTTTGAAAGGCACTGCCAAGCTATTCTCTAACATGTCTGACCAAAAAGCCACTTGCTTAATTAATACTGCTCTTAAAAATGTTGTTATGCCCTGAAAACTTCCTATGTGCATGTAGGGTGTATTGATGGTGTCCATCTATCACTACTTCCCTGGAGCTGCCCACAGTGCCCCAAATCTAGCTCCTTCCCAACTTCATGGCTTCTTTTTTATTTTTATTAATAGGCCACTAAGTCCATTGGTGCTGCCTATATGTGCGCTGGTGTGTGGCCATTCATTGGTTCATAAACAACTTACTGTCAGGCACTGTCTCCAAAGGAGATTGGCGGTCTTTGTTAGTTGCCATGAGCTCCTCCAGAAGAGGTGGGCATTAGGAGACCCTCCTCCATCCATGTTGGAATTCTGACTGGCTTGATCTCATCATGCAGGTGTTAGGCAGTTAACCCCCACTACAGTGAACTGATATGAGCAGTAGCCATGTCATATCTAGAAGTAAGCAACCCAAAGATACCTTTTTTCTATACCTCCTCATTCATGAAATTCCCTGAGCCTGGCATGGTGCAAGGTTGGCATAGATGATCTGTTCACAATTGAGCACTCAGTGTTCTTTATAATTGTTACTTTGGCCAGGTATGAGTCTCTGCATTAATTACTGCCCAGTAGAAAAAGATTCCTCTCTGATCAAACTTAAGAGCAAAACAAATCTATGGTCATGAACATACATATTTAGAGTAAAAATCACATCTCTCTGACCCCTCAGGGCAATGACTTGCTCCTCTAAAATCACAGCCTTCTCTCATAGGAGTCACAGCTGTGGCTGAACTTGTACCACTCAGCCTCTCCATCTTTCCTGCCTCTCTATCACGTACTAGTTTGTAGTAGAGGCACTGGGTACTGCAGTGTGCCATGCAGTGTACCCTTCTGCCCAAACAGATTTCATTGCGATGAGTTGTGGGTCTGGTTCAGGGCCTCAGGCTTCTTCTACACTATCAATACTGGACCCTCACTAAGACTCTTCTCAGATACCCTGTTGTTTGCCCAGAGTCGTGGAGATACCATGGCTTTGGTTCTGCAGGACAGGCCCCTTCACTGCTCAAACAGCTCATAGATGGGATAGATGTTGAGGTGGGTCAATTTAAGACCATAGATCTGGGCCTTGGTAATAGGGTAGTTGGTCTGCTTGGTCCCGTGTCTTTCCCCACTCCCATTTGGCAGCCATTGAGGGGCAGGATTAGACATCCACATGATCTCATGTGGCTCAGGTGGTACCCCAGACCATGGATATCCATATGGCTTTTGGTGGAAACACGGGCCTCAAACAGCAACACAGACCCAGGCTGCAGCAGGACCATGGACCCAGATACAGCCCTCAGTGGCAGCCCAGACCAGGATGTCACCATGGCCTTAGGTGGCAGTATAGGCTACCCAGATCAGTTGGGCTTCTGGCAGCAGCCCCTGGACGTCAACATGGTCTTAGTCAGCAGCCCAGACCATGGATATCTGATGGATTTCAGTGGCAACCTGGACCACAGACCTCAACTTCACAGCTTCACACAATAGCCTCTCTAGGCCTCCATCAGGGACACCCCTGGCACATGCCTGACCTCTGCAGCTTTCCTTAGTCCTGGAAGCAAATTCCATAGCCTCTTTCTTCGATCCTTAACTCTAAAGCCAGAACCATGTGGCCAAAGCTGCCAAGCTCTTTTGCTTGCTGGAGCTAAAACATGCCCCCTCTCATTCATCTTCACCAACTTTCTTTTTTCAATGGTTACCTTCACTGTCTAAGTTTGGCTGTTCTGGAACTTGCTCTGTAGACCAGGCTTGCTTCAAATTCAGAGATCTGCCAGCCTCTGCCTCTTAAGTGACAGGATTAAAAGTGTGCACTACCACACAAGGTTCTAAGATTTTCTTTAATCCCCCCTTTAAAAAAAAAAAAAACATTATTTATTTATTATCTATACTGTGTTTTGTCTGCATGTATCCCGGCAGGTCAGAAGAGGGCACCAGATCTCATTTCAGATGGTTGTGAGCCATTATGTGATTGCTGAGAATTGAACTCAGGACATCTGGAAGATCAGCTAGTGTTTCTAACCACTGAAACATCTTTCCAGTCCTCTTTAATTCCTTTTTACAAGTTGGAAACTTAGCTGGGTGGGATCTCACCCTGAGGTCACCACTCCCTTTATTCCATTTCTTAATCTGTCTATCTCCTTGAATACAGGATTTAGCTCCATTCCACTTTCGGGTGTTCCTTTTCTCCTCAAATATTTTTCCTTGCTCAGCTTGCTCTTTTTCATTAGAGTTAACTCTAGTAACCACACAAAGGGGTTTATACTAGGCTGTTTTGAGATTTCCTCTGCCAAGGGAAGTAATCCAAAACCCTTCACTTTAGTCTCGGGCAAACTTTTCAGACAAGAGCAAAAAGCAGTCACATTCTTTACCAAAATATCATGAGAATGATTTCTGGGCAACATACTAAAATTCTTCTCCTGTGAAACCTCTTGAGCCAGGCCCCCACAGTTCAAATCATACTCAGCATCACTGTCTTCCATCTTCCTACTAGGATGGCCCATAACGCAGTGCTTAAAGCCTTCAACTGCTTTTCTAATGCACACTCCAAAGATGGATTTTCCTTCACACAAAGGCATGAGCAGACCTATCACAACAATACCCTACTTCTTGTACCAACCTCTGGCTTAGGGTTTCTATTGCTGTGGAGAGACACAATCACCAAGGCAACTCTTAGGGAAACATTTAATTGTGGTGGTTTGCTTACATTGCAAAGGTTTAGTCCATTATTGTCATGGCAGGAAGCAAGGCAGCATGCAGGCAAACATGATGCTAGAGGAGGAGCTGAGGTTCTCACATCTTGATTCATAGGCAACAGGAAGTGGTCTGAGTGTCACACTGAGGAAAGCTTGAGCAATGGAGACCTAAAAGCCCACTCCCATATTACTTCCAACAAAGTTATACCTACTCCAACAATGCCATACCTCCTAATAGTCCCGTTCCTGTTAGGAACCATTTCTTTCAAACCACCACAGTGCCATACATAAAACCTTTTTGTAAACCTGAAATCATAAAGTTCTTCTATAATGTAGATATTGCCAGTTGAACCAATACTAAAAGGCCACTCTTCATCTATTGCAGTGTCTTTGTATCTTTAGTGCAACTATATGGTCATGTCGGCATGGTCCTATTCCTGGACTCTTTGTTACTTTAAAAGTGGAGCTATCAAAATGTAAATTGTACACTTGTCCCAGTAACAGCCAATGGGAAAACATTGTTCAGAGGAAAAAAATGACAGCACAGAGAGCTGGCCTTCCTTTTCCATTCTGTCATTGTCTACAGGTTAGTTCTGGTGTTGTGGATGTACCAACTTCTTGCCATTGCTAAGGGCTGAGATGTTTGCTGATGTGGTAGCATGGTTGGCAAATAGCGTGTGGGTAGATGTATTTGCTGGAGTCTTAGGGTTATAGAAGAATCTTCCATTGGCTAGACCCAAAAGTTTATAAGGTCAAGAGCATATAGTGACTCACTGAAATGTGACAAAGCTGTCAGAAGAATAGAGGCACAGAAAGTTAACCTTTCCAAGATTACACAACTAGTGAGCACACACACACACATATGTAAGTGCTTCATAGCATCCTGCCCTCATCATGCTTACAAACATCACTTATGTAAAGATATATGGTAAATGTCAATTTTAACTATAGGTATTATAACCTTAACATCAAATGGTACCAAAAATATACATTTTTTTCTTCCTGATTGTAAGAATTGTCTTTCCAAATGAGCTGGACATACCTCCCAATGGTCCATCCCTTGAGCCTGCCTGTTTTTCTGTTCATTGCTGAGTTCCACTGTAGTTCAGGCCACCATTATCTCTGTCCAGGAGGACTTCACAGTCCTTAACTCTTCCTGCTTTCAGTCCAGCTCTGTCTCATCTTTTCTTGATAGGACCATTGGTCATTTTGCTGTAAGGGCATCTGATTTCATTTGCTGAATTTGCCAGGCAGTAGCAAAGATGGTCAGTCAATCATTATGGAATGAATGAAAGAGAATGTTTCCTTGGCAATGCCACCTTCCCTGTATTAGATAAATACCGCAACTTTAAACTCTGCCTCGTGATTTCCCGGCTTCTTTTGCTATTAAGTCCCTTTTTTGAGCAGTCAGTTCTTTCAACCCACCAAGTGAATCTGTGGAGATTAAAAAGTACAATATAGAGTATTAGTAGTGGGCTTAACCAGACAAGGAAACTTTATACCTTTCTATTTTAAATGACTCCAATTTCAACTAAATGACTGTAATCAATGCTGACCTCACTTCATTAGATCAAAGCTGCTATTTTTTCCTTTTAATTTTGTTACTGCCTTAATATCTGTGAGTTTTCACCACCATCACCACCACCCTTCTCAGTGCTAACCTCATTGTTAATTAATACGCATGAAAATGGAGGTCCAAGTCCAAGGAGCTAGTTCTTATACCATTCCCAACTTATCTGGAACAATCCCACCTTACTCATTGTGCTAGGCTGAATGTTTGTACCTTCCAAATTTTAACATAGATTCTCAAACCCTATAATGTGAATATTTTTAGAGATAGGTTTTTTTTTTTGAGAGTGTAACTAAGGTCAAATGAGGTTGTTAGTGAAGGACCTAGTCATGCCCTATCTCTCTGTTTCTCCATGTGAGGACACGGGTGTGTGTATGGGGGGTGATGTGAGCTCACGAGAGAAAGACAGCTGCCTGCAAGGCAGGAAAAGAGACTGCCTTACTGCTTTAGTTACTTTATCATTGCTGTACAAAATGCCTGATGAAAGCAACCTAAGGGAGGAAGGGCTTATTTTGTCTCAAAGTTTCACAATACATCATGATAAAGAAAGCATGGTGACAGGAGAGTGACATGGCTGGTTATATTGTGTCCATAATCAGGGAAAAGAGAGAAATGGATGCTAGTGCCCAGTTTACTTTCTCCATTTTGTTCAGTCCAGGACTCTAGCCCCTGGGTCAGAGGTTTTGGATACTATACAGTTCTGTTGGTGAAGAATGTTTACACCTTATTCTCCAACCCTTAGTTAGGATTGTATTAGCTTTTCATACCTATACCTCACCAGTAGCTCTAGTTACTTATCATGGAGAAGAGTCATTCTGAGTTAGTTTATTGATGTGTCTGCTAAATAATGTTTCAGAGACTAATGTTGTTGACATGAATCTTGTACCACTCATCTGTCTCCTGAAATATAGCTCGATGAGGCCCTGGCTTTCTATACAGCATGGGGGTATATGCATATTGATGTAGCAGGTGTATTTATAGCTGCTGCCACCACATCTGTGGGGTTGCTTCTGCCAAAATATTGAATGAGATATTCTGATCCAAAGGTTGCCTTCCTTGAGTGACAACTGGAAGGCTTCAAAACTCTCTTCTTGACAATCTAGCTATTAGAAAGTAAATTCAGCATTTCTTTTTTTCTTGGGAATCAATTTCCCATCAACATTAGCTCCCTTTTGAACCCAAGGTTTGAATCAAAGTAGCATATTGAATAAGGTGTGGTGGGATACTGTAATAGCAACTCTGGAAGGACTGAAATAAGAGGATCACACGTTCAAAGACAGCTTGAATTGCAAAGCAAGACCTTGACTCATCCCCAATCAACTAGCCGACTAAGCAACCATACTTGCTTGCAAAGATTACTGAGCAAAATCTTTCATAAGGTTGTTGGCATTAGGAGGTGAGTTTTTCTAGGGATTAGTTTGGCAAAGGTCACGCCTAGGTTAAAACCTCCTGGAGAGGCAGGATGTGCTTTGTTCAGTAATTAAGCAGGCCAGGGTGATAGTGTGGAAAATCATATTATGTCCCACTCACGATGTGGCTGTATTTCAGTTGACAGCAATTGACCCAGGCTACAAATGTGTCTTATGGTAGGAGTTCTTAGGTGCACCACACAGTGGGTGAAGTAATGAGGAAGCCAGACAGGTAGCCAAGAATGTATGAGACGTGTGAAGAAGTTCAGATCTAGACTGAACACTGTTTAAAAATGAAATGAAACAAAAACCATAAAATAAAAAACATAGCCCAGAGGCAATTACAGGCATAGCATTCTAGTACTGCTGAGAAGTAGCGTTTGTGGGGTTACCAGATACAGTGGTTCAAAGGACTTCTTGGAGATTTCCATCCTGCTTTACCTCTCTCCTCACTTCCATTCATTGCAGCTGGGATTCACCAAGCAATCATGATTGGCAGCAACGGACAACACTTCACAGAATGTGCCTGGTGATAGAACAAATGGTGCTTAGTTCTGTATTATTTTACTTAATTAACATTTGGTGAATGTTTACCAGTGAATACCATTAGGGTGGAGACAAAGACATACATATAATAAGCACTCACTAAGAAGCCATCAGACAATTTTATGTAGGACAATAAATAAACAGAAGTTTCTAGCCACAAAAGTTGGTTTTCCTGTTTTCAAAAAAAACAAAAACAAAAAAACTGTGTGTATGTACTCCACAAAGTCTGTCTGCCTTGAAAGAAATCTACAAATACACAAAATATAGGAAATAAAAAGAACTATTCTGAAGCTAACCCTCTCTCCTGATATATAATTATACTTAACAGAGTCTATCTTTAAAACATTTTTCCTCTTGAAGTTATTTTTAAAAAAGAAAAGAACTTTTAAACAACTATAGTATGTGAAAGAATTGACATTTCAGTAAAAAAAAGAATTTCAAAATATGCTTCTTCAATTTTATTACCCACTGGGAGCAGTGTGATTTGGGTAGAAATGCCACTGGTTAATTTATTCATTAGATTCAGATCATGACTGGGGCTCCTGGCGAAGCAAGAGATGTGAGCTGGGGAGGTGATGGTTTTCCAGGGCTGAGCTCTAGAGAGTCTGTCTGTCAACCCACTTTTGGGACTGTTTATCCAGGGTTAATGCAGCATGGTGCAATAGAGCATTCTATTATCACCACTCGGTACAGGAATGCCGAGCCTGAAACTGAGAAGTTCATTTTCCCCGGGTGGAAAAAGCAGGCTTGACATGATCTTGTCTGGTTTCTTAAAAGGTTTGGGAGGTGGTCTATGACACTAGTGTCTACATGGTGACACACTTACCTGAAGAAGGCAATGTGTTCACCCATCTGGCAAAAAACAGTGAGTATGTCTGGAGAGCTTCCTTCACAGAAGATATTACCTACGTAATTGTCTGTTGGCAATGAAAACTCCCAAAGCTGGGATGTATTTCAGTGGTATAGCATGTACAAGGACTTCAGTTTGAACTTTAGCACTAGAAAAATGCACTTAAAAACCAAGAAATAATTACATCAAAATTCATTCCTTCAAATATATCTCCAGTCTTAATATTGAGTATAAAAGGTGTGTCAAATTACCATTTGTATTGATTGTTGTTTGTGGATATGGTAGGAAGCAGAAATTTACTCCTGGCTGGATGTGTGACTATTTAAATATGTGTTTGGGGGAAAACCTGGAGGATAGATGCATTGTTAAGTTTTTAAAATGTAATGCTAAAGGTCAAGACTATAGTAGTGATAATGAGGGCAAGAAAATAAAATATATACCTTGAGAAGATATGTGTTTGTGTGTTTGTGAATGAGTATATGTGTGTGTGAGAGAGACAGACAGACAGAGAAAGACACACACACACACACACACACACACACACACACACACACAGAGAGAGAGAGAGAGAGAGAGAGAGAGAGAGAGAGAGAGAGACTTGAGCTCACCATTTTTCCTGTGTCAGTCTCCTGAGTGAAGTGATTACAAGTCATGTTACTCTGTCCAGCTGGTCAGACATCTTTGGTGGGATGCATGTGCAGTAGATATTACATTATAATCACACATGGTTGTCAGACTTGCCAAATGAAAAGAAGAGAAACACAGCTGAATTACATTTCAGAAAAGTCACATTCAGCTCCACTCCCCACCCCTACTCCCTTCTCAGGGTTGATAACTGTCCTTGCTATGTGCTTGCCATGACTCTATGGTCACAGCCCTCATTACACTGATGTAAAAATTATTCCATCATTTTATCTCCTGTGTATTTTGGCATTTCTGGCTTGAATCAGACATTCAGCTAATATTTGTGAATGAGTGAAACCACATCTTTGCTTCAAAGAAGCCCAGCAATGTGTGGAGCTAATGGTCAAGGCTAGAACACTAGAGAGGACCAAAAGAGAAAAGGCCATGCAGTTAAGTCCAGGGTCCAGAGTGACGTGCTGAGATGCATGTCTTAGGAGGAGTATTTCCAGTGTGAATAGGGACCCATGAATAAATGTGGTTAGATGTAACTGGAATATGAAATAGAAAAAAGGAAGCAGTGTGACTTGACTTGCACCACCTTGCAACCTGGACTGGTGATGTAGATGTCTAGTATTTGTGTTTGTGAGCGTCAAAGATAGTCCTATTCCATGATTGAAGTTAAAAGCAGCCTCAGGAAGATCAGCTGTAAACCTCTCCTCATAGTTCTCAGCCCAGGAATAACGCTACACACCACTGATATACTGACATGAATGTCAAGGGAAGATTAAGACGCTGCCACAGGTCCTTAGCAGGAGGAAGCCGAGGTGGGAGTTGGTAACAAGCAACTGTTATTAGTTCAGTTAAACCAGCGATGCTCTCTCAAACACAAACTGTGCATTCAAGTGTGAGCAGAGGACAAGCTAGCTGAGAGAGAAACAGAAAACTGCAGTGATCCATGGTCTAGACTCTAGAGAGAAAGTGAGTGGGGAGGGGGTTAAGGAGAGGGTAACAGGTACATATGGTTGAAACCCACTGTGTACATGTATGAAATGTCATTATGAAAGGAATTATTATGTATAATTAATATATGCTAATAAAAAACCTTCTACACCAAAGAGAGAAGGTGCCGAGGGAGTATGACTGGCAGTTGTCTCCCAGATTGTCAAACTCCAATCTTCTCTTTCTCCCTTCCTCAGTCACTAACTTCCTGCAACCCAAAACAGAAAAAAAAGACTTTTCCACAGTTTGTTGGGGCCTGAAATCTCTTCAAATAAATCAAAGGTTTTGTGATTTACTTTTTAAAAAATTCTTAATTTCTCTCTGTGTGTGCATCTTTGTGTGTGTATGTGGGGGTCTTTGTATGTGTGCGTTTGTATATATATGTGTGCCTTTCTGTGTGCATTGCTGTATGAATGTGTTTGTATGTGTGTGCCTGTACATCTTTGTATGTATATGTGCACGTTTTAAGTGTATATGTGTATCTGTATGTATATGTGCACACGTGTATCTTTGTAGGTGTATGTATCTTTGTATGTGTTTGTATGTGTGTGTCTTTGCATGTATGTTTGTAACTCTTTGTGTGTATGTCCATCTTTATAAGGGTGCCTGTGCCTGTGTATATGTATGTGCATGCGTGTCTTTGTATGTGGTTTTTGTGTGTACACATCTTTGTATGTATATGTCATATGTGTGCAGTTTCCGTGGAGACTAGAAGAAATCACTGGAGCTTCTGAGGCTGGAGTCACAGGCAGCTGTGAGCTGCCTTACCATGTGAGTACTGGTAACTAGACTTTGGCCTCAGTAAGAGCAGTAAGTAATCTTAACAGCAGAACCATCTCGCCAGCCCTGAGAAACACAGTTTTGAGTCTAGATGAGAGGAAGTAGGTTTGCCCTGGAGTCATCCTGTGAGGGACTAAGAACAGTTCCAGTGACAAGTCAGTGTCTGTCTGTGCTGCCAGGAGGGTCATCAGATGATCAAATGAGCAGCTTTCAATCATCCACAATAACACAGACCTTGACACTTTTATCCTCTGTACCCACTAACACATACATTGCTGCTATAACAGGCTTCCTTATTTCTTCACACACTTCCCAGGGAAATGAAAATTACTTTCTCAGTCTTTCAAAAATTAATGAACTTGAAGATGATGGAGAATATGGAAGGTTGTGTTTTAAAGATAAAGAGTGGGAAGTTGCACACTAAAAGGAGGCTAGCATCTGTTCCAGTTTAACCAGAAAAGGGACATTTACAAATTTTGGCATTGTTGTAAGGACAGGATGTTCTACTTGATGATGTTAGGATTATTCAATAGATTACAGGATGTTCAGTTACATGTGAATCTCAATAGGATATCCACTGGAGCATGAGCCATTTAGGTTGCATACACACACACACACACACACACACACACACACACACACACACACACAGTTCAGAGAATGAGAAAACCCTTGAGATGATGTTGTGTCTGATACCTATCCCAGGGGTAAGCAAACTACAACTATAGGAACAGTCCAACCTACCTCCTGCTTTTAAAAATAGAACTATACTGCAATGCAGTGTGCTTCTCCTACTAGATATTGCCCAAAGCTGTATTCTCATCCCAACAGCACAGCTGAGCAGCTGTGAGAGAAACTGGAGAATCTGCCAAGCCCAAGAATTACTGTATGTTCCAAGAGGAAGAGTAGAAGTTCACTGAGAAAGATAGATGAAAAGTATTCCTGCTCTTCACAGCCATGGGAATCATGCTTGGAAGGATTTGGCAAACTGTTGGAGAGAGGGAACAGTTTGTTCCCTCTTTCTAGGATGCTTTTCTCAATTAGATTAAAACATCTTATTCATTCTTTTTAAATTTATTATATATGGGCAGCAAGCAGCCATAGGCCTGCCTTGTACTCCATGGCCTGGTCTGGGGTGCTGCTGTGATGAACAGGTATGTAGTAGAGAAAGGGGGAAAGCAGAAGCAGAGTAGTTTGCACTGTGGAGAGAAGCAGAACACTTTTTGTCTATCTTTCTTTACTTAGTGAAAATGACCCCCACCAGACTCCAGAGAAACCCCCACCCCACACCATGCAGCCAGAGTGGGTGGAGCCCAGCCAACCACAGCCAGTTAGAACCTGGCCCCTGGTTGACTGGGTTCCTAGAACACACTGCTCACACTTAGAAGCAACTACTGCATGGGGCTGGAGAGGGTAATTTTCTTTAATTATGTGTGTGTAATAATTAAACATACACTTACAATTAAATACATATTTAATATATGTGAAATAAACATTCATTCATAGATATATAAGTACAGCATGCTCAGTCCTTCTTATGTTACTTGTATGTATATGACTTTAGGGCTGAACACTTGGGATCCAATGACCAATTAGAGAAAAGATCATTTTTCCAACTCTCAGCATCCCTTAGTTGCCTGTGGTTCTTTGTCTAGGATTAAGGCCTCAAGAGCTTTCTCGTTTTCACATTAGCATATTTATTGGTGTCATCGTTGTTCAGGTATTATTAAGACAACCATTTTGATGAGATGTCATGGGTATAGCTTCTCTGACATTTCCAGGAGACATACTCATCTCCCAGCAAGCTTGTTGTTCCTCTGGCTCTTAGAATCTTTATGCCTTGTTCTTCTGCAATGATCCTGGAAACTTAGGGGCAGGTGTTGTGTTCTAGACATATTAGTTGATATTGTGCTTGACACAATCTCCTGGTTTTCTGAATTTTCTGCAATGGCCTCTGTTGCAAAGAGAAGTTTTTCTGGTGAGGGCTGAGGACTATATTTAATTGTGGGAATAAGGGTAAATTATTTAGAATGTAATTAGAAATTATGATGCTTTAGTAAAGTGGCAGTTGTCAGTTCTACACCAAGATCCATAACTTGATAGCTGGCCAGGTTTCCGGCACAAGGCATAATTGCCCTTTTTGTTGATCAGGCCTTAAGTCCAATTAGTGAGTTACTGGGTATCACCAAGGTATTGGTGCCACTATTGCAGCATCAGGTTTATTGTTTCATCAGAGCCTACATCTCATCTTTGGCATAAGTTCTTTGGTGAGGATTTTTTTTCCTGGTACTGGAGACATGGCTCAGTGGTTAAGAGTACTTGATGCTACTCCAGATGATCTGAGTTTCATTCCCAGCACCTGTGTTGGGCTACTCACAACTGCTTGTAACTCCAGAGGCTTTTGAAGGGGTAACCTCATCTTGCCTCCTAAGGTGCCATTCAATTGTATCCCACACAGGCATGCACATACCAACATATATATAAAAATAAAAATAAGCTCATGCCTTTAATTCTAGCATTCATGAGGCAGAGGCAGGTGGATCTCTCTGAGTTCAAGGTCAACCTGTTCTTCAGAGCAAGTTCCAGGACAGCAAAGGCTACACAGAGAAACCCTGTCTCAAAAAACTAAAATAAATAAATAAATAAATAAACAAAATAAAAGGAGTATTTTCTTACATTTTTAACTTACATTTTTCCAGAAATACTTGTTTTATTAAGTTTCCATTTGCTGTTTCCTTCACTAAATAGTAAATTTCTGAAAAAGGGCTAGAATTATTTTTGCCTGTTACTACGAAGTGATCAAACCAATTATGTATAAGTAGAAGTACAATGCTTAAAGTCTTGAATGAACATGTGTAGCTGCTTCCCTGCAGGAGGGTAGATATAATTACACAGTTTGCCTACAATAGCTGAATTTTTCTGAAGAGTCAGTATCTCCTGCACTAGACTCTGTAGAAAGAAACACGTGGCTCATGTCTCCAGCATTTGCTGCTGACATTTACACCAGCTGAAGAGTGGGGTGGATTTCCCAGCCTCTCCTTTATTGTTGTTTGTCCTGCCTTTCTTTCTCATGACTAACAGGCCACTGGCCAGGCTAAACGTCACTGTCAGTATTATTCTTTGTTCATTTCCTTCTCCTTCCAGTTTTGCTAACATGCATTCTGGTTAGGGCATGCTTAACCAAGATTAATGTTCTCACTTACAAATCATATTTTTATTTTGCATGTATATTTCTTGGAGAAATGATGATGCCTTTTTGGTATTTTTTTTCTTTATCCATTAATACCTGAGTGTCTATGTTTTGTATTGGAAAAACAACAGGGACAGAGGAGTCATTATTGAGTTCCATATTTAATGCATAGATAAGACATTTAAAATGAAATATCACCTGTTCCATTTGAAGTTTTATATTCAACAAATTTGAGGCCCACTCAAGATAGTCCTTGTGCCAGAACTGGTAATTCTTGGTTGGGCACTATGGTTTATTTCCTTATTTTTACATAAAGATCACTGGTTCTTTCCAGAGATCTGACTAGTGTAGGAGAGAGTAGCCTGTACACTCCTGACCTGAAAGAGCACTGGAGGGCAATGGGCCATTAATTCCCCAATTCCTTTTCCAACGGCATATAGAGATCACAGCTGACCGAACAATGGGGTAAAATGTAGAATAAAGGTTGGTACTAGTCTAAGAGAAAAAGTACATTTCCTTTTCTAGAGTGAAATATTGAATTGGTCCACAATAAACAGTAGGGGTAATTATAACTCACAAAACAAAATCCCTTTAGGGAGAAGCATCCTATAGGAAAGGGAAAGCAGGGCATAAGGTTTAAAAAGTTTTACATCAATCTGTTAGCTATGACTTGAAGGGATTTTATCAGATTATACAATTTGCTAAGTCAATAGGTTTGAAGAGGAGTTTACAATCACAGAATTTCAGAGAGTTAAGGCATTCTACAAAATAACCAAGTAAATTTCTTTTATAATGCAGCTAATAAATATAGGGGCTCTGGAGATAGCTCAGTAAAGTGCTTGTCACTCAACCATGAGGGAGTGAGTTCGACCCAGTACCCAAGGATAAAGCCAGGTGTGTTGGCCCATCTCTAGGATCCCAGTGCTGGGGAAAGTAGAGACAAACAGATCTTTGGGACCAGCCAGACTAGCTGTATCAATGAGCCCCAGGTTCCAGTAGGACACCTTGTCTCAATAAAAATAAGGTGGATGGTATCTGAGGAGAAATGACACCCAAGGTTGTTCCTTGGCCTACATATGCACACAGTGCACACATTTCCTTCTTGGGAACACAAACACATGCATATCTCTCTCTTTCTCTCTCTCTCTCTCTCTCTCTCTCTCTCTCTCTCTCTCTCTCACACACACACACACACACACACACACACACACACACACACACACACAACTTTATAAACAGCATTCAAAAGACTAACAGGTCTCTCTGAAGCAAGCACAATTCCTAGCAATCGTCATCTGTCCACAGGCTGCTCAGGGTCATCTCAAGAAGTTGTGCTCAATGCAGGAAAAGTGTTTATGTGCAGGATTTCTCCAACATTGATTACCTTTACTGTTTTTACAAGTTTGTGATGCTCTGATTCTGGAACCCAGATGGAAGACATGAATCCTTTCTGTGTTAGTCAGTTCTTAGAGTGAGCAAATAATTCCCTGGCAATTTACCTTTGAATGTAGATGGTTTCTGTTGTGGGCAACCCAGGAGATGGTATTCCTCTGCTCTAAGCATCCAGGGACAGGTGCCTGATAACTAGAGTGAGTCCCTAACCCTGAGTCCACTCTCAAATGATTCATCACATCAAGCCTTACCCTCCTTTCAAGGATGAATTCAAATAAGGGCTTCGGTGCCTGCTAAGTTCACTCCTGCTATCACCAGCATAGCCCTGGTGCTTGACGTGAGACCTCGAAGGTGTAGCTTGCCCTTTCTCTTGGGGACTGTTAGCAGATCACTGTCTTTTCAATAGCAATTACCTCCTGACCTGTTGACCTCACCAAGATGAATCATTCATATAACCTACATTTTAAAGCAGTGATGTTGACGATGGAGAGTTTTTAAAAACATTTGATCAGAGGAGTACTATCTCTATGTTTATTAGTATTCATCTTAGAAAACATCACCCCATAGTGCATTTAAAATTTCTAGATCGTCTTTGGAGTCCTGAGAGGCCTAAATACAACATGAATATTGACATTTTCGTGGGAGAGAGGCACACATGTCTTTACTTTGTTTTCTTTTTCTTTTTTTTTTCTCAAATTCCGTTTTGTTTGACTGCCTGATTTTAAGAAAGGGTGTGGAGTTGGGGGAGGTGGGGAAAGGTTTTGGAGGAGTTTGGGGAGGGGAGACTATGATCAAAATATATTTTAGGGAATATTTTTCAATTAAAAAGAAGATTCTTTAAGCCCAAAAGCTTTTGAAAAACAAAACAATGCAGTGTGTGAGATCCTGAGGTCACCTTTGCCAGCAGAAGCTGAGAGCTTTGTTCCCAAGCAAGCCTGCTTGCTGTTCCCCGTGGACTCCAGGAAGGGTGATCCTTGGCATAATGGCTGGTTTAATTAGGGGCAGCATAATAAACACCCCCCACTCCTTCCTCCAAGCTTCCCTCTACTGCTACCTCATTACTCAGAACCCTGCCTCCTATTTCTTACCTAATTGTCTTGGTAGCCCCAGCTGCTCCGTGTAGTCCGTGCCAGCTTCCCAGGCTCACAAAAGAGCTATAATATGCCATATGCTAGACCCTGTTGGAAGCACCTTAGAAATTAGCCAAAGTAATCTGCACAGCAGTGCTGTTGGGCTGTGCTATGGTATCCTGGCTACTTTACTGTTGAGTAACCAGACACGAAACAATGGAAGCAATGTTGAAAGACGCTTAGCATCATAAAGCTGAAAGGTGTTCAGGACACAGCAGGTATTCAAGAAATACTACTTGAATAAGTAAAAAATCAGTGGGAAACAAGGAGGTAACACACTCTTTGTGTTTGTCTGACTCTTTGAATAAGATCTAAGAAGTTTCAACATTCTACAACTCTATTAAGTTTGTGTTGGGGTAGGAAAGGAGTTAGGAAATTAGGAGAGAGGCAGATTCAAAGGCAAGTTCAACTTTTCGAATGATTGTCTTTTGCCAAGCAGTGTTCAAACCACTTGTCCCTGTTTCCTTTCAACTGAAACAGGAGAGCAGACTAGGGCAGTGACTGTTAGGTAGCTTGCACAGCAGCTGACCCAAAGCTAAAAGGCATATTTATGACAATGTGTGGTTAACTATCTCCTGTCTCAAATATGCATCCTGAAGCTTTCACTTCAATAAAAACGAGAACCAGCTCAAGACATGGGGCTCCCAGTTCTTTGTTTCTCTCTGCGGGCACACCGACTTTTCACAGTATATCATTTTAATTTGACTTCATTAGAAACTGACCTATCCTTTCTTCTAGGCTTTGTTTCATTCTTTGTCTGGGAAAGTGTTCTAGGAGGAGGCATCCAAGAACTTAGACTGCCTCATCTAAGAACCAGCCCGATCTTCCTCCAGTAACAAACAACACCATTCTGAATTTGAGAGTCATTCAAAGAAAACTCAAATTTAAGTTCTGCTTTGGCTCAGCAAGATGATTTTATGAATCTTGTAGAGAATTAGAAAAACAAAATTGCAGGACAAAATTTGAAACCACTTAAATATACCAACTTATCACTAGCTTTTATACACATGCAAGACACTAATTCATTCCTTTACATTAAATCCAGCAAACATAAAAAGAACTGTATCAGCTTAAACAGAAAAACAGAAGCAGCAGCAGATGTCAGGAGATCCATTTTGAGGAACTGAGTTTTGTCACTGTGGTGCACTTTGGATGAGTTTCACATCTGTGGGGCAGTCTTGGAGTTTCCAGAGAACTCTTCTAGTGAAACCATCATTAAAGTTCTTAAGGTCTTTCCACAGAGAGAGCCAGGCTTTCTGCATGATTTAAGCAAACCTCACTTATTTCTGATTCCATCACCTACAAGCAACCTTCACATTAACATCCCCATTCATGTTTGAATAGCATATTAGCAATATGGTCTTGTTAAATTCACACAAACCTTTACTAGTCATATTCTTAGTCTCTTTTGTTTATATTTATGTAGGAAAATAAGAAAGTAGTTCATTGAGAAATATTGTATTGTATAGATATTTTACTTGAATGGACTTCCTTCAATTTTATTGAAGTAATATAAAACCCAATTTACTGATAATTTTTTGCTTCTCTCCCATATTCCACATTAGGTTTTCCAGAGGAATGGAACTGGTAGACCATTCAGTATGTTTGTATGTGTATGTATCTGTATGTGTAAACATGCATGTATGTGTGTGCTGAGTAGAGATTTATTAGAGCGTCTACCTAGTCTGAAGGTAGATGAACAGTCCTATAATCACTGTTGGGAGTCTAGAGAGCTGAGAAACCAGTTGCTACTCACTCTAAAATTCTCAAAACAAGAGGGACCCAAAACGAAACCCCAGTCTAAGCCTGAAGACCCGGAGGTTCCCAGATAGACTCCTGGCAGCAGTCCATGTTTACAGGTTTAGTCCACCATCCATGAGTGATAACAGTAGCAAAACCAGAAAGCAAAACACGCAAGCAAACCAAAACACATGAACCCAAGAAGGGGCTACTGTGCACATGTGGGTATGCTTGCTTCTTTGCTTGCTTATTTGATCTTCATGCCCAGACTATTGATTGCTGTAGGTCACACAGTTCGTGCACCAACTGTTTCTGCAAACCCCAGCACAGACATATTCAGAAGTGTGCTTTATAACATTTCTGGGTGTCTCTATATAGTCCAAGTGATCACCCTGTGTTGACCACCACATCATCTGACACTTTTCTGTTTTTGTTTGCTTATGTTTCCCTTCAACTTTCAGGGGTAAGTATTGCTAATTTATATTATTCCTGGGCCTCCATCACCTCATGTGAAAAGGGAAGTAATGATAGACTTCCAGGAGATCTGTTGAGTTAACTTTTGAAAATTTATGGCTACTTTGCCATGAGGCGGACAGATGGTTCTTCTCAAATTTTACATGGTCACTGTTTCAAAACACTGAATATGTTCAAAGATGTTTGCTAAGCAAGCTTGTGTTTCTATGTAGCTCTGTTTTGACATATGGAAGTGTGTTTTGTTATTATCTTGTATATGTGGGAGATACCAAAATGAAGAGGAAGTTGTTTTCCCCAGCCCAAGTTCTAGATTTAAATTCCTGGTGTCTAGATTTTTGATTGCATGGCTCCGGATGCTAGCCATGATGGGGTCCTAAAGTCACTCTATTAAGGGGACATTAACATGCATCATTGTCGAGGTAGTAGGAAAATACTGATTTTCTTCCTAAATTATTTTTCTCACGGCATTTCTGGCAATGGACAGGGTTATAATTTCTTTTTTTTGACAGCAGCAATACTTTTGTTACTTCCGTTTAGAAGAAGAAATTTCTCAGTGAGGAGAGAGTAGCAGTTACTGTGTAAGTGGGAGACCATGGCTTGCTGCATCTCTGGAGTAAACTCTCAGAAATGTTGGGTGCTGCTTTGACGTACACAAAGAATGGGTAAGTAATGAGTGCTAAGAAGGATGTTTTCTTTACACATCCACCTCCACAAACTGTCCATGGCCATCTGGTACAGATTATAAATGGCATGCCCCATACTCAGGATGAGCTATCTTGTGTTCGGAAGTCTTGATGGAGACATCCTGTTGCAGACACGTGGGCTGTGCTCTGGAGCCTGTATAGCAACTCCCCTTAATTTATCTGGATTTCTGCCTCACCTCCAAGACAAGTCCTCACATATCAGAACTTAATCTTTCATCTGCTTACTCCACCACACTTTTGAAGAGAGCTCAAGGCATAGGCAGAGCTAATACTGGTTCAATAAGTGAATTCATTGTTTTACAAAAGTATTTCTAGATTCCCCAAAGGAATGAAGTTTTAAATGTTTCTTAGCATCCAAAGGTCATAAAGGACTGTTGCAGGTGAAGTGAGCAGAAGCGTAAAAAGCTCATTTGACTTTGAGAAAAGATTCAGATGTGGACCAGGTGCCTAGGAACCACACCTGTGTTAATAAAAGGAGCCATTCTCTTTTGGCTAGTAGAGTTTATGACTTTGGGTAGCATCATATTCAAATGATTCATGTTTTGAGATAATGGAAATGAACCATCCTGCTTTTCATTAAAACCTATTGCTAAGGTTAATGATGACCTCAAGCAGGTAGGTAGCTATGACTGGGAATTCAGGATTGAGCAATTGTTCAGAGAAGAGTCCATGGTATGCCATAATAAATGGTTATGAGGTTGAATGAAAAGCTTTTCCATGTGATTATAATCAGGACAATTAATGTGTAACATCTCATACTTCATTTAAATCAGCAGTTATAAAAATATGGCTGAGATCACAGATTTTGAGTCTTTCCTGAATTGTAATTCAAATAATTTTACATAGGTATTTGGGATCTGCACTAGATAGCACAGGCAGCTTTTTTTTTTTTTAATAGATGCTGTGTGGGTATGTTGGTGATATGCAAGAGTAAATTTTTATTTGACTGTCCAGTTCTTGGAAAAATGGCTAATTTCCAGTTCTGTTTTTTCTTTCTTTCTTAGCTTTCAGACCAGCTCCTCATTATGCTTTATTGATATGCTTGTATACATTCATGTGATTAGCTAAGCAAGCACTCACTGTCTACCTCTTCAAGCATTGCATGTCTATTGACTCATTTAATTCTTGCAACAGTCTATGCAATGAAAGTCATTTTCATTGACTTTCTTTTATTTTAAAACAAAGAAATGAAGAGAAAGAGATGAAAGAATAAAAAATAACTTACACATGTCTCATGGACATTTATTAATGTCCTGAAAGGTCTTGATGCTGGTGATGCTTGGCCATATGACAGCCATGCAGTTCAGAGCCCACATGGGGTGTTTCTGATGCAGAGCTTCTCTTCCCAAAGCATGTAATAACAATAAACAAAGGGTACTGAATAACGATGGTGAAAATAGACACAAGCCTGGTTTCTGACTGAGTGTTGGGTTACCGCATTTGTGTTAAGAGTTCAAGTCCAGGCATCAAAGCATGAGAATTCTACAGCAGTTAAGAAACATTGTTATCTGGGCATGGTGGCTGGCCTTTAATCCCAATATTTGGGAGGCAGAGATGCTTCTCCAAGTTCAAGGCCAATCTGACCTACAGAGTCAGTTCCAGGATAGCCAGGCATGCACAGAGAAACCTTGAATCGAAAAACCAAACATTGTTAACTGTTCATGCTACCTAAGAGGGCCACATACCAGTACAATAGAAGAGTATCCATGGATACAAGCTCCATATTAGAGAAAGGGAGTCATTATTGAGAGTGGTACTCAAAGTAAACTACCCTGGAGCCTACAAAGTTTTGGCTACCTGGTCCAAGTGGTCTTTAGACTGTGATGGAAATCACACTCTAGCAGGGCAAGTAGTGTTTTTAACAGGTGGCTGCAGTAATATATCTGTAAGTCAGCTCTCCACTATTCAGAAAGACACATTTAAAAAGAGAATGATGAATCAAATGCTAGCGAAGTGACCATATATGAGATTCTACCTAAAACTGTAAATGCATCTGTTTTACTATTTTTGTTATTTTTCTAAAATGTGTCTTAGAAAAGAGGAAATTATTTTGAAAAAGATGTTGGATTCCAAGGATGAATCTTCTTTTATTTGTAGCTCTATCACTGAAGTTGCCAGACTGAGATATAGTTCTCTTATTGTTTTCTCTAAATTAAAATTCGATCTTGTTTACAATTTACAACCAGTAAATAATACTAATTATGTGGTACAATAAGCCTGACTCTGTAATTAGCCAGACTGCAATTTCTAAGGGTTATCTGCAATTAGGAGTCCCCATCCCCACTCCATTCCTGACATATTATCCCCAAATTTTCTGCTTCCATATAAATCAGGAATAAATGCAGACTCTACCTGACTGATGATGTCTGACATGGATTCATGTGATATTGTAAAGCAGGAAGACAAGGTCACCCTGGAAAATCAGCTTCTACAATGAAGGCTTTATTAACACGCTTTCTGGATGGACTTCAGGGAGTCTGAATTTTTTTTCACACGATAACAAATTAGTTGGATGTAGGAGGGGCATAGCATTATAGATTTGTCATTTTATGGAGAATGAAAGTTAAATTTGAACAGTCTTTGTACACACGAAGGACTGGAGTACACATTTCACTGTAGGTAAAATGGGCTCTTAAGTAGTTTATCTTTGTGACATTCCTGTCTGCCACATTTTCTCCCCACAGCAAATTGAAAAATCTGGCTTAGGCTGTGATCTGCAGGGGTGGTGTTCTGCCTGAACTTAAGATGTGGTCAACCTAGAAGCCAACATCTCTAGGAACAGACTTTTTGTACTGGTGAGGGGAGGAGAGGAGCAGAGTCCTAGTAAGTCCAATAATAAAGTCCTGGATTAACAGACAAGTTTGGAAGGCAGTGCTAGCTGTAAGCCAGTCTTCTCACCTTAATCTGAGATCTTCTCTTGTCCCCAGTTTCATCCCCAGTCTACACTTGGGGTTCTCAAGTCTGGACACCAAAAGCAGAAACATCTCGCATTGCAAAAGTCTGGGAAACATGCAGCAGCAGCAAGAACAGAAAGAGTGCTTGGGGATCCCGTCCAAAGTTATAATGCAAAGGTTTTCTCTCTCTCTCAATCTTTCTCTCCCTCTCTGTCTCTGTCTTTCTCTTGTCTCTGTCTCTCTGTCTCTGTCTCTGTCTCTGTCTCTGTCTCTGTCTCTGTCTCTCTCTCTCTCTCTCTCTCTCTCTCTCTTTCTCTCTCTCTCTCTGAAACAGAGTCAAGGTTCAGAGCTCTGTGACTTTGGCCAGGATGTATGGTGGTGCCAGTAATGGCAGGGAGCTTTTTGCAGCAGAGACTGTAAAGGCCCAGAGACAAGGAAGCTGCAACATTGTAATTTAGATGTGTTCTTTCCTGTTGGTGTGAGATGCCACCTGGAGACCCTCAACTTCAAACGGAAAAGAGATACTATAGTAGCAGGGCAGGAGAAGCAGGACCAGATAGCCCACGTGGCAGGACAGATTAAAGGGCTAACAGAAGTCTGGAAGGTTAAAGTTGGAGGAAAGAAAATTGGAAAGTTATTTGCATCCCTTAGTGTGCTAATTTAAAAGAATAGTCATCTTGTAGAATCGCTATGATTTTAAGTTTACATACATTTATGTTTTTGATCACTACTATTAGTTCTGGAGTAGCCACCAAAGTCAATGCAATACAGATCACTGTCTAACTGCTACCTGATTGTATCCTTAGAAAATAAGGAGAGATACCAGGTGGTGGAAGTGCATGACTTTAATTCCAGCACTAGGGAGGATCTCTGTGAGTTTGAGGCCAGCCTGGTCTACAGAGTGAGTTCTAGGACAGGCTCCAAAGTCACACAGAGAAACACTGTCTGGAATAACCAACCAACAAACCAACCAACCAACCAACCAACCAACCAACCAACCAAACAAACAAACAAACAAAAAAAGAAAATACGGAGAGATGACGTCAAAGCAGACTTTACTTATTCATTGTTGTGTATGTGAAAGCACTCTTTAACTTGTAAGTAGCCAGGTAATGGAGGTTGAAGGACAACTTTCAAGAGTTAGTTGTCTCCTTCCACTCTGGGCTCTAGGCATCCAAGTCAGAGTGCCAGGTTTCTGGAGCAAGCACTTGCACCTACTGGGCCATCTTGCCTTCCCTCATACAGACATGGTTCAAACAATACACTTTAGGAAACTTCAGTATTTCCTTCTTTGTTTTGCAACCAAACAATTAAAATTATAATTGTATGATATTTACTCCATGTAGATGATCAGGTCTGTTGTCATAAAAATGTAACAGGTGAATCGTAAAAGGAAATAATAATTAATTATAGCATTGTATCATGGATTCTATTTATTATCTCTATAAGTACAGTATAGTCCTCTGGATTTGCTCCTACAATAATTATGAATGAAGACTTCTTCATTAACAGTGAAGACTTCTTGGGGCTGTTGTTCAGAACAGAGAAAGTCATGGAGACAGAGCTACCATACCCAGGCAGAGGGAGAGACTTGGAGAACAGACCTGACAATGCTGTGTTTACTAGCTAGACATGGTGTAGCTCCCCAAAGCCCAAGAGCTTAGTGGCCTTTGCAGGGGGACATTGTAGCCACTGTAAGTCAGCAGTCTTTTCATCCTGACAGTCAACAACCTCACTGTGTTTCCGAATTCCTAGCATGTGCAGTCTTCCCTGGCATCCATCAAGGAAACCTTCTGAGGTCTGTTGACTCCAGTCTCTGCTCACAAAAGCTGATGATCCAGTTATACTAGGCAGAAAACAGATCGCCCTCTCACCCCCATTTTTATTTGGAAGTCCAGATCAGCTTAGGGTCACATTTTGACCCTTGCCAATGTTGTAATTTTTGTACAACCAAAAGATTTAGCAGAGTCACAGGCCCATCATTTCTCCTGCTGACTCCTGGTCGAGGTAGATATTTTTTCTACAGCACTTTGCAAGTTATTAAAAAAATGTTCTTGGACAAGATAAAATTAAGTGTGGCTCTAATTTATAGATTTATGGGGTGAAGTTTTTAGGTTCAGTGTACTCATTTCCTATGAATAATTCAAAGAAAAAAGAGTACTCAGTAGAGACTTTGAGCAATGGATATAAAAGTCGGGACATCAAGGGAATAATCATCTTTTAATCTTTTCTTTATTAAATTTTAATTTAAAAAGCATTTGGCTGAATATTGTTTTACTTCCATTATCATTAAAAAGTCATGGTGCTCGCTTGGTATTATTTTGTGTGCATATACCAATACAATAATTTGTTACCTGTGTAAATAGTGATTGTTTAATAACTGTGCTTTTAAGAGGAAGGGTTAGTGTTCTTTGTGGAAATCAGTTTTCAGTAGCGAATACATAAGCCTACACACACACACACACACACACACACACACACACACACACATACACACACACACACACACACACACACACACACCATACACCATTATTTGGGTCCCATCAATCAGAGTGGTGAGTTCTCCTGTTTTGTTTCTTCCTAGACTTCCTCCTCCCAGATACCTTAGCATTAAGTCACATTGGGGTTTCCTGTCTCCAGTCTTTAATTTTTTTTTATCTTTTTAATTTGTTGTACATACCAACCACACTTTCCCCTCCCTCCTCTCCTTCTGCTCCCCCACCCTACCCCCCCACCCCATCCTTTCCTCCTCAGTTTCCACTTAGATGGGGTAAGGCCTCCCATGGGAATTAACCAAGCAAGGCACATCAAGCTGAGGTAGGATCAAGCTCCTCCTCTCCTTGCATCAAGACTGAGCAAGGCATCCCACCACAGGAAATAGGTTCCAAAGAGCCAGCTCGTGTGTCAGGAACAGGTCCTGGTCCCCCTGCTAGGGGACCCACAAAAGATCAAGCTACACAATTGTCACCCAGATGCAGAGGGCCTAGATTGGTCCTATGCCGGCTCCCTAGCTGTCAGTCCAGTGTCTGTGTGCTCACACAAGCTCCGGTCAGCTGTTTCTGCAGGTTTCCCCATCACAATCTGGACCTTGACTCCCACCCCCCTTGATCATACAATCCCCCATTCTCTCTTCACCTGCACTCCCAGAGCTTGGCCCAGTGCCTGGCTGTGGATCTCTGCATCTGCTTCTATCAGGTGCTGGATGAAGGCTGTCCTGCTCTATCCTGTCTGCAACTCCACCTGATCCCTCATGTCCCCACCTCCCCTCCCTTCCCCTCCCGCCACCTCCAGTTTACCCAGGACATCCCATCTACTTTCTCTCCCTAGGGAGATCCATGTCTCCCTCTTAGGGCCCTTCTTGTTACCTAGCATCTCTGGGACTGAGGAGTGTAGCCTGGCTATCCTTTGCTTTACATCTAATATCTACTTATGACTGAGTAATGTAATCTACCATATAAACAGACTGACAGAAAAAAATGATCATCTTATTAGATGTTGAAAAAGAGTTTGACAAAATTCAACACCCCTTCATGATAAAGGTTCTAGAGAGAACAGGGATACAAGGGACATACCTAAACATAATAAAGGTGATATACAGCAAGCCGACCTACGACATCAAATTAAACGGAGAAAAACTCAAAGAGATTCCACTAAAATCAGGGAAAAAACAAGGTTGTGCACTCTCTCCATGTCTATTCAATATAGTACTCAAGGTTCTAGCTAGAGTAATAAGACAACAAAAGGAGATCAAGGGATTACAAATTGGAAAGGAAGAAGTCAAACTTTCACTGTTTGCAGATGATTTGATAGTATTCATAAGAGACCCCAGAAGTTCTACCAGGGAGCTCCTACAGCTGATAAACACCTTCAGTAATGCAGTGGGATACAAGATTAACTGTCCCCAGTCTTGATGTATCGCCATCTGTTCACTGATGCAGCAGTCAAAGTAGGTTTTTCATGTTTAATGTTCACAGAAACCATGATCCCAAACTCATTTTGTGGTTTCTTGTGGCACTGGAGATGCCACCCAGAGTTCTCTTTCCTGATCATTCATTGTGCCACAGACATACTAACTCTCAATTTTAGGACCTGAGGTCCTGACCTGCTGCCCTTGGTTGGAATGAACCTTAGACCACTCTTTTATTTATTTTTTTGTTTGTTTTTTGAGACAGGTTTTCTCTGTGTAGCTTTGTAGACCAGGCTGGCCTCAAACTCACAGAGATCCAACTGCCTCTGCCTCCCTAGTGCTGGGATTAAAGGCGTGCACCATCACAGCCTGGCCTTAGATCACTCTTAACCTTCTCAGGTCTCTCAGTCCCTTCTCTTTCAGGGGCTCTATCAGTAGAGGTCACCACATATTCAGAAATCTGTTTACTCATTTAAACCAGCCCCACCCCCATGAGGGCTGAGGCAACAAATGAGTGAATATTAGAAAGTTTCAAATAGGTAATGGGAAGGAAACCAGGGCAACAGGTCTGATTTTAATTAGAACACCTAGAACTGCCCTGAAAAGGAATCTTTCACTGCTGTGTTCACAATGATTCTACCCCTCCCTCCCAGTCATTTCTTTGCTTCTCAGTTCTCCTAATGTTAGCTGGAAGGCATGAAACTCATCAGACAATACTAATCTCCATCTTCATCCCAGCATAGCACTCATTTAAAGGTATCATGTGTGTCTGACTTTTTCAATTACTGAGTAATTAAAGACATGTTGCTATTTTTCTTTGGTACCGAGCTCTGAGTTGAACACATGCTTCTACAGAAACACACACACACACACACACACACACACACACACACACACACACACACCTGTGTCTAATTCTACATACTATATTTTAACATATAAACACTATATTTATTTAAATATATACCTTAGAATTTATAAACTTAAACTTATGAAATAGTACTTGTTACATATATATGTATCAAGGAGATATATATATAATATATATATATATATATATATATCCTTACTAATTACAACTACTGCTTTTATGTGAAGGATCCAAGTTCATTTTTAACAGGAAATATATATTTCAACAAGTTGATATTTCTCACATTTTGTAGCCATCTGTCACTCAGTAGACTATAAAAATCAAATGTATTGGAGACTAACCTTTGATTTATAAGGAAACACAGAAATATTTTTAAGAACTCTATGCTGAGGTTGGGGGGGGGAATTAGGGGTAATTTTGCTTTGAAACAATACTGACCTCTTGTGGTCAGGATAATTTGTTAACTTCACTTGTATTCTATTAGTAGTTTTTCTGTCTAACAATTTCTCTATCATCACAATATTTGTTTTTTTATTTTTGTCTACAAAATGTACTATAATGTTGGTGGTCTAATTCTATCTCTCCAAGGCGAGGCTCAGGAAACGGTCCATGTTGGAAGAAAGCCCAGCTTTGTGTGGTGAGAACTCCATGTGCTGTAGCTGCTGACTTTAGTGAGCCTATTTCTCTGTAGTACTGTATTTTCTTCTGGCTCCTCCATTTCTACAAAAGCTGCCACTTACCTCTAAAGGCATTGGAGCTGGCTGATCTTTATTTATCCAAAGCCTATTACTCTCTCTATCAGTTTATTTTCAAAATATGTTGTGCAATTCTCTGTTAATGTGCATTTTATCCACCGAAAAGGACTGTGTCCTGGAACATCTATAAATTAACTCAGCCTCTGTCCTCCAGTCTCATCCATTTTCTGTTGTCTGGGGGTAAGGGTGTGAAATGCTCATGAAGATTTCACCCAAGAGTAATTTTATGTAAATTCAAATGTAGGAATAAAAAGCTGGGCCTGTGTTGTCATCAACATTTCTTGCTCACTTTGTCATCTAGAAATTTATTGCTATTGTCTTTTGTAGCAGCACCAGCCAGCAAGTGCTTGGGAGGAAAGTGTTCTTTCCCTGCTTGTGGGTGTGTGGATGTTCGGGAGGTATGTGGGGGTGTGGTGGCATTTGGGGTGTGGGGGTGTGGTGGCATTTGGGGTGTGGGGGATGGCGATGGGTGGTCACTAGTCAGGCTCTGTGCCTCCTGCTGGAACTTTTCCAAAGTTCCTCTTTTGGTGAGTGACTGCTTTGTTTGCTCCACATCGTTTCCTGTTGAAATGCTGCATGGAGTTTCCAGTCAACTGTCACTTGAGCCTAGTAGTTCAGCCTTCTTTGTTCAGTTCAAGGGACTTCCAGGTCTTTTTGACTTGGATCCCGAGACAACTTTGCTGCAGTTACTTTTTCCTTTCCCATGAGTGGTCTGAGCGGGGACAAGGCTTCAAGGCCCACTTCTGGTAAGAGCTTCCTGGTGATTCCAGCCTGGCTAATTGTATCTCAGTTCCCATGGCAACCATCATAACACCTTGGCATAGGTGCCTGGTAAGGAAGCAGTTTGTTTTTCCCTGATTCCTCTTGGTGAAGAAGCCTAAAGACAAGGCTCAAACACACAGCCAAAGTCACATGTCAGAAGAAATGGGAAACAGATAGTGGCAGTCTAAATTGCTTTTTCGATTTCTCTGCAAGGCAAATGTTAGGAGCTCAGGTTTAGAGAGGAGGGAGTTTGAGATCTGGTGCCCAGGGCCACAGCTCGTAAAGAATTGATTTTAACATGTCAGTTGCATTAGTTTCTTGAGTGTTCTATCAAGTTACTACAACTGGAGTGGTCCTAAGCCACAAAGCATTATCATCTCATCCTGAAGGCCCGGAGTCAACAGGGTCAGTTCCATCTGGAGCTCAGAGATTGTCCTTGCCCTGAGCATTGGTGGCTGCTGTAAGATACCTTGCCTGGTAATACTGTCACTGCAAGCTCTGCCCTGTATTTCATATATCTCTCTCTGTGTTTGCCTGTCAAACCTCCTCCTTCCTTTTATGAGGACACTACCCATTGTTTTTAGTACTACTTACTCAAAATCAAGGTTAATCTCAGCCGGAGGTTTCAAATTACAATTGCTAAGACACTGTATCAAATGTTACATCCATAGGTTACGAGGTGTTTGTGGGGGTATAGGACTTGAACAAATCATTTTGGAAGGAGACTATTCGTTTCGGTTACTTTTCTATGGTTTTGATGAAACACCATGACTTATAGAAGAAATTGTTGGATTTGGGCCTCACTGTTCCCGAGGTTTAATTATAGTCCAAAGCAATAGTGGCGGGGAGCATGGTAACAGGCAGACAGGCGTGGTACTTGAGCAGCAGCTTTGAACTTACATCTTGATGCATAAACACGAGGCAAAGAGAGTCTGTTGAAACCTCAAAACATCCCCCCAATGACATATCACTTCCAATAAGGCCACAACTTTATAATCTTTCCCAAACAGTTCTACCAACTGGGGCCGAGTACTCAGCCTATGGGGCCATTCTCATTCAAACCACTACACTGTTCAAACCATTGCAAGAATGTTGATTATATTTTATGCACATCTCCTGTACCAATGAGTCCATGCCCAGCAACTTAGTAGTAATTTACATACTCCCTAGGTGTGAGTCTAGTGTCTATTCAAGCTACTGTTGTTAAGGACCATGCCTATCCATCATCTGTAATCCCTAGTGCCCACCCAGTGTAGCACAGAGAGCAACTGATTGGGAGGGAACCCTGGGCATCACTGTGATGAGGCACCCTTGGATGGGAGACTCCTCCCACTTCTCCATTACAGCTTGTAGACTGACATCTAAGGATAAAGTCATTATCCATATATATCCATGGTTATAAAGGAAAAGAAGCGTGTTGGAACACGGAGAAGGAGTTGACCATTGATTAGTACTTCATGCTTGGAGGGGGTCACCCATTTTACAGTTTACCTAAAATAGTTAACCTGCAGCTGATTTCTAAATAACTGAGGAGGCTAGCAAGGCTGAAGAAAACAACTTCATACATTCATTTTGAAAGTAATTACTGAAATATAATTGACTCTCATGGGAGTATGTGTCATATAGATTGTATAAATGCCTTTCCTGAAAGACAAGAGCCTGGATCTGTGGAACTGTAAGGGAAGACTTTTTCTTTTTTCTTTCTTTCTTTTTTTTTAAATGTCACTCATAAGAGAAAGCTTTTAAGCTAAACAATAAAACCATTTAAGACTTTTTCAGTCCTGGAGTTTCAGAGATTCTTTGGTGACTTCACTGGAGGGAAGTTAAAAATAGTGGGATTAATTCCAAGCACAACAACGCCTGACTATGCATTTCCGAACTTGATTTGCATTTTAAATATTCAGGGGTAAGTGATTTTGTTTGTTTGCTTTCTTTTTTCTCTTAGTCCTTGAGAATGTGATGTCAAAGACAGCACTTTTAAAGGAAGTGGCATGCGGTGTCAGGAGGGTGACTGGGAAGTGGTAGGGTCCCCTTGCAAGACTTCTCTTGAAGATTCAGCTTTCCCAGCTGCTCCAAAGTGAATTGTTCTCTCAATGTGGATGTGGCCATAGGGCGACTACACCCCAACTTTTGTGCTCTCTTGAAAAGACGCCAACTGATTTTTAAAAATGAATAAATCTGCGATGAGAAAATGAGATCAAATGAATTGTGGTGTTCCTTTTGCTTGCTTCTCGGTAACGGGATTTTTATGAACAGTGCTCCTTTCCATGAGTATCTGCTCTTGCACACATTTTTGTGTGAAAATCTCCTTTGCTGGTGCCAGGTGCTGCCTAACCTCTTCTCAACATCCTGTAGGCTGGGAATTGGAAGAGCCTGCTTGTTAATGCAGGAGCCAGGCCAGCAGCACCCCCTTGTGGCATCTCTGGGCATTTAAAAATCTACATAGGATTTAACATTTTCATGACAAGCTAAATTTTATTTATAAGCAATATTTTATTTTTGTTGTTGTTATTTTCAGCTTGTCAACATTACTCATTTTCTTTTTTTTCTAGACAGGGTTTCTCTGTGTAGATATTTTAGATTAGGTTGTCCTCGAACTCACAGAGGACCTGCCTCTGCCTCCCGAGTGCTGGGATCAAAGGTGTGCACCACCACAGTCTGGCTCTCATTTTCCTCTTTTACAGTGCCATTTTAGTTAAGCCAGCAATATATTCTTTACCTTTAGGGATAAACTCGGTGGCTTGGAACAGATGAAATCTAGTGTTTAGAAGTGAACTTACTTTCAGTTCTATGTGAACTAGCCCTCAGGGAGCAGGGTTCCAGGTCAGCTCCAGCTTGATTCCTCCAAGTTCTGTGTCCAAAGTGTGTGATCTCTTCAGCAATTAGGATCTTACCTTCTAGTTCTGGAACACAATCAAGGGTAATGCAATAGTCTGTATAATTTTGCGAGTCTTTTGGACTCCCAGGACCAACAACTAAAGAGGACTGCTCCTATGCCTGGGGACTTTTGTTAGTTTATGACTCATCATGAGAATATTATCACCCAAGTGGCAAACTTACTTCAAACTGTTTATATAAATGTTAGTTTACATATATACACACATACATATACGACATATATATCAAATATGTATATACACATATAATAAATTTTAAAGTAAACATAAACATGACAGAATGTTTCTCTATGGCCCTTTCAAACGTCCTGAGTTTTATTTATTCTTCATCTTGCTTTCTCCCTCTGTATTGCCCTTCCTTTCCATTTCCAGTTAAATCTCAGTCCTGGTTTTTCCCATTTCCCCCCCTCATGGCACCTTCTCATCCCCATCTAGGCACCCCCCCATCCCATGGTCTCCTCCTAATTCCCTGACTTCTGCAGTCACTGAGGTTACAAACTCACATCTAAAAATCCACAAATAAGAGACCCTGAGAACATGAAGCATTTATCTTCCTGTGTCTGGGTTACTTCAGTCAGTAATATTTTTTAGTTCCATCAACTTATATAACACTGATCATAAGTCATTGTCAAAAGCCTGTGCCAAATTCTTGTCCTTGAGGATTCTGGATATTTAACTATAAAATATGCTTTTCTCATGACTAAATAGGTTTCCCCTGATGTGTTGCTAGTGATATAACCCAGGGCCTCAGGCATTAAAGTGTTGAAGTACCCCAGCCATTCTCTTGGCTCAATATAAAGTATCCTTAATTGTTCCCACTGTTTTGTTTCATGGTAGGCCATTCCCCTTACATTTATTGGAAGCCAGATATAAGTTCTCAGAACTTTCTTATTAACCACTAAAATCTGAATCTCATTCAACACTTTATAAGCCAGTCCATTCTCAAGTTGAATTCTGTGTGAATGAGAGGCACAGGTTCTTCAGAGCAAACCACAGATGTCAGGGCTTTGTATTTCTGAAAAAACAAAAAGCCAAAAATAAAAAAATGAAACAAATAAATAAACAAACAAAAACAAAACAGAAAACCTCCGTGTTTCAAATCAGAGAATTAAAACTCAGAATTAATGCATGGCAAGGGGCCAAGAATGTGGTATCGAACTTTACTCAAACATTTGGCATGCTAATGAAACCAGTATTAAAATTCCTCTCAACAACTTTCAGCCTCATTTTTTTTTCTTTCTACAACCATGTCCCCACCTGTCCCTTGACAGTTTGGCTGGAATAATGCAGATGGAGCAATTCAAAGGCCATTTAACATACAATTTGCCCAGGCATCATCACAGATTATATTTAGAGGACTCAAAATGAGTGCTTAATTGTAGAAATAACCAGTTCTGAGGCAGCTGCTTTCAAGGCCCAGGCGTCTTCCTGGTACTCCAGTCCTGTGGAAATCAGGGCTGAGATTCAATATGGTAGCTGTGGGGGAGGGTAGAGGGAGTCAGGATGCAGGCCTATGTGATCACCTGGAAACAGAATCTCAATACTTTGGAGTCATTTCCCTCCAGGTCTGAATTCTCTTGAATTTGAAAGGCAGGGGAAGGACTTTATTGCTAACACTGGAACTCTGTAATCACTTAAAGACTCCAATAATCCATTTCCCACACTCTTTTTCAAGCAGGTTTTGCAATGAAAAATGTTTGGATTTTAATCTGCCACAAACTGCCGACATTAGCTATGTTTCTATGTAATAAATCACAGCAAAACCTAGTGGTAAAAATGCTAGACATTTATTATGTTTAGTTTTGTGTTTCAGGAATACAGGCATAATTCAGTTGTGTCTTTGGGCTCAGGATGTCAAAGTGTCAGTAGGGGCTGTGCTCCCATCTCATGGTGAACCTTGACAGGCTGTGTAAGTGGTAGTAGCCTCTGTTATTAACTTTCTTCTTGGCTTCTCATTGGATGAGAAACACAGAGGTCCAGAGAAGGCTGTAAAGCAGAACCTAGGATGTTTTCATGACCCACTGTTATGAAGTGGGTCACTGGGTCTAGTGCTCTTGGAAATGGGATCAGAGATGTAGCTCAGTAGCTCCTTGCATACTGTGTGCAAAGCCCTGTGTTTGAAGATTCCTACCACCACCCAGGACACACAGGATCACAGTCAACACACGTACAAGAAGTTGAGTTGTCTGTGGCCCATTACATCCTTTGTCACAGTGATTGATAACCCGGAAGGGAGGTTCTCATGTGTCAAATAGTGTCCCTTCCTTCCTTCCTTCCTTCCTTCCTTCCTTCCTTCCTTCCTTCCTTCCCTCCTTCCTTCCTTTCTTCTTTCCTTCCATCTTTCTTTCCCCTTCCTTCCATCTTTCTTTCTTTTTTTTTGTTTTTGATTTTGCTTTGCCAACTTGATACAATAGAATTATCTGAGAAGAGGAACCTCAACTGAGAAAATGCCTCTGTTTTGGAGTATTATTATTATTTTTTATTTTTTATTATTAATTCAAGTTAGGGAACAGGCTTGTTTCACATATAATTCCCCTCTCCCTCTCCCTCTCCCTCCCCTTATCCCCATTCCTTCTCCCCCACCTCCAACCTACCCCCCACCCCATCCACCCACCACTCCCCAGGCAGGGTAGGGCCCCCAACCGGGGCTTAAAGTATTATTTTAATTTGGCAAAGATGTGTTACATGTTTATGCTGCAGACTATTACTTTAACCATGTAAAGGCATTCGACTTTTGTTTATGCTGCATTTGTTTAACAATGTAAGGATTCACATTTAATTTTATGTTGCATTTATTTCACCTTGGCTGCTTTAGGCACCTGATTGGGATAATAAACAGCTGACTGACCAATATAAACAGAGAAAGGATAGGTGGGGCTGCCTGAGAGAATAAATAGTAGGAGAAATCTAGGCTCAAGAATAAGGAAGAACAAGAGAAGGAGGTGAGAACAAGGAACTCACCAGGAACCAGAAGCCAGGCGGCCATCAGCCAGGTAGACATAGAGACAGCATGAAAGTAAGAAAAGGTAAAAAGTTCTGAGGCAAATGTAGTTGAAGAGAAACAGGTTAAGAGCTAGCAAGAAAAGAGCTAAGCTAAGGCTGAGCATTCAAAACTAAGAATAAGTCATGTGTCATTTGGGAGCTGGTTGGTGGCCCAAAAGAAAGAAAGCCTGGTACATACTTACATCAGGTTTGCATGTAGGTAGTCTGTAGTACACATTCTTGATTGATGATTGATGTGAGAGAGCCCAGATCACCTGGGCAGTGCCATCTCAGGTCAGGTAGGTGGTCCTGGATGTTTTAAGAAAGTAGGCTGAGCAAGCTGCAGGGCACAAGCAGAATCTGCTCCTCCACAGACTTTGCTTCAGTTATTGCCTCCAGGTTCCTGCCATGACTTCCCCCATTGATGGATTTTGAGTGGAAGATGAAATAAACTCTTTCCTCCTCAAATTGCTTTTGATCATGGTGTTTTAACAGCAATAGAAATCCTAATTTGTTACATCCAGCACACGTCCAGAGATGGACTTGACTGCAGCATGAAAGGAATGGAAAAAAAGACAGACAGACAGATACACAGACAGAAAGCTGTGATTGGATGGTCCAGGCTCTTAGCCAGAGAATCCATAGCACCTGGGAAGCTCAACATAGAGTTGACCTGAGAGGCAGGATTATTGCACACAGCTGAACAAGAAGGAGGGTTTATGGTATATAATGGGATCAAGGGAACAGGTGTAACTAATCTCAGATGGAGCAGTCTCAGGAAGGGAGCAGTCAGTAGGCTGTAAACATCGAGGGCAGTCTGAGAAAGCGATGGTGGACATTTCTGCACCACACACTATCACCACTCACACATAAAGAGGGAAGGCTTTATTACTATATCATGGGTCTGAGGGTCTTTGACATGGTCTGTGTGTCAATACACACATTCGCTCAAGACTTCTGTATGTTTTTAAGGGTGACCATTTGGTATTGTGTAATAAGTTTAGTGCTCTTCCCTGGGGAAGACTATTTCTCCCACTGGCAGCATTCCTTGGCTGCCTGTAGTTCTTTATGTAGGATTGAGGCCTCATGAGTTTTCACCTTCCACGTTAGCATGCTTATTACTATTGTCCTTGTTCAGGTTGTGTTTACGCAGCCATCTTGGTGAAACTTTCATGGGTGAAGCTTCTCTGAGATTTCTAGGAGACACAGCCTCACAGAAAACTCCCTGATCTTCTGTCTCTTGCAATCTTCGAGCCCTCATTCTCATTGATCCATGTGGAGTCATGTTGTAGACATATCTGTCAGTTGGGATGGAAAGGTCTGTTCTCTTAGTCTCTGAGCTGTCTTGTTGGAAATGCAGGCCATGGGGATTAGACATCTGCAGTAGGTTAAAGGTAGTCAGTTGCTCTCACTGAATAGTGTTTGATCTTGATAAACCCTCCAGCTAATGACTTTAGTTTTGGTACCATTTCATAGCATTGCTCCCTCTCTCTAGACATGTATCTGCGTTCCTCAGTACTTGTCTTCATCTCTTGTGTTTAATTTTTAACTTAATTTAAACATTAAAGTACTACTGGCTGTACCTTTAGACTTTTCCCACTGTATATCCTTCCTCCTTCTTGACATGGTCACTCAGACCTACCCCTTTAAATATCATCCCATGGAAGGGTCACCCAAGGATAATTTGAGCACACATGTGTGTCCTGATTTCCAGCCTTGTTGGTTCAGCTCCCTTTTCAAGTCCCTTGTGTGATCTCTGTACATGATGTGTTTGTACCCTGTCATGTTCAAACCTTCCTTCTTGGAATCCCCATCCAGATTTGATCTTTTCTTCATAGCTATCTTAGTTTTCTGTTTTTCTTTTTCTTTAAATTACTAATTTATATTGCTATTTATCTTTACCCCTTGATAAGTTCCATGAGGGTCAATGTAGACCCCCCACACACATTATGAGCAATTTTGTATTTTATTTAAGTTCCTAATTTTCATGGAATTTAGATACATTATCTATAAATATCTGATGAATAAATAAAGTGAACAAACAGGATGATTCTTGTAATACCAGTGGGATTTTTGGTTTTGGGTGTTGGCTTGCTATAGCTTACCCAGCATCTGAGAGGAGAATCTTACCTGCACGGCATTGTCTAGATCAAGTAGGCCTGTGGGTATGTCTGTGGGGATTTTTTTTTCTTCCAAAGACAGAGTTTCTTTGTGTCACAGCCCTGGCTGTCCTAGAACTCATTTTGTAGACAAGGCCATCCTCCAACTCCCAGAGATCCACCTGCCTCTGCCTCCTTAGTGCTGGGATTAAAGGCATGCATTACCACTCTGGCTCTGGGGTATTGTTTTGATTGTTAATTGCCCTTGCCCACTGTGGGTACCATTCCCTGAGTTGGGAGTCCTAGGCTGCACTGGAATGAGAAAAACTAGCAGAGTAAGCAGGCAGCATGCATATGCATTTGTTTGTCTTTGCTCTTGACTATGCATGTCATGTGACTAGCTGCTTGAGTTCATGCCTTGATTTCCCCTATGGTTTGTGACCAGGAGGTTCATGCAAAAACAAGCCTTTAGCTCCTCAGAGTTGTGTTTGGTCAGGATATTTCAGCACAACAGAAATGCAAATCATACAACCAGAAAGGATGATGAAATATTTCAAAAAGAAAGAGAATCCTGATGCCCAAGGATTTCCAAGTTTTTCTCCCAGTGAAACATTAGCCCCAGACAGCAAGTGCTAATGTAAACCACTCTAGCTGGGATTAACTGGAGGGAATGGCAGTTTCTCAGGGGACGGTAGGAAAACCAATAGATGGGGAAGTAAGCCATGCTTTGCTACTCATCAAGGTTCTAGTAAAGTCTATAAATATGGAAAATTATGAGCAGAGCAAAAGTTGATAGGACTGCAAGACACAGATTGGCTTTTATTGATTTAAGAACTAGAGTTATTGAATAAAAGCAGAGGACGACATGAAAAACCAGGTTGTTTGGTATTGCTCATTAAAAAGAAGAGTAGATTCATTCATTCAGAAAAGTACTTTAAATATAGAAGAGAATTCCAGCAAATTGAATAGGGCTTTTTTTCTCTTCATGCTGTGAAAGGTCACGGCAGTACTAATTCCAATGTCCAATTACCAGGCGCAATCAGCACAGCAAAGGGGAATCAACTCAATTTCATTCGCAGGCATTTGCCTTACCTTTAACTAGCTCTCAAAGACTCAGCAATTTTCTCATCAAAAAGCTAATTTTAGGAGCAAAATGTCAAGAAAAGATGAAAAAGAGCCTGGCTTTGCAGAGGCTGGGAATTCTAAAAATTTGTGCTGCACTTGTAAGCCACCTGTCACATCAGTCTCCTCAGAAGCCTCTCTGCAGTGTTTTGCTGTGGTCTCAGAGATGTAAAACCAGTTAGGAAGGCAAAAACATCTGCCCCATTCTATAAACACCAATGCAGGATGACATTCTGTCCCAGGTGGCCCCTATATTTTGACCTGATCTGGTAATGATAGTGCTACACCACACACACACACACACACACACACACACACACACACACATTTTCCATTTGTTTGAACCACACAGTGAATAGCAACTGTGGCAGCTCCTGAAGCAATGGTACTTGTCTAGTAAGAAAAGAAAAACCATCATATCTGAAGTCTATGTAAGGAGAGAAAAATGGGTTTTCATTCTCTAGGCTGATATTTAAAATTTAAAAAACTAAGGTTGGACAGGATCTTTTTTAACCCTTTCTCACTTTCTACTGCACAGAAGGAGCCCTCAAATGTTATAGCTCAAGAACAGGCAACTCCTGTGTCTGTGTCAAGAACAGGCAACCCCTGTGTATTTGTCTGGTGCAAGGTGACATTGTTGGCTCTTGGTCAGTGTTCTCTGGTGTTTCAGTGACACTCATACCTGGAACATACTCTGTGGGGACAATCCACATTCCTCCTGCCACAATCTTGTCTTATTGGCGCAGCATGAAAATATGTGTTATCCAAGCCTTTATATTCTTGCAAACCCAGACTTCTATTATAAAAAGCCCAGATAATGGCAGTCAATCAAAAACAAGACTGATTTTGAAAGCATTTAGTTTATAAGATGCATGTCTTTCCTCTATGAAGATGATCCTATATCCAGGATCTTGTCACCCAAACCCTGACTGACTCTCTGACTTCAAGAATTCTTTCATTATGGGTTTGTGTATGTTTGTGGCTATGCAGGATTTGGGTGATGTTGTGTTGGAACTGATCTGTGGGTACATTTTGCCTTCTGAGTTCCTTTGAAGTGTGCCAGACCTAGGAAACTCTGCAGCCCTTGGTTCTCTGTATTCATCTGCCCAGAAATACAAATTTAAAGTGTGTGAATATTTTCATCTCTCACAGGAAAGGAAAGCAGCCCTCTGTGAGGAACGTGGATGGATAGTTTGGCAGATGCTTCAACTGCTGTGTGGCAAGGCCAAGAGGAAGGAAAATATATTCCATTTTGGAGATGACATTTTCAAGTTTCACATTCTAATTATTAGACACTTTCTCACAGTGTTTGCACTGTTTCATTTTTAGATGAAAAATGATTTAACACCCCAGTGTTAGAACTCTTCATGATGACATATTATGTTCAGCTTGGGTCATTCAAGTTCAAAGGTCCAGAGGACTGGGAAGACTGCTGCAAAGTGGTGTCTTCTGGACACAAGGATGTTGCACCAATAAACTCACAGCAGCTGTGGAAGACTGAATATTGAGGAGGAGGTACAGGTGGTCCACAGCTACTGGAGAAGGAAGAGTGGGTTTTCTTCAGGGATGGGGACACTGGTAGGTTGCCGATGCTCCAGTGGTTATTCAAAGTACAAGAAGAGCACATGAATTTGAGAGCGAGATGTTTGTGTGAGGAACTGAGGAGTTGTTGGGAATAGGGTTGGTTATGATGAAATGAGTTGTATTTGGGTGAAGATAATAGCTACTTCCTGTGGGAGGAAATGTGGAAGAACACTAGGCCATTTTGCCAATTCTTTTCCTGAATTCATATGCCTTTCATGAAATCAAAGATTATTTTGAAAAAGAAGACATAATAAAAGCATAGACATAATAAAACAATGTAATATATAAAATGAAATAGAGTAGTTGATTTTCCTTTTTCTCTAGCATTTGGTGTTTTTTTAACAGTAAGTGAACTGAGACCAACAGAGCATTTCTCACCATGACTGGGCTCCCTGGCAGATGTTAGAGGGGTACTGGGTGGTGGCTGCATGCTGTTCTTGTTATCTGAATGCTGAAGCCCTCCCCAGTCCTGACCATCCTTCTTGCTCTTGGGGAATGCTAGCCATGAATCTGCACTTAGATGAAGGCCTTCACCTACTGAGACAACAAGCTGACATAGTTTTGCAAGGTGTGTGTGTGTGTGTGTGTGTGTGTGTGTGTGTGTGTGTGTGTGTAAGTTTATGAGGTCAGAAATGCCAGGGTGTGTTAGTGTACTGACTGTAATTGTTAGATTTGAAAAATGGGGTGAACCAAGTAAAAGAACAAAGACTCCTCCTCATGATGCTGTGAGAAATTTTGTAAATTGGAAGCTTTGAAAAGCTTATTTTTAATTTGTTATTCCCAGTCAACAGGCTAAGCTATTCTGAACCTGTGAACAGACCTAGACACCCATCAGATACTTCTTGTAGGGAAGCAAGAGTTCTCCAACGAAGAATTCTCAGCCCCCCTTTGTATAAGCATGCCATGATTTGGAGAAGTTTAATGTTTTGGTATGAAGAGTCTCCATTAAACCTTTGTCACCATCAGTAGGTCTGAGAGTCTGTTAGGAAGACATTGATTCATAGTTTGGAAAAGTTTAATGTTTTGGTATGAAGAGTCTCCGTTAAATCTTTGTCAGCATCAGTAGGTCCATGAATCTATTAGGAAGACATTGAGTAAATGCACCAAATAAAAGTTGCAGGATTTTCTTCTTTCTGTGCTTTGAAAATACCCATGAAAAATACATTTGAAATAAAACGTTGTGCATCAGGATGGCGCATTTTAGTGTCCCAAATGTCTGAATTATATTGCACTACTTAATCCCTAAGACAGCGCCATATGTTTTGGAGGGAGAGAGGTTATGTCACTGTACAGAGGACCACTTGATCAAGGGCACTTCAGCAGTAAATGAAAATTCTGAGTTTTCATGAAGTTTTTTCTTTTCTTTTTAAAAAAAAATCTAAATTCTGTATTCTCTTCATAACGTTGTGGTGATGCTTTAATGGTTTTAACTATAAACTCCATTTGTTTACAAAATATTAAAGTATTTTGTTCAAATAGTGTGTTTATCACTGCTGGGGGAATGTCTGTAACTGCTTCTGCCTGGACCACAGGCCTTGAGAGCAGAAACAAAATCTATGTGCGTCATTCTCTAGTCTCTGTTCAGGGAAGTAATAAATTTCTGTGAGAGAGCAGTAATAGAGATCTTATATGGGAGTATTTTTACAGTACTGTGCGCCTGTGAAGAGAGAGGAATGGTAAAGCACGGTATAGTCTGCTAAAGTTTTATTTTATCTGCAAAGTTGCCATAAAGCACGCACTTTGGTTTCACACTCTGTCTCCTTAGAATGAACAATTTCTGTGCTTTTAACTTTTGTGCAGGCTACCATTTCCCTTTGGAAACAGCCCAGTCTAATTCCTTTAGCAACCAGCTTGGGGCTTGGTGCACGGTTCCTTAGTTGGCATCATGCTAACACAAGCAGCAAGAAGAGACTTTTGGGCTGAGAGCAAGCAGCTGACAAACTTGCAGGGAGGCAAGACTGAACACTGGGTCATACCATAAGGCCAGAGAGATGGCACCTGCAAGGCACCATGGTCTGCAGGACACAGCCTAGATTTTTGGCAGTTTGCTCTCATGATGATTTGCTCAAACTGATGAAGTGAAGCTCATCTGAGGTGGGGTGGGGGCTGTGCACAGTCATGGTGCTGATGACTCAACAGTGAGCATCATTGACAGAGAAAAGCATCGGGGCAGCAGGAGGGCCTTCCAGCCAGGGTGTTTTCTGTTCTTCCTCAAGACAGGACTCACAACAGGAGTTAGTCTGTTCCCCTTTAATTCAGTATGATTTTCCTTCATGTCAGGGGCAAAGTCTTTACTCTCAGGATTGTCTACCCAGGTACAAGCCACTGCGGTGGGGAGAAGACAAGACAGACTGAAGTAGAAAGCACAGCAGTGTTGGTTTGTGTTGCTGTACCAGAAGCTGAGTCGTAGTTCACTTAGTTCACAGTTTTGAGTCCAAGAGCAGGGCATAGGCATCGATTGGGCGATGTTGAAGGCCTTGTGTAGGCGGCATTACACAGCAGGAGTGTGAAGGGGTGGCAAGCAGAAGTCCTTAGAAGAGGCAAACACCTGGGCCAATCTTGGTTTGTAATGATTTGCTGTCATAGGGACTACTCCAGTAAACTCCAGAGACTTTCTACAGTCTCTCTAGTCAGGCAGCATATTCATAAATGCCTAATTCCCAAGACCTAACTATCTTTTTAAGTCCTACCCTGTCTCAAAAAACAGTACGTAGGTAACCAAATTTCAGAATGAGTTTTGGTTGGGTCAAACCATATTCAACCACAGGAAGCAGAACAAGGACAGCATGCCTAGGGATCGGGAATGGCCAGAGCAGCTGGATCTCATTTCTCCTTGTTTCTGTGAGGGCAGAGTACATCAAAGTTGTGTCCTCATTCTCTTCATAGCTGGGTTGTCCGTTGTTAAATAGGCTTTGACACCTGCCCTGCCTTCTGTGTTCTGCCTGCTGTTGTCTCTTAAACTCTGGCCAGGGAGAATGGCAGTTCATTTGGTTTACTTCCTCATAAAACCCAGAGGGACACTGGGGAGGTGATGAAGAGGCTGAGTTCCAAAGTTACAGCACACAAGCTGGATGCACGGCAAGAACAGAGTACTGAGGTGGAGGGAGGGCTTGAAGGAGGGCAGGTTGTATGAATAGATTTTATTTAGGTTTTATTTTATAGCTGGGCAAATGGCATGCAGTGAATTTGATTCTTAAAATATTGTTTGGAACCAGTATTATGCCAACACACTGGGTAACCAGCCCAGCAATCAACCCAAGGTGATTAACATATTCATTACCTTAAACTTCTTATCATTTCCTTGCAGTGAGTTTACTCATGTTCCTCCCTTCTGTTGTGAGGTATGTTACATACCCTATTAAGGGTATGCTTCCTGAGGCATGGCAGAACACCAGGACTTTTCCTGCTGTTGAACAGTAACATAGTACCTCAGATGGTTTCTTGGCATCTGTGTGGAAGAGGAGGGTTGAGATGGATCCTCTTTCAGTTTCCTTTGCCATCTTAGAATTCACCCATTATTTGTCCTATACAAAATGTTTATCCCACTGATCAAGAGTAAGACCATTACCACAGGTTGAAGCCAAATTTGAAACAAGCTCTAATTCAATACTGGCCAGGTGAATGGGGTCTGGCCAGGTTCATTTCTGGGTTTCCAGATGATGCCCCAAATCAAGTTTTGCAGTAGCTTGTATTTCCCACCAGGCCCAGTCAAGGACAACGGTATATCCAGACCTATCTCTAACCTGCATCCAATCAGGGGCAAGCATACATTCTGATCTATTTTCTCCCTGTGAACCTCCTGGCTGCATGTGATCAAGCATATATGGTGCAGATGGGTCACACAAATTTGTTTTGGGGAGCTATCTGTCCTTGGGCAAGGGGCTTGCAGATCAGAGGCATTTTTGTTTCATGGATCTCTAAGGCATAGTAATGAAAACTTAAAAATTTAACACTGGCTCTCACATTACATTGGCCAAAGGCAAGATGGGTCTTTGTGACTGAGAAAATCATGGAGATAAATCTGTCAGTTGCACAAGTTCACCGAGTTCTCCCCAGGAAAGCGGTAGGGTACCCTGGGTGAGGAGTAAGTCCTGAGGAGATCAGGAGCTGGAGACTGCACAGATGGGTATCCATGTGGAGGGGCTGGTTTGATGCCATCTGGCCTGCATTGCTATGGTGCATCTCAGAAAGGTATGGACACCTGCTGTGTGATTCCGTGGCAGGGTGGGCAGCACTAGCCACCAGGGAGACATCGAGATGTGGGGATGAAACGCATCTCCGCAGTATTCGGGCAACAAGATCTGTGGGAAACAGCACAGAGGCCAGTGTTGCTAGGACGGTGTATGACAGGCTTTACAGCCCTCATTTCTGGTGTTATAAGGTTACAGGCAATGACCTTGGCAGAGTTCGCACTCAATTTAATTTTTATTGTTTCATGGAATGGGAATTGTTTTCTGCCAGTCAATAAAGCAGTGGGTGCCCTGCCGTATAATGGAGGCGAATAGACCATTACTGTTTGCTATGGCCCCTTGACTGCAGGGCACACTTATTAGTGGAGATTCTGGCGCTACAGGAATTTTATCAGCCCCAGGGCCAGTTCCTTATCCATGTCAGCATTCCTGTTGCTACAGAGAAAGGGCTCTGGCTACTTCAAACAGAGGGAAAGCTCCAAGTCCTTGAAGTTTAAAAATACACCCGGAAGGGAAAGAACCATCGGGAGTGTCAGTGAAAGCATCCTGACAAGTAAGCCAAGCAGTCAGAGCTCCCAGGAAACAGCAACCGGAAACTTACTGTTAAAAGAAACATTAATGAAATGTACTGCATTGCCTGGGAGAAGGGCATGCTTACAGCAAAATCATTATTAGTTAAGGGATAGAAAAATGATCAGTCCCTTTTCTTATGTGCTATGAAAAAAAAAAAAAACCACCAAACATCCTGCATTTCCTCAGTTCTCAATTCTGTCCAAACTGAACAGACACCCAAAGTGAAAAAGTAGCATATAGATGGAGGCAGACCTCGGCCTCAGTCAGCCACAGAATGTCCTCATTAGGCTGGTATGGTATAATACAAAATTGATTTTGAATTCTTCACCAGGGCCAACTAATTGCAAAGATGTCTACACTAGAGAAAATGAAAAAGTGACTTTACCAGGGAAAGTACAACAGAGAAAATAGAAAATTGAAGAAGAATTGCTTCCTGGAAGCAGAGGGATCATGAGTCCGAGGTAGTCTGGGATACTGGGATACTAGCCTGAGATAGTTTTGTGAAGTATGGTAATGGCTACTGTCTCTCTCTCTCTCTCTCTCTCTCTCTCTCTCTCTCTCTGTGTGTGTGTGTGTGTGTGTGTGTATGTGTGTGTGTGTATGTGTGTGTGTGTGTCTTTCTGTGTGCATCTGTCTGTGTGTATGAATCTGTGTCTATGTGTTTCTCTCTCTGTATGTGTGAGTGTATCTCTTTGTATCTGTGTGTCTGTGTGTGTGTTCTGTGTGTATGTGTGTGGTCTGTGTGTCTATTTCTTTGTGTGTGGTCTTTCTCTGTGTGTGTATGTGTGTGGCTGTGGTTTGTTTCTATGTATGTGTCTGTGCTTCTGTGTTTGGCTTTCTCTCTGTGTGTATCGCTCTATCCCTGTCTGCTTCTGTGTTTCTTGGTGTCTCGTTCTGTATATGTATTTTCATGCCTGTATTCTAGTTAGTCTATAAATAGTGATTTTTATCTTAGTGAACACTTCTACTTTTGTATTGCTTTATAGTTGAGACCACACACATAATTTCACTGCTTCTGGGGGATAGGCTGCTAAATTTCTCATGAAACTGACAAGAAAACCTGCGATTAGTTCCCCTCTATACAATTACATCTTAACTTCCAACCATATCCCCTCGTCTGCTCCCAGATCCCCTTCAGTTTGTCCAACTCTTCCCTCCTTTGGAACCCTTCATCTTCCAGAATGTTAGAAGGTGCATATTGTTTGTCTCATCCTAGGTTACAAGACTCCTGAGGGCAGAGATCTTGCTTTGCTTCATTCACAAACATATTTTATGCACCTGACACTTAGTGCATATTTAATTGAATGAACAAAGACAAAATAAGAAAAAAATGAGAATCCTGTCAAAAGATGTAATAAGGGCTATGACTTGTTATTCTTAAAATAAGACAGAAAATGGAGCTAAAACCTGCCCCGGCACTTTACACATCCATGCAAAACTGTATTTTTACTGAATCAATCAAGAGAGAGGCATGTTTTTGAAGAGTGAGTTTTAACAGATCCACAGTGAGCACACAGACTGGGCATATACTTCGTGAGCTCCACAGTGGTGAAAAAGTCAGAGTTTTTCATATTTGATTCTTATTTATTTATTTATTTTTGTTCTCAACCACTGTGGTGGAAGACTAGAGGTGGGGAACCAAGAATTAACACTCTTTCCTCCCTCCCTCTCTCTCTTCCCTCTCAGGGCTTTAGTGTGCAACTAGAGAGAGTCATACTTTTGCCTGTCCCACAGAATATTGTTACATTGTTATTACTCTGAGGTTCCTGGCAACACCTTCATGATTTCTTTGTGATCATTTGAAGACAATATAGCTAGGAAACTCTAAGTGTTCTGCCTTTAAACACAGATATATAGCATTGTTACAGAGTTTGCCTTTACATTATGGTAAAAATATACTAGAATTTTTCACTAAATCAACTTTATTTTTTTCCTTAAATATCTTTACTAATTATCTTCACTGTCCTGGTGAAGAACAATCTATTCTTTAAAAATATTTCAAAACTCCAATAATAATCTTAATTTTAAACATAGTATTTGTGCTTCTTTCAGAGTGACTTAATAGTCAGGATTATCTTGTCAGATTGATTGGATTTTGATAATTTAAAGAAAGATAAAAAAGCTACAAATGTAAAGTAGGTCTAAATACTAACAGAACTTGTTCCTGGTACACTCTAACAATGTAAAGTGATATTTTTAAGTAACCATTTTTTTCCTGGCAATGTCTCTGGCAGTTGTTTTGAACACATTAATAATAAACGCCAAGTCACTAGTAATGGATTAGTTTCCTACTAAGGAAAGAAATCTAAGCATTTCCTTTTGCTGTCATTTAACAATGAGTGAGCCAGGCTGAATTCTCTCTATCACATTTGTCAGTTACATGAGTCTGAATCTGTGACTGCCTGAAGACCATCTTGTGAATCTGTCCCTGTGTCTGTCTGTCTGAGTGTCTATCTATGTGAATGTGTCTGTATGTGCCTGTCCCTACCGAAGAGGTTTGCTCTCTCTTTTATTGAATAGCACAGAAATCATCACATGGGGGAAAGAATGAGGAAAACGTTACAGAAATCTTTAGCAGCATTTTGCAGGGGATTGAGTCCCTGACTCCAAAGGACCCCAACTCACCCAGATAGCAAATGGCAACATCATTGCTTATCAAGCAATACCCAAATGTTTAACATTTGTGGTGGATATTCATTTTTAAAAACTGCTTTCAGTCTCTACTTTTGCTGCTTTCATCAAATGATTATTGGAACACAGATGCATTGCTCTGGGTCAGGGCCATGAAAGAGCATATAATTTAAGATTACAGCTTTGCATTAGCTCAGGTTGTAAAAGTTGATTACATGGAAAATCCAAGACCAGTAAGGTTGGTTGTTAACATTGTTCCCTTAAAAGCCTGTTAAAAAAACAGGGTGAGTACACAGGAGGATAGCAGTCACACAGTAGGATAGCAGTCTTAAATGACCTCAAAGTGCAATTTGAACTCTGGCTGTGAGGGTCAGCAAAAGTTCCAGTCTTTTAGAAAGTAAGAGATATTTTCATTAATTTTTTTATACTTCCCCCTGCAAGTCCTTGCAGATCCTGTCCCTTTTCCCTATCCAATGAACTTTTAAGTTTTGTCTTAAAAAACAAACTAAACCCCAATATAACAACAACAGCAACAAAAATCCAAACAAACAGAATAAAACCACACCCAAAAAGAAAGAAAGAAAAAAATAGAAAGGAGGAAAGCAAAAAAGAAATAAACAAAAGAACTCACCAAACTGTAGCCAAATAAAAGCTAGCTAGCAAGCAAGCAAGCAAGCAAGCAGGCAAGCAAGCATGCAAAGAAACAAAAAACTGTGAAGTTTATTATATGTTGGCCAATTATTCCTAAACATGAGGCCTGCTCTGGAGTGGTTGATATACTCAGTGTCACTCTATTAAAGAAAACTGATTTTCCCTATCCTTGTAGGTATGACAGTTCAGTTGTTAACCTTTATCCTAGTGGCTAGGTTTTCATTCATTCATTCATTCATTCATTCATTCATACATTCCTTTTTTAACAGATAGCAAAATAAAAATAATGAAACAAAACTATCACGTTGGAGTGGGACAAGACAAATCCAACAGAAGGAAAAGGGCCCAAGTAAAGGCCCAAGAATCAGAGACCCTAGGAGATATTTTTATAATACTGCATAACCAAATCTTCAAAGTCAGATCATCCCTAGTTGGTTACACCAAGGCACTGAAATTTTAACTCAATGGTATTCTCCAAAGGCATGGTTTGAATAAGTGTGACTAGTATTGAAATTCGTTTAGTATACATATGAGAGGGATTTTTTAAAAAATTATTTTTATTAATTCAAATTAGGAACAAGCTTGCTTCACATGTCAATCCCTTCTCCCTCTCCCTCCCCCCTCCTACTCCCCACCCCATCCACCCTCCACTCCCCAGGTAGGGTAGGGCCCTCAACCCGGGCTCCCCAAAGTCCATCACATCATCCTGGGCCGGGCCTGGGCCCTCCCCCATGTGTCCAGGCCGAGAATGCATCCCTTCACGTGGGATGGGCCCTCAAAGTCCCTTCTTACACCAGGGAAAAATACTAATCCACTACCAGGGGCCCCATAGAGTGTGGAGGCCTCCTAATTGACATCCACGTTCAGGGGTCTGGATCAGTCCAGTACTGGCCTCCCAGACAGCAGTCTGGGGTTCATGTGCTCCCCCTTGTACAGGCCAGTTGTTTCTGTGGGTTTCGCTAGCCTGGTACCGACCCCTTTGATCTGCATTCCTCCCTCTCTGCAACTAAGTTGCAGAGTTCTGTTCAGTGCATATCTGTGGGTGTCTGCCTCTGCTTCCATCAGCCACTGGATGAGGATTCTAGGATGACATAAAAAGTAGTCATCAGTCTCATTATAGAGGAAGGGCATTTAGGTTATCCTCTCCACCATTGCCTAGATTGTCAGATTGTGTCATCCTTGTAGGTCTCTGGAAATCTCCCTAGTGCGAGATCTCTCCTCAGACCTATAATGGCTCCCTCTAATATGGTATCTCTCATCCTGCTCTCCTCTGTTCTTCCCCCAACTCAATATTTCTGCTCCTCCATTTCCTCCTCTCCTCTCTTCTCCTCCTCTCATTCTGGCAGTTCCCTTTCCCCTATCCTCATGCTCCCAATTGGCTCAGGAGTTCCTGCCCCTTCCCATTCCTGGGGTCCATGCATTTTTCCCTTAGAGTCCTTCTTGTTTCCCAGTTTCTTTGGTGAAGAGGATTGTAGGCTGGTAATCCTTTGCTCTATGTCTAAAATTCATAAATGAGTGAGTACATACCATGTTTGTCTTTTTGTGACTGGGTTACCTCAATCAGAATGGTTTCTTCTAGTTCCATCCATTTGCCTGCGAATTTCAAGATTCCATTGCTTTTTTCTGCTGAGTAGTACTCCATTGTATAAATGTACCACATTTTCTCTATCCATTCTTCAGTTAAGGGACATCTAGGTTGCTTCCAGGTTCTGACTATTACAAACAATGCTGCTATGAACATGGTTGAACATATGTCCTTGCTGTATGAATGTGCATTATTTGGGTATATGCCCAAGAGAGGAATTGCTGGATCTGGAGGTACACTGATTCCCATTTTCTGAGCAACTGCCATACTGATTTCCAAAGTGGTCTTAAAAGTTTACACTCCCACCAGCAATGACAATAGATTGTCATTGGTGTTTTTGATTTTAGCCATTCTGGCCGGTGTAAAATGGTATCTCAGGGTTGTTTTGAGTTGCATTTCTCTGATGGCCAAGGATTTTGAGCACTTTCTTAAGTGTCTTTCAGCCATTTCAGATTCCTCTGATGAGAATTCTTTATTTAGTTCTGCACCCCACTTTTTAATTTCATTGTTTGGTGTTTTGGTGGCTAGTTTCTTGAGTTCATTGTATATTTTGGAAATCAGTCCTCTGTCAGATGTGGGGTTGGTGAAGATCTTTTCCCATTCTGTGGGCTGTTGTTTTGTCTTGCTGACTGTGACCTTTGCCTTACAGAGCTTCTCAGTTTCAGGAGGTCCCATTTATTAATTGCAGACCTCAGTGTCTGTGCTACTGGTATAATGTTCAGGAAGCGGTCTCCTGTGCCAATTCGTTCAAGGGTATCTCCAAATTTCTCTTCTAGAAGATTCAGTGTGGCTGGATTTATGGTGAAGTCTTTGATCCATTTGCACTTAAGTTTTGTGCATGGTGACAGGTATGGATCTATCTGCAATCTTCTGCATGTTCAAATCCAGTTGTGCCAGCACCATTTGTTGAAGATGCTATCTTTCTTCCATTGTATAGATTTAGGATCTTTGTCAAAAATAAGGTGTTTATAGGTGTGTGGGTTAATATCAGGGTTTTCGATTTGATTCCATTGGTCTTTCTGTCTATTTTTGTGCCAATACCAAGCTGTTTTCAGAACTATGGCTCTATAATAGAGCTTGAAGTCAGGGATGGTGATGCCTCCAGAAGATCCTTTATTGTGCAGAGTTGTTTTGGGTATCCTGGGTTTTTTGTTTTTCCATATAAAGTTGAGTATTGTTCTTTCAAGGTCTGTGAAAAACTTTGTTGGGATTTTGATGGGGATTGTGTAGACTCTGTAGATTACTTTTGGCAAGATTGCCATTTTTACTATGTTGATTCTACCTATCCAAGAGCATCTTTCCACATTCTGGTATCTTCTTATTTCTTTCTTTAAAGACTCAAAGTTCTTACTGTACAGCTCTTTCACTTTTTTGGTTAGTGTTACCCCAAGATATTTTATGTTGCTTTTGGTATTGTGAAGGGTGATGTCTCTCTGATTTCTTTCTCATTGGATTTATCATCTGTATATTGTAGGGCTACTGATTTTTTTGAATTAATTTTGTATCCTACTACTTTGCTGAAGGTGTTTATCAGCTGTAGGAGTTCCCTGGTAGGTTTTTTTGGGTCACTTATGTAGACTATATCATATCATTTGCAAACAGTGAAAGTTTGACTCCTTCCTTTTCAATTTGGTATTCCTTTGATCCCCTTTTCTTGTCCTATTGCTTTAGCTAGAACTTCAAGTACAATATTGCAGAGCTATGGAGAGAGTGAACAGCCTTGTCTTGTTCCTGATTTTAGAGTAATCGCTTTGAGTTTTTCTCCATTTAGTTTGATGTTGGCTGTTGGTTTGGTGTATATTGCTTTTATCATGTTTAGATATGTTCCTGTTATTCCTGTTCTCTCCAAGATCTTTATCATGAAGGGATGTTGGATTTTGTCAAAGGCTTTTTCAGCATCTAGTGAGATGATCATGTTTTTTTTTTTCAGTTTGTTTATATGGTGGGTTACATTGATGGATTTTCCTATGTTAAACCATCCTTGCATCCCTGGGATGAAGCCTACTTGATCATAGTGGATGATTTTTCTGATATGTTCTTGGATTCAATTCCCAATATTTTGTTGAGTATTTCTGCATCGATTTTCATGAGGGATATTGGTCTGTAGTTCTTTTTTTAGTTGTATCTTTGTGTGGCTTGGGTTTCAAAGTGATTGTAGCCTCGTAAAAAGAGTTTGGCAATGTCCCTTTGGCTTCTATTGTGTGGAACAGTTTGAGGAGTACTGGTATTAGCTCTTGTTTGAATTTCTGGTACAATTCTGCTTTGAAGCCATCTGGCCCAGGATGTTTTTTTTGGTTGGGAGGCTTTTGATGACTGTTTCTATTTCATTAGGGATTATAGGTCGATTTAAACTGCGTATCTGTTCTTGGTTTAATTTTTGTAAGTGATATCTATCCAGAAAATTGTCCTTTTCTTTTAGATTTTCGAATTTTGTGGAGTACAGGTTTACAAAGTATGACCTGAAGATTCTCTGGATTTCCTCAGTGTCTGTTGTTATATCCCCCTTTACCTTTCTGATTTTGTTAACTAGAATGCTCTCTCTCTCTGCCTTTTGGTTAGTTTGGATAGAGGTTTGTCCATTTTGTTGATCTTCTCAAAGAACTAACTCTTTGTTTCATTGATTCTTTGTAATGTTTTCCTAGTTTTTATTTTATTGATTTCAGCCCTCAGTTTGATTATTTCCTGGCATCTACTCCTCTGTGGTGAGTTTGCTTCTTTTTGCTCTAAGGATTTCAGTTGTTCTGTCAATTCTCTAGTGTGACTTTTCTCCAGTTTCTTCATGTTGGCACTTAGTGCTATGAACTTTCCTCCTAGCACTGCTTTCAGAGTGTCCCATACCTTTGGGTATGTTGTGTCTACATTCTCATTAAATTGTAGGAAGTCTTTAATTTCTTTTTTATTTCTTCCTCAACCCAGGAATGGTGCAATTGGGTGTTATTCAATTCCCAGGAATATGTAGTTTTATCTGCAATTTGTATTGCTGTTGAATTTTAACTTTAAAGCATGGTGATCTGATAAGATACAGGTGGTTACTTCAATTCTTTTGTATCTGTGGAGGTTTGTTTTGTTGCCAACTATGTGGTCAGTTTTAGAGAAGGTTCCATGTGGTGCTGAGAAGAAGGTATATTGTTTTGTGTTTGGATGGAATGTTCTATAGATATCTGTTAAACCCAGTTGGGTCATAACTTCTGTTGTATCCTTTGTTTCTTTTTTAAGTTTCTGTCTAGTGGTCCTGTCTAGTGGTGGAAGCAGGGTGTTGAAGTCTCTTACTATAAGTGTGTGTGTGGTTTTATGTGTGGTTTGAGCTTTACTAATGTTTCTTTTACAAATGTGGGTGCCTTCGTATTTGGGGCATAGATGTTCAGGATTGAGACTTCATCTTGATGGACTTTTCTTGTGATGAGTATGAAATGTCCTTCTTCATCTCTTTTGATTGATTTTAGTTTGAAGTCTAATTTTCAAGATATTAGGATTGCTACACCAGCTTGTTTCTTGGGCCCATTTGATTGGAAAATCTTTTCCCAACCCTTTATTCTGAGGTAACGCCTGTCTTTGAAGTTCGAGTGTGTTTCTTGTATACAGTAGGAGGATGGATTCTGTCTTCATATCCATTCTGTTAGCCTGTATCTTTTTATGGGCAGGTTAAGACCATTGACATTGGAGGATATTAATGTCCATCGATTGTTGGTTCTTGTTTGTTTTGGATTTACTTTTGGTGGTGCCATTGTGTGTATATTTTCCCTTCCTGTTTCTTTTCGTGTTTGGTACAATTGGATTATCTGTTGCATATGTTTTTGTGAGTGTAGTTATCTTCGTTGGGTTTGAGTTTTCCTTCCAGAACTTTCTGTAGTGCTGGATTTGTGGATATGTATTGTTTAAGTCTGGTTTTGTCATGGAATATCTTGTTTTCTCCATCTATAGTGATTGAAAGTTTTGCTGGGTACAGTAGTCTGGGTTGGCATCTATGGTCCCTTAGTGTTTGTAGGATATCTATCCAGGACATTCTGGATTTCAAAGTTTCCATTGAAAAGTCGGGTGTGATTCTGATAGGTCTGCCTTTATATGTTACTTGGCCTTTTTTCTTTGCTGCTCTTAATATTTTCTCTTTATTCTGTAGGTTTGGTGTTTTATTATGTGTTGAGGGGACTTCTTTTTTTGGTTCAGTCTATTTGGTGTTCTGTAAGCTTCTTGTACTTTCATAGGCACATCCTTCTGTAGGTTGAGGAAGTTTTCTTCTATGATTTTGTTGAATATGTTTTCTGTTCCTTTGAGCTGTATTTCTTCACCTTCTTCTATACCTATTATCCTTAGGTTTGGCCTTTTCATGGTGTCCCATATTTCCTGGATATTTTGTGTTAGGGATTTGTTGTACTTGAGATTTTCTTTGATTGATGTCTGTATATCATCTAGTGAGTCTTCAACAACTGAGATTCTCTCTTCCATCTCTTGAATTCTATTGGTTATACTCACATCTTTAGTTCCTGATTGTTTATCTTGCCTTTCTATTTCCAGCATCCCCTCATTCTGTATTTTCTTTATTGTTTGCATTTCAGCTTTCTTGCCTTGAACTGGTTTGAGTGCTTCCTTCACTTGTTTGATTGTTTTTTCTTGGCTTTCTTTATATTCTTTAAGAGATTTTTTTACTTCTTGAATTTTTTGGTTTATCTTTTCCTCCATTTCATGTAATTTTTTGTTTGTTTTTTCTTCTATTTTATTAAGGGATTTTCCTGTTTCCTCTTTAAAGGTCTCTATCATCTTCCTAAGATAATTTTTTGTTAAGGGCCATGGGCCCAAAACTATGGGTTTTAAAGCCCATCTTTGTAAACCCTTTTATGAGCCTCCTGTAACCTGTGATTAGATAGTTTGGCCACACGGAACTGCTAATTGCTTCTGTTCCGAGAAAGGGCCTGGGGCTTTCCTGTTTGATGTTCTGGGGAAGATCACAAGATATTCTGGCTGATAAGAAGAATGCTCCGGCTTCTTCCTGTTATCCCCCGCCTGCCTAATTTCCTTGTTGCAGGGCTATATAAGCCCAGTCTGAACCCCAATAAATCGAGGCCTTGACATTGCATAGATGGACCCTGGTCCTCTTTCTTTTGCGCCCGCTTGGTCTCCTTCCCTTTTCTTGCCCATGACTCTTTTCAGGCAGCCCCCCTCCGGAACCCTGAATGACTGACCCACGGGTCGGGTCAATTTTTGAGGTCCATCTCTTCTTCATCTGTCTGTGTTGGGCTTTTCAGATCTTGCTGGTGTGGAGTCCCTAGATTCTGGTGGTGTCATATTGGTCTTTCTGTGTTGAGCATGTTCTTACTCTGTCTTCTTCCCATCCCTTCTTCCAGTGAGTGCAGGTGGGGTCTCTCCCTCTCTCCAGTGTCAGGTGGAGGTCTCAGCCTTTGGTGGCAGCCGGATGGCAGATGGCGGTGGGTGGACAAGGGTGAGGTGTGTCTGGACTCAGGGTGGGCCTTCCGGGTCTGGGCAGGTCCACTCTTGTCCAGGAAGGGGTTTAGGCAGAAGCAAGCAGGGGTTGATGGGGGAGGTTGGGGGGCAGAGCAGAGCCCAGACTCACATGAGGCTCGGGTACTGTGGCAGGACAGAGGGCAGAGACGAGAGGGATCTTGAAGCTCAACAAATAGTATTTCCTCATTTTTCAAAATTAGTAATATGGTTATTGTAGTGGGTTCTTTGACAAATAGGACAATAGGCTGTAACACACACACAAACACACACATACACACACACACACACACACACACACACACACACACACACACACACCACATATTTAACTCTATGTTTTGCTTTCCTGAGTGGCTTAATTAGCTTAACATAATGATCTATAGTTTCATTCATTTTCCTGCAAATGTTATTACTTCGTTTTTCTTTATGGGTAAAAATCTATCATTCAAATGTAACACATTTCCTTTAGCTGCTGATGGGCATTTAGGCTGACTTCCCTCAAGACAGGAATTAGGTATTGTCTTGGTGTGTTTTCTCTTTGGGTGATCAACTGTTTGACTAAAATCAACCAGGGAAAAGAGAGGGTTTAATTCGCTTTATAGGTTACAGTCCATTGAGGGAAATCAAGGCAGGAGTTCAAGCAGAAATTGGAGCAGAACCCGTTGGGAGACACTGCTCACCATATGTTCATTGGCTCATGCTGAGCTACCTTTCTTAACCAGTTCAGATTGTCTAGTGATGCTGCTACTCACAGTGAGCTGGGCCCTCTCCCATCAATCATCAGTCAAGACAATCTCAGAAATATGACCCCAGGCCAATCAGACTGAGGCAATTCTTCAAATGAAATTTCCTCTTCCAAGGTGACTCAAGGTTCTGCCAAGTTGACAATAAAAATTAACCAGGATAAGTGTTGAAGTCACTCACTATTATGGTATTAGGACTTATAGATCCTGTTATGCCCGTTAGTGTTAATTTTGGTTTGAAGTCTACTTTATCCCAAATCAGAATAACTATGAAAATTTTTTCAGCCTCCGTTTGCTTGAAAGATTGACTTAAATATTTTGATATTTAGTCTGTGGGTATCTTTGTTAGTGAGGTGTATTTCTTAGAGATAAGATAGTCGGAATTTATTTCTCTTTGCAGGTAACTAGTATGCATCTCTTTCCTTTTTAATTTTTAAAAAATATTTTTACTATTTGAGAATTTTATACATACTTACAATGTATTTTGATCATATTCATCCTCACATCCTCTCCATATATATATATCCACTTCTCTTGTTTTACTTTCTAACTGCCAGTCCCTCCCTTCCTTCCTCCCTTCCTTTCCTTCTTAATTCTTTCTGTCCTTCCTGCCTGCTTGCCTACGTTCCTTCCTTCCTCTCTTCCCACCCCATCTTTATCTTCATAACATCCTGAATTCAATATGTGCTCTCATCTATTCATTAGAGTGGGACAATAAATGGAGTATGGACAATCTACCAGGGACCGTCCCTTTAAAGACCACAAACTCACCCTTCTTTAGAACCAATCAACTGTCCATATTTCCTCAGCTGGGGAGTGGGGTCTCATGAGACCCTGCCCCTCCATCCTAAAAGTTGATTCTATTGATTTTGTGTAGGTCTTTTGCAGGCAGCCCCAGCTACTGTGAGTTCATTAGTGAAATGTTCTTGTCCTGTTTTGCTCTCATCACCCCCAGTCTCTGGCTCTTTTAAAAGCTTTCTGTCCCATTTTTAGCAATGGCCCCCAAGTCATGGGGAGGGAATGTAATGTAAATGTCCATTTGTGGCTGAGCACTTTACAGTTACTTAGTCTTTGCACTTTGACCAGTTGCGAAGTACGTATCTCTTTATTAGTGAATCGAGGCCACTTAATATATTTAAGGTTATTAAAAAAGTAGCTTAACACTTTTTGTCATTTTATTGTTTTTTTTCTTTTTGTTGATTCAATCACTATTTGTTCTGTACTTTCTCCTTGATCAATCATAGGTGTTGGCTGATTTCAAGTATTATACACCATAGACTCTGTCTTAGTTTTCCCTTTTTCATCTATTTCCTCTGTGAAACTTACCTTAATTTGTGTTTTCAGAGTCCCATGGTCTTTCCTCAAGTTGGAACTTCTCTTTTCTCTACTCCTTCAAGCTCTACCAAGGCCCCAAAGCTCTTCTGAAAATGTAGCCATTTAAACTTTCACTTCTTTTCAAGTTTATCCCATAGCAAGATCCTGCTGTCCAGGGCCAGATTTCCTAAGTGAGAGACACCTATTGCCACATTGATAAATGCTGACTACAGACACACTCTGGACACATTCCCATCTCACTGAAATATCATGAGACTCCTGAGTACTGAGCACAGAAAGAAACATTGAACATATTTCCATTTCATTTCTATTGACTGTAAGTGTTAATATTTCCCTCCTTATCTCCTTAACTTTCAGAGTTGTAACAGGTACTGTAGTGGTCATTGGACAGTCAGGCCATTGTGACAGGTGCTGAAGTGGTCATTGGAAAGTCGGGCTATCTCCTCAGGCATATTTTACTGTTGCATATCAGCTCTGCCTGGCCTCTCAGCACTTCACATCTACTGATACAGTCCTAGCACTTTTTAAATATTTTCCCTGTCACTTATCTGAGTTATCAAGTCTTACAGATTTAATATTCTGACCCTTAGTTGGGCAACTTCTTTAGTATACACAATTATTTTATTTATTTTCCAGTAATATGTTTGCTTCCTTGAAACAAACATTCTTTCTTAAATTTCAAAATACATTGTTATAAAAATTTTTAAAGATGAGAACAATTAAGCAAATAGTGAGGTCAATGCTTTAATCAAGTCTACACTTCAAATGGGACCAACTTTACAAATCTAGTGTTCATCCTTATCTTTGGTGTATTCATCCTGCCAATTAACATGTATTTATTTATTTATTTATTTATTTTTTGATTCAAATTAGAAACAATCTATTTTACATATCAATCCCAGTTCCCTCTCTCTCCCATCCTTCTATGCCCTCCACCGACCCCCCCATCCCATCCCCCTTCTGCTTGCCAGGGAGGGTGAGGCCTTCCATGGGGGATCACCAAAGTCTGTCACATCATTTGGGGGAGGGCCTAGGCCCACCCCTGTGTGTCTAGACTGAGAGAGTATCCCTCTATGAGGAATGGGCTCCCAAAGTCCTTTGATACACTAGGGATAAATACTAATATCCCCATAGACTGCCCAGGCCTCCTAACTGACACCCTTGTTCAGGAGGCCTGTTCAGTCCTATGCTGGTTTCCTATCTCTCAGTCTGGGGTCCATGAGCTCCCCCTTCAGTTAACATATATTTATAAACATGACATCCAATTGGTTTTGCTAGTGCATGCTTTTACTTACTTATGATTTAAGTATTCATTTTCACTTCCATATACATGTGTGTATGTACACGGAACTCTCCGGTTGAATAAACATTTGAAAGGGGAGTTCTTTCTCTCTGTTGCTCTAGTTTTTTTCCATGAACACAGTCTGCAACATATGTGAAACTGCTGAAACCATAGTGACGGAGACCCACTTAGAGAACAGTTCTCTTCTGGTGGCTCTTAATCTTGGCTACACACTGAGGTCACCTGGGAGCTGTGAAAGCAGTCGATGCCTGGAAATCAACTTCTTAGCTTCTGGTTTAATTGTCCTGGCATGTGTTCAGTGTATGAGGCATTTAAAATGCTCCCTTGTGATTCTAATGTACAACAAAGATTAAAAACTGCTGTTCTACAAAAGGGCCAAAGCAAAGATTAGAGATCATCTATGTTACAATGCAAACTATAATTAGAAGCAGTCCCTTGGAGAATGATTTCTATTCCCTACAGGCTTTGATATCCACACAACTCCCTTTAGTGTGAAGTCATCTTAGAAAATAAACAACCAACAAAGCACCCCAGGATTATGAATGTTTTTCAAAGGTTTCACCATCAGTTCATGATAGAGTGAGAATTTAGCTGCAGGTTTGAAACTCCATCTGTGTTTCTTTTTCTTCTTAGATGATTTCAGGCACAAACGTAGGAGATGGCCACACCCTTCTGGAGGCATAACCTGAGAGGTGCTGTTAGTATTCAGGCATCTGTACTGGCCTGCCTTGGGCTTCTGACAGGATACACCCTCAGCTGCAGCCACTAAGAGCACCACCTGTGCACATTCACTACTTTTCCTCTTAAAGGGGCCCTGCCCACCTCCCATTTTTCTCTCTCCTCCTCTCTGCTTCAGTCCCTCCCTCTCCCTCCCTTTCTCGCTCTCTCTCTCTCTCTCCCTCTCTCTCTCATTCTCCCTACCCCCTTTCTGCCTATCTCTTCTCTGCTGCTTCTCCTGTTCCCAGAGACTGGTCTCCCTTCTCCTCTCACCTGCTTTCCCATTCACTTTCCACCAGTAAAAAAACCTCTCCACCCAAGCTCTGTGGTTGCATGGTGTCTTTATTTCCCAAGCTGAGCTGCTTTTTAATATTACAACAGATGCTAGTTTGGGGAGGAAGAGGAGGAGAAAGAAGTGGCTCATGTGTTAAAAAGCCAAATGTCACCACTGGGTACACGTAACACATAAGAAAAGAGAAAGAATTAAGATGGGGACAGGAAGTGGTTGGCATGGTTGTTGTATTGTTACAAGTTTCCATGGATAAATAACACCAAACTTGGATTACATGCTGAGATCCTGTAGAGGTCTGTATTCTGGTGGTCTGTGTCAGGGTTAAGCCCCATTATCTGCTTTCTATATTGGAATAAATAAGGTAACTATCAGGCAAACTGTCTCCAAGTTAATTGGGGCTCTCAGGTATGACCTGCACCAGTTGCTAAACACGGAGGTAAATGGGGCAAAGGAAGACTTCCAGGTCTCATAGTAGGATAGTCCTCTGAAGGACTGGATGTTCATAGCCATACCTTCAAAAGAAGGAGAAAGGCAGCAAGTTACAATTCAATCACAAAACTCTGAGAGGTTGGCAGCTGGAGGTAGAACTCTTTGTACATGATGAAATAGCTAGGCATGGACTTTACAAACAGGGAGAGGGTATGTGTGCTCCTTTCTAATGCTGTGGTTCCACACACTTTGTGTGCAGTTCCTCCTGGAAGTTCTTAAACCCAAGAGAAGCATTTAATCATCAGCCATTCTTATGTGTATATAATTAAGTTTTGATACGAGGTCGCTCTATAGTTGTCTCAACTGACCCGGAAGGTGTTATCCTCCTGGCTGTATCTGTTGAGTTCTAGGATTACAGATTTGCACTACCATACATACCTCCACAGTGATTTTAAAAGCTGTTACTCTTTTTTGTGTGTGTGTGTGAGAATAAAGTGAAAGAATGATGTTGTAATGAAGAGATGTAGGCCAACTTCTGAACTACATGTGTGGATAACTTATTTAAAATCTATTTCACAGACTGAAATACTTTACCTGAAATTTTTCTTTGAAATTTGGTGTATTGATAGAGATTGAAAGAATATTTGTATTTCCTCTTCAGCAGATTCACATGGGGACGTAAAAACAAGACCGCCTGACACAGCTTATGAATTCATGAAGTGTCAATGATGGTTAGTAAAACACTGGCATTAAATTTTAGGACCCATTAGCAACCTTATATAAAATAAGTTCTCTGAAACTTTGTTATTGATGATCATTTATGACTTTGTGAAAGTCATCCATCCTGTAGAATGTGTTAGTATGTCAGGAGTTCCTATCAATGAAAAGGATCTCACTTCCCTCCTTCAATTCCCAGTTGTAAGACACAGATGGAGTTTGGCAATGTTGCAGGCATGATACAAGACCTGATTCAGTTACAGACCAGAGAGGAGGGGAGGCCAAGCTTGACTGCAGTCCGGGCTCAAAGCAGTGAACTCCCAGAGAGCTCAGATTCAATTACGTAGGGGAGGCCCCTGCCAGCTCTGCTTCGGTTATTGCACTTTTGAGACTCCAAACTACGGTGGAATGCCTGCTGGCTGTTATAGTTGATAAACCAAGTAGGAGTATCCTACTGCGGAGGGAGCAAAGACTTACACAGAGACCCAGTGTTGACAACTGGTGATCCATAGCTACTGCACATGGCTTGGTGTTGTCCCCTTAAAAAGACCAGGGCTGGCAGCTGTCTCAGATCTAATTTTCTCCTATTTTAGACTGACTGGGCAATGGGATCCTAGATCTGGGTATGTTCTGAGGCTCCAGGTCTGTGGGAAGTCTTTTTGGCTTGTAAAATAGAGGAGAGGATAGTTGTTTAAATGCCATTCACACTACAATGATAATAGATTTGAAAATATAAAGAGGATTACAGCTTTTAGGATTAGCATAGGATTAGTCTAGTTCTTTCTTTAATACTAAAGACACAAATGTTGTGAAAGGAAAAAAATGGGTGCAGTCCTAAGCAAAAATATAGCTAATGATTCTCTAGAGGTATAATTCCCATAAGGGATTCCGTGTGAGCAGCTTACGGCCATGATTAGCATAAATGTTTCTAAGTAGCCACCAATGGCTACAGGTGGCTCCAGTGACAGGAGTCCTGGATTCTGGCTGATGTGCAATATCAGAGTTTGGGAAGTTCATACTCAGAAATGAAACAGTGGTTTGGAAGTGTTCCCGGTTATTAACCTTTGAAAAGAAGATTGCTCATCAGCATTTCATTAAAACTCTCTCACTAATGTGGCCTTTTTATTTACTGATCATCTGTCCTTATGCAATTCACCACCGGCAAAGGGCTAGGAGCATTTTGAATCTATTCTTTGCTCCACATTAGCACAGAATCTTCGCATATTATAAAGACATTAAGACCTATAGACAGAAAGAATGTTGTCTGGCGTATGAAATATCTACTATTGTTAGGACTAGCTTTTGGGTGCAAATGAGGACACTGGGGGATGGTGGGCATGCTTGAGAAAAATCTTGATCACAGACATCCAAGATTCTGAATCTTGAAATATGAACTCAGGAATTACGTTAGCAATAAGAGAGTACTGCCATATAGAATCACTGTCATTATAAACCAATGTTTGAGACTTTGGAATCACACAAATGTGGCCCCAAATTGTGCTGCTATGTGTGCATGGACTGTGAAATGCCTGCATAACTGACACAACTTCACCAAGCCTTAGTTTACTTTTTCCTAAAGGTACCAAGGGCATAGCGTTATTGTTAGTATTACATAATGTTATTATTTTTGGAAAACAATAAAATTTCAATAAACATACTTTCTTGTTATTATATGCATCAAAATCAAGGGTTAGAGGAAGCTGGCACCAGATAGAATTAAAACATCTAATTTATTTTAAAAAATGTTATGAATAGTGTGTATCTGTGTGCATGATACAGATGCACAGGGCACATGTATAGGTCAGAGGACAACTTTATGAAGTTGGCTATTTCCTTCCATCTTTCTGTGATTCAGACTCAGGCCTCTGTGGCAAATACCTTTACCTACTGATCCATCTTGTCCCAAAACATCTATTTTTTAATAAGGACTTTTAACAGCTCTTGGAAGTTCCAATGTATTTAAAAAGAGGATATTTTAAAAAAGGATTCAGATGGATTCAGGAATATACTATTTGGAGCCAAGGAGAAATGGAGTTTTACTGACTATAAGATATTGGGTATCATTTATGAACAGAGTCAACTTTAGTTGCTGACAAATGCAAAAGTAATAGAAAGTCTTCCATCTGCATAGTACTCATTATTTTTTTTAAAGAGTTTTGGCATTGCTATTCTCTCTGTTACAGCTCTTTTAATTTTGGTTTCATCTTTAAGTTGTATTGAGAGTATGTGGTAGGTATTAGGGGGTCAGGTAAATACTCATGGCAAAAAGAACAATATGGACCAAACACAGAGACAAGATCTACTGAGGGGCACAAGGAGAAGGAGAATGGGGATTGTTAATGTGTGTTTTTATGAATAGGTGAGTGGATACGTGAACCAATAAGATGAGAATGCTCTCTTCTTCCCAAGACCACTCTATTTACTTATTTTCAGTTTTCTCAATATCAAGAATAATTTTAATGGGTTGATCAATTAATAATCAATTCAATTACTCCTGGGACTAGGCTAAGTATATTGTTTTGTGATAAAGTTTAAAGTACATTAAAATGAATGAAAGGTAAACAATGGTATCTAATAAAGATGACAGGATGTATGTAAATGGTATATAACATAATGGTCATGGGCAGAAGCACATGTTTCATTTGAAGCAAGGATTCCTACCTGAATGGTTACACGATATTCTGAGAAATAAGATTCATGAGGTGTGATGAGTGCTTGCAAAAATACTCAACATTAGAATGTGAATTTATATTTAGACACGAAATACTGCATCCCTTTATTCATCCAAAGAACATGGGCTAGAATGATTGAGAACCACACACAGGTGCTCTAAATTGCTTGGGAAAGTTTGGAAACATCCTTTCCACTGGATTTCTGAAATATAATGATCTTTCATAAAACATCAAGTCAGAGTTCATGAATGTGAATCAACTAGTTTGAAACATGGTTCAGAAAATCCAAGGCTAACTCCTATCCTGTGCCTCAAATGCCAGGCATGCTTTGTCTACAACTCCAAACCTTCTAGCCCGTGCATTTCCATACTATGTGTGTGTCAGAATTGGGAAGATAGCATGAGATGTGCTGTTCATGTGATTCTTCATAGTTAATAATGCTGAGCCAAGTGAGAGGAAGGTAAAGAAGTAAAATGAAAAGGAAAAGGGAAGAGAACGAAATGACTGAGTGTGTCACTGGCAAAGTTCAAGGAGCAGCAAGAATGTTTTAATTTGGTGGGGTTTGTGGATAATCACAGAGTGAAAAAGGCCGGATCATCAAAGATATTAATTCAAATTCTTTGAATTTTGAATTTATTTAGTAAAACTGAGGGGTTTATTGAAAATTTTTGAAAAGACTTGCAATCCAAGGTTTTTTTTTTTTTTGGTTTTTCGAGCCAGGGTTCCTCTGTGTTGCTTTGGAGCCTATCCTGGCACTCGCTCTGGAGACCAGGCTGGCCTGGAACTCACAGAGATCTGCCTGCCTCTGCCTCCCGAGTGCTGGAATTAAAGGCGTGTGCCACCAACTCCCGGCTCAAACTAAGGTTTTAAGAAGGCAAAATTGGCAGTGTTTTGTGGTACAGCTCCCATAGGATGGATGTTTCCAGATGATATTGAAACATCCCAGGAATATTTTGCCTTTTATAGAACTTGATGATGTTGTAATCTGAGTTTGCTAAGTGGGAAGGGAAATGCATCCTAAGATGATTCGTTGCCAGCCTGACTTTGTCTTAAGAGTTTTCTGATGTGCTCTACAGTGTCTTTCAAACACCCCATCTTCTTTCCCTGTGCCCTCCATAGTTTTGTTCACATCCTAGACATCACAATCTAAATCAAATCATCATCCAAATGGCTAAGCCAGAGCTTGGGCATTACTGTTAAATTCTCAATTTCCTAGATGTGCAAAGTGTTATTTCTGTGTCTTAAGTACCTCTCTAACGGGTACCACAGTCTCTATCTTATCTCTGCATGAGTCTAAAACCCCATCATCTTTCTGATTTTTATTTATTTTATTCCTGTTCTCCATCTACATCTGACACACACACACACACACACACACACACACACACGCATGACAGTTTGTATGGTATAGAGTATATGCAGTATAGCACGCAGGTATGATACACACACCTATTTAATGTATAGACATTATTCATGTATAATAATATATCATCTACCCATATAAAGCAGTTATTTTCCTGTAGCTAAGTCCAAGTTCTTCTCTGTGATCCCGCACACCCGGTTAAGGGACCCTGAGGAACTCTTCAGTTTCATATCCCTGTATACCTGGCTATTTCCCATGCTGTCCTTCATCCTTCTGTCCCATCAGCAGGAGACTTTCCTGACAAATCCAATGGGTTCTATTTCCTTTCTATTATTGCTTCCAGCTAGTTTTCCCACTCACGACAAAACGTTTTGTTTGTTAATTAATTTCTAGTTTGTCTCAATCACCTATTACTCATCTCCCGAGAGAAAGAAGAAATCATCTTTGTTTACCACCCAGCACTACCGCTTGGGCTTCTGCACGGCATAGTGTTCGGTGCATCCTAGGGCATACTGAACGGCCAGTGAGTGACTCAGCAGTTCATGCATCAGGAAACCAAGGGGTTGTGTGGTGTCCACCAGGCTTCCTTAGATGAAAGTTATCCCCAAGGTATGATAGTACACTGCTCTTCATAGACATCCCAAACGACATTTTAAATTATTATTTGAGAATTAAATATGCACTACAGTGAAATATGCTCATATCCACATCTAATTTCCTCCCCATAACTCCCCCATAACCCATCAGCTCCAAGCCACATTTCTTCTTAAAAAAAAAAATCAACCACTGTTACTCATGCAAGGATGTGGGGCCAATCTTGCCAGTGGCCACACCCTTAAGCAGAATGAGCCTCACTTCCCAAGTAGCTATCAACTGCCAGTAACACTACTTAGGGAGTGGGGGTTAAAGAGTACTTCTCTATCTATGCCAGGAATCTGGCTGCAAAGCTTGGACCTGAAATGCCTAGAAGTGTCTAATATATGAGCAATACCACCACAGTCATTTCAAGCCACTGAAGGTGATGCCCCAGAAGGGATGTGTGCTTCTTTGCCAGCCTAGACCAACCTCTTTCTTACCCAGCAGTCTGCAGTGTCCTGACAGTTGTCCCCTAGAGAATAGGAGGCTGATGGATTCAGAGCACAAACCTAGAAAGCATCTCATGAACATTTCACATATTTCCCTTACTTGTCTTAAGATTTTTCAGTCTCCTTGCAGTTATGATAACTTCATTCTTAGTAGCCAGATGTGCTGTGTGGATTGCCTTTGCTTGTCTGTTTTATACAACTTGCAGTTAATACTCAGTCAGTGTATTTTCCATCCTGTTGCACACTATTGTTTAGGTTTTAAAGTGTACTTGATGTAATGTTAGGACTTGATGTATTGATAGGAGTTGTATTTTATAAACCTGGATCAAAAGCTAAGAAGACTTTCATAGAAGAAGGTAAGCAATGATGAAAACAGAGTACACACATTAAAAACCAAAATAGTAAACGGGAGTATCTATCTATCTATCTATCTATCTATCTATCTATCTATCTATCTATCTATCTATCTATCTACCTATCTAGTTATCATCTATCTATCATCTATCATCTATTAAAAATCAAAGTAATTCTATAAATCCAAATGATAAATGAAACTCCAAGTGAATATGGATTGAAAGTCTGTGTATACTGATAAACAGTGACTTGGAGTGTGAATGTTTTAAACAAGCCACCCAAAGGCCATCTGTGACTACCTTCGAACTAGATGTCAATGTGTATGTTATGATATGCAGTGCTTGGGACCTTGGCAGATCCCATGACAGGAGAGGGAAAATCATTCACAGAGCTTTGACCAGTTATGAGTCTCTTTAGTTCCCAGTGCACCTAGTAGGTTTCTGAAAATGGAAAAAATTGCTGAATGGTTTCAGAATTAAGACAGTTCAATGTGAACAACACATGCCTGTTGCTGCAATGAGCTCCAGAACCCAGAGGTGAAGACATAAGCTCATAGATCCAGGAAAGATGGCCACTGCTACAGGAAGTAGCTGTGAAGCATTGCAGAGGGCAAGTTATGTTGATAAAGAGATGGAAAGTGAGGTACCTTAACCTGCAGCCTGAACAGAACGTCTTTAAATGTATGCACTGTATTTTTTTTGTAGTGACTATTTCTTTGCACATATCAGCCTTTATTTGCTTTGATCCATAAAATAAAATGTTTGTTTGATAAAGGAACTACAGAGGTGAGTGAGTGGTGGTTACCTGGAATTATTGTTCTAATTTCAAAAAACCTTACCCTGCCTATTCACCATTGTTAAACAGAAACAATACACAGATTTTATGACAGTGTGTTATTCTGCTGGCCAGCAGAGGGTGCTGCATACTGACAGTCTACACCAGCCACAAATCCTCAGGTGCCCCCGAAGTTTTACAATCTGGTTCAGATGCCAGCCCATGACCAATATTTACAGATGACTGTGCAGAGAATAATTCAATGATATAATCTTTCTTTATGTGCAAATATCTGTTTGCACACTATTTCTGCATTGCTTTGAATGTAGCTGGATTGCTTAAGAAATGTCAATGAGACTGAAGTAAATCAGCACAGCCTCTGATTTATTTTATTTAAATTATTTTAATTTACTGTTTTATTGTATTATTGTGAATGTCTTTGGTTTTGTTATTTAGTTTAATTATTAACCCCAAACTAAAGATTAAAAACGAATTCCTAATTCACCTTTTACAAACATCGACACAGATACCATTGCTCATGTAACAACAAACTGTGGTCATGTAATTCGTTTTTCACTTTTATTTTCAAAGATACATCACTGTACACTATCCATATGGATTCAAGACTGTGAAAGCATTATCCCCACCCTGATTTCCCTATTAGCAAAACTAGAAGGCATATTTTAAACTTTGTACCTGGTGAAACATGGAAATATGAAACTCTTTTGTTAGCATGGCTGAATTGTAAGGTATGCACAGAATCTTTTTCAATTTAAGGAACAATCTCAACTGAGCCTCTGAAATGCTACTTACTTGGCTTGCCACGACCCAGTTATGTGACAAAAATATGAATTCCATGACTTTTAAGGTCCCAAGTATATGAACACAGCTGAAATCATTCTCAAAGTTTCTCACCAGGGAGCCCCTCAGCAGAATTTTTGTACAGAAAATCTCTCATCCCATGGCTATAATCTGTGTTCTCATAACGTCCTATGAACTAATCCAGTATGTTTAATGACAATGTTTAATGTCAATTTATAACATGGTCTTGTTAATGAATGAATGATGCTGTGGCAGGTGTTGTGTGGAGCCAAAAAGTTATGATACCCTCTGATAGCTTAATCAATGCTCAGTTTAGCTAGGAATTTACTTAGGTTTATTGCTTGACATAAAAGGTGGGTAGTTTTATGGGTCAGATAGGGCCTAATTAATGCTATTAAATATAACTGTGGAATCTCTCAGGAGAAATAATTCTATTCTGAATAATGCCAAATAACAGCTCTGCAGTGCGTGGAGGCTAAAAATAGGACATGCCACTGATTTAGACAAATTTATGATTTATTCTTTATTCTTTTTGGTTTCTTGAGACAGGATTTCTTTGTGGCTTTGGCATGATTTATTCTTTAAAACTGGAAGGCAGTTTAACTTTTTTCTTTGGTTTTGTTCCCAGGAGTAACTAACACAGGCATTCCTCCCGTATCTGCAGTGCCCTCTTGTGACCATGCATTCTAGTTTGGGAGTCTTCTTCTTCTTCTTCTTCTTCTTCTTCTTCTTCTTCTTCTTCTTCTTCTTCTTCTTCTTCTTCTTCTTCTTCTTCTTCTTCTTTGGTTTTTTGAGACAGGGTTTCTCTGTGTAGCTTTGGAGCCTATCCTGGAACTCGCTCTGGAGACCAGGCTGGCCTCGAACTCACAAAGATCCGCCTGCCTCTGCCTCCCGAGTGCTGGGATTAACGGCGTGCGCCACTAATGCCCGGCCTGGTTTGGGAGTCTTCTGCTTTCCTTTTTGCATGGGGGAGGCTTTTATTATAGGAATTGCATGCATTAAAAACAGTACTAAGAAGATCAATGGTAACCCTCAGAATAGGGAGTCATCACTTGTAAAGACTAACTTTAAGTCATTAACATGATTGTAGGGAGTACTTCTTGTAATTCATCTTTATGATTGTTAATTAGATAGCTTACACGATGAAGTTTTAATCCTCTTTAGACTAAAAGGGGAATTATAAGGGGAAATGCTGACCACGCCCACTTGGGGATTGGCACAGGTGACACTGACCACGCCCACATGGGCGTGGTCAGAGTGATGTAGCAGGGGTTTAAATATCAGAGAGCACAAGTGTGGCCCTCTCTTTTCACTCTCCCGCCTGGCTAAGTGGACAAGCAGGCATTGGGTGTAAAACTGGTCACTGGCTCTGTTTCGTGAGTACTTTCTTAATAAACTATCTTTTACCAATCTAGTTCTGACTCCACATTGTGTTCGGCATTACATGATTGTTAAAGGTGATTATTGGCTCAGTGCTTAAAGGCATGAAGACCCAGGGAAGATGTGTTGGTAGGCATCTGTAGCCCCAGAACTAGGAAGTGAAGTCAGGAGGATTCCTGAGAATTGCCTAATCAGCCAGCCAGTAGATGAGCCCCAGGCTCCTTGAGAGCCTTGTGAGAAAGATATCTGATATTCACCTCTGGATTTGTATGCATGTGAATATATATGTATATCTGCATGAATATATGGATACACAACATGCATTCAGCACCCTTCCCCAATTAGAGAGAGAGGGAGGAGGAAGAAAGAGGAGGATGGAAAGAGGGGAGAGAGGGGAGAGAGAAAGAGAGAGAGAGAACTTTTCTCTTTGTTCCAGTTCAACAGATAATAAATTCAGTTAAGAAAAGCCATAGTTTCTGGGCCACATCTCATGTGTCAAACATGCCTAGGCTAATTGTTTACTCTCTTGTCCAAGTTGCATCGTCTGAATATGAAACAGTAACAAATGGTATAAAGATTAGGTGTTGCTGGATCATGAGAAGCTGGTCAGTCATTGTATATTATCTTTAAAAGTCTAAATTAGTGCTAAAAATGGTCCTACCAATGATTTTTACGTTTGCAATTAATAGATTTTTCTGTTTTTGAATCATTGTAGATTTACAGGAAAGTTGAATGTCATAGATTCCCCATTCTTTTGTCTACATTCTTCTACTCTTCCTGTATTCCAGTGGGATGGAAGACTTGCTATGATTAATGTGACAGGTTAGTGAACGTCTATTAATGAATGAACACACCTTACAGCTTGGTTTGCTCTGGAGTGGTAAACTCTTTGGGTCTTTTTTTTCTTCTACTTCTTTAAAAAATATTTATTTACATATTTTATGCATATGGGTGTTTTGTCCACATAGGCATCTGCTCACTGGAAGAGGCGTTGGATCCCACGAGACTATAGTTAGAGTGGTTGTGAGCCACTATGTGGGTTCTGGGAATTGAACTCAGTGCTCTAAACTGCTAAGCTATCTCTGCAGCCCCAACAGAAGTAGGGACTTGTGTTCTCCATTATAATTTCATACAGAATGATTTGTCTGCCTGTCAGCCCTGTGGGTTGTGCTTTTTTTTTTTAACTCTTTCTTTTCTCCTCCCTTCCAGCTTTCTCTTTCTCCTTCTCTCTCTATTTGTCTGTCTGTCTGCCTGTCTGTCTGTCTGTCTGTCTGTCTGTCTGTCTGTCTGTCTCTCTAACCCTTTCCTCACCGCCCCTCTATCTGGACTTCCCAGACTGTCCTGTGGATGGAAGCATATAGTTTATGCATTTGTCACATGGGCTTACTTCATTCAGTAACATGTGTTTGAAGAGCCTTCAGATGTTTTCATGGCACCATGGCTCATTTCAGACCTGAATACTACTGGGCTTTTGTAGTGGGTCCTTCCCTGTACTATCCATTTTAGTGAGCAAGGGAAAGAAGAGAGCTGTAGCTGACAAATCATCATAATCTTGCAATGCTAGCTAAATAGTAGGCCTTCAACAAATATTTGTGTAAACAAGAGAATTGGGAAGAAAGTATGTTTGACTCAACTTCAGTAGCATTCACCTTTGTAGATGCTGTTGAGGCAACAGCAGGCTGTTTGATGGCCAGCATTGCTCCTGAGTCACTAAGAATTTTAGTTTTCTTTTTCACATTATTGTGATAAAAATACTCTGATAAAAGCAGCTCAAGGGAAGAAGGGATTATTTTAGATCACAGGACAAGGCACAGTTCATCATGGCAGCAGGATGGTTACATCATAGTCACAGTCCGAAGACAAAAGACATGAATGCATGCATGTTAATGTTAAACTTGAGTTTTGATTTTATACTGTCCAGAATCTCTTGTTTAAGGAATGGCCCCCACACACAATTAAAGTGCGTCATCCTATATCAATTAATGTAATTAAGATAGTTCCCAACAGGCCATCTTGGGGGACATATATTTCAAGGTGTTTTCACCATTATGGCTGTTGGGAAGATCTCTGGCCTCCTTAAAGGATGCCTCAGTAGTAACCTTCACATGTGAGCTTAGAGAAAAGCCAAGGTGGCCAGAGTGGCAAAGAACATGCACGTGAGGTGATAGTAACCTCTGCCTGTCTTTAAGCCCCCAAGTGTTTATGGCTAAAAGCATGGCAGCAAAATATTCATTACAAAGTGTCTTTTCATTGACAAGGTAAGGGCAGCATAGTTTACGGGCAGGCAGTTATTATTTAAATTAAGTTCTATGCAGAAACAACAGAAGGGATGGATAAAGAGAAGAATCACAAGATACCAGTGAATTGATTGGGGAAATGGGAAAAATGAGGAGGAGAGCTCTAACTAGGGAGGAAAAAATACAGAAGTAACATGATAGCAAATATGTCTTAAAAAGTCACAAGGAATCATACTATTAACTATTTACCTAATAAAACCCATAACATATATAAGTCTGTATATAAATATACATATATGGTTTAAGGTTTTCCCCTCATCTGGGCTGACAAAGCTTCCTCTAAGAGCCAAAGACCATCTAACAAAATCTCAACACTAGGCATGAGAAACTTTTGGGTTGATGGTCAGGGCTGTCTAAGAGGCTCCTAAAACATTATGGGCTATTCCCTTGGTTGCTTCCCAGGGGGTGAAGACAAGTCCCTGAAGACACCATGCACTTTAGACACAAGGACCAGAAACCTCTCTGAGCTGGAACTGACCTGAATGCCTCTCAACTGAGAACTAGCTTTATGGTAGCAGATGATGGAACCCATGCTTCCAAAGAAGGGAGACAACTAACACAGCTAAGACATCCTACACAGCTATGGTGTCTGTGAGTCACAATGACTAACAGAACAAGATAACCCTAAGGGTGCTTTAGTGGCACACAAAACCTTGTTGTGACCAACATCTCTTTTACTATTCTCTACATTGAAAGACAGAGGATTAGGGAGAACTATGCTGTAGCATGGCAGAAAGGGAAGCTAGGCCTTCCATTACCTGGCACAGAAGCTCAGATTTTACTTGGAAGAGCTCAAGGAGATTTAGGAAGAATTAATCTACTATGAAATGTGCTGTTCCAATCAGTCCATCACTCCTTTTCCTTCAGGATGGATCCACACCTCAAGGACAGGGGATAATGAAATCCCAGCATCTGCCCTGGGGAATCCAGGTTTGGTGAAGGAGGGCACAGTGAGCTAGACAGAGCCATATGGAAGTAGAACTACCTGAACTTAGGACAGGGAGTAATCTGGGGGCTGTGGGAGGAAGAGTTTAGAGTAACAAAGGGTAAAGGTGACTCTTGGCTGCCCTAGGGAAGAGGAGTTGAAGCCTGCTGCTCACAGGTAAGTGGGATTAACACCTGTCTCTATATAAAGGGGGGTATAGACCTTTCTCTTGGGATCAGAGTAGGGAGAAGAGCTTGAGACTAGGTAATTCTAGGTTCTCTTTTCTCCAGATGTCAATGCAGAAAATAACATTGACTCTAGATTTTAGATCCTAGATCCATGTGTGTAGGTTAGCAATGTCAAAGGGAGCATAAAGACTACCAGTCATTAATTAAGCACAACTACATGGCTAGCCAAAGGACCCCCCCATGACCCATTTTTTTCAGGTATAGCTCCATTGCAGTGTCTAAGAGGCTTATTGCAGAAAATTCATAAAAAGCACATCACAGAGTAGACAAAGGAAAAGTGCCAGAATCACTTCATGCCCTGTAACAGGGGCAATATGATCAGTGGACACCTGATGGCCCTGGTGTGGACTGTGTATCTCCATATATCCATAGCTACAAGCAAGCTCATGCACATAGACAACAAAACAGAATCATCTGTTCTAAAGCAAGGATACAGAATTTTCATTTATTTTTAATAATGTGTTTTGTCACCTGGTGGGGATTTTCCTATGCCAGTGGGTATTCTCCAAAGGCACATACATCACAGTGCATATATTTGTGCGGGTGGAGGGTGTGATCATTGCTTCCACTGCGCATGGTGCAGCCAATTCACTCCATCATGTCAGAGATCACTGTTGATAAGAAGTGTCATTTATTGTGTTTGGACCCATTTTACACTGGTAGCAGGCTGCCAATTTTTGCTTCTATTTCTGAGCATCGCTATATTTTATTCCAAGGGTGAAACAAATGAAATCTGAATGAGAAGGATGGGTCTGAATCCTTAGATTTTGTTTAAGAATATGTATTTGCTATAGCTCTCTCTCTCTCTCTCTCTCTCTCTCTCTCTCTCTCTCTCTCTCCTCTTACAGACACACTTAAGATCCAAACTCTGGTTTCTAATTGCACCACTTGGTCTTAATGTTTGACAGCCCATACATTCCCCTCAGGGTTTCTCTGTTCACTGAGAATAAATAATAAAACCCTTAATTTGTCTCTTTCTTGCAGGACGGGTTAGAGCATGGAGGGAGCTGTCACAGGACTCTGGAGGTGAAGGAGAATATGCATTGTCTCTTCATTTCATCCATCTTCATTTTAACCAGCAGCTAGACGTGCTACAGCCCCCACTCCCCTGGACCTACCATGGCTGCACCACGGATTTGTATACAGCATGGACAGAGAGGCAAGAGAGGCCCGTTGTTAACAATCCTGATGAGAGTTAATGCATGCTGAATAGGGATTTATATTCTAGCTTAAGAGTCATTAAAAATGGATAGTCTGTTGAGGTATTCTATCTTGGATTTGGACTTTGAAGAAAAATCTTCCGATAAAAGCCTTGTAAAGGTCTCTGAGTAGCTTCAAATTTCCTTCATATTCACAACACTCTTTGAAAGGGAAGATTACCCAGTGTCCATTGTAATCAGTGACTGACAGTCATCAGGGTGGGAATTCTGACTCTCTGAGACTTCTCAGACATCTGTTTAATCCAGGTAGGTAAAAAGTGAGACCATTTTATGTTGGCAAGTTAAATCTATCCCACACAGACAGGCTGATTATGGCTGATGACAGCCCTTGGTTGGCACTTACCACCAATAATATTTTTGTGTGTAGAGGGCCAGTGAAGGTGTGATGTGTGTCAGGATCTCTATGATAGACTTCTCTCCAAGATGCAGGTATCCAGAGATGCATTTGGAAGATAATAGGTTCAGTTTCATGAGCTTTACTGTTAGCTCTGTGATGTGCTGATACCTAAAATTCTCAGCATAGGCATAGCTGTAGCAGGTGGAATTGCCCGAGGTTATAGATTGCTGGATGTAATTATTCAAGCACAGTTGTGTTGACAGGCAGCTTCAGAAATATAGAGATTCTAATCATGGTCTTGCCGAGATTGGTGGGGATTGCTCCTTGAATAAATAAAATACAAAATTCGTACTGATACATGTGAATGTGCTTCTCACGGATAGTCCTATTATCAGAAAAAAAGCATGTTGCATTAAAGGTCAGGTGTACTACTTTAAAAATATCTGACACAGGAGAAGAATAAATTAACTAGCATTTATGCAGAGGCTTCTTTTGATGTCACTCTCATTAAGGAGGAATACCTAAACAATTGAAGTAGCAATTTCTGACTTCATAGGACCTTAATGAAATTACCAAGAAACAATACACATGTAAACAAAGAAGCCTGTCCTCAAATATAAGCCTATGTAAACAAAGAATGTTCATTTACAAGGCTAGAAGTTGACATGAAGGGATTCTTTATAATTCTTTATAATAGAGTTCATTAGAGGGAGCCAAACTGTAGGAAATGCAGTAATCCAGTACTAGGGTATGTAGCCCACCTCTTCTTCATCCTCCACATGACAGAGTGTCTAGACTGGTCAGATGATGACGTATACCTGCTGAAGTGGGAGAAAGAAGCTCAAAATACGCCCTATGTATCAAGACATTCTTGTGAGCTGTGTAACTAAAATCCCAGTGCTCTTCTAGTATAGCTGGCAGGTTTAGCAAATAAAAATACAGGACTCCCAGGTAAAGCTCAGCTTCAGACCATCATGGAAGTATTTCTCATTTTTAATGGATTTGAGAAAGATTTAGGCACACAAGAAAGTTGAGTTGGAAGTACATAGGTTTCCCAAATTCACCCTGACACTATACACACACAGCCTCAACTCCATAGCTTCTTCTAATTACATCCCATACCAGAGGGTACATTTGTTACAACCGATAAATGTATGCCAGCACTCCATTAGCACCCAAAGCCCACGGCTAACAGGAAAGTCATTTTTGGTGGCACATACTCTTTTGGTTTTGGAAAATATATGATGACATACATCTATCATCATAGAATTTAGTACTGTCACAGATATAAAAATCTCTGCCTAGTCCTCCCCCTCTTGGCCAAATTCTAGCAACTATTGACAATCCCAGTTCTATTTTTCTAGAATGTCACACAGTTGGTAATCTTTTTAGATTGGCTTCATTCACTTACATGCATTTAAGTTCCCTACATGTCTTTACACAGGTGGTATTTATTTTCATTCCTGAATGATTATCTATTGTTTCACTTTAGCACACTATAATTAATCATTACTTTGTGAAGGACATCCTACTTGCCAAGTGCTTTGCTTCTAAAATAAATCTTCACCTCACTTGGGCAAATACCAAAGGGAGTGACTGAAGATTGCATCTTAAGAGTATGTTTACTTTGTAAGGACTTTTCTCTCAATAGGATTATGCTCTCGTTATTGTATGGTATGTCTACTCATACAGTGGCTTCATGTAGGGCAATAGGCATAGAGGACACAAAAATTTAGTTATAGAAATCAGGTGAACTTTTAAATCTCTATCCAATCCTCCAGTTGAAGCAACCAATTCCTTAGCAGTCGTTCTATTACTAGAAAGAGCAAGAGACTCTAAAGTGAACAGGGATAGACGGAGACACCGGGTGTGATGTGTGCACGTGCACATATATCCATGCAGGTACTCAAAGAGGGCCAGAGGTTAACGTCAGGCATCCCTTTCCTTACTTTCTCCAGTCTCTCTGGATGTGGAGTACCCCGGTTTGGCCAAAACATTTGACAAGTGAGCTTCAGAGACACACTGGTTTTTGCTCCATAACAATGAGATTGCCGACAGACATAGGTAGATTCTTAACTTGCATACCTGTGTTCTGATGCTCCATATCCTGCTTTGTCATCATCAGGTTTATTGATTCTAGATACAATTCCTCTTCTCTTGTTTCAGAACAATCAGGTTTTATCTCAGCCAAAATATGAGGCTTCCAAAATATAGAGAAATATCTTGATTATTTGCTGATGATGAAATACTTGAGCATCACAGATGATCTTCCAAATTATTCAATAAAAATCCACAAACAGATCCAATATAGAAAGCCTGAGAAAACATTTCTTATGAACCTTAGTTCAGTCCTATGCAGCAGCCAAGGGCAGAACCCTACTGTGTAGGGCACTAGAACCTGTTGTTTGATCAGTAGGAGCAAATATAATGACCTTGTTCAAAAACACGGAGGGAGGAAATGGATGCAATACATATAATTCCAATTAAATACTTTGATAATTTGCAATTCATGTAATGTTTGATAGTTTTGTTTAAGGTGAGCATTGATATTTGGGAGCCTTTAAATGGTCACAGGAATAGATGTTGAGTTACAATTTCAATGCTACTGTTATCAACAAAAAACAGTCACTGCATGATATATTAATATGTATGTTCAAGAAAGACATATTTGTAGATGGAAGTACAGGAAGCCCCTAGCTTATCTAATTCCCAAGGCAGGTTAATATTTTGTAAATTACTAAATTTTATTTGTAAAAAATTGTATTTGCCTTGTACCTCCATGAATACACACACACACACACCTTTAATTATTATATTGTTTTGATCATGGTGTGGGAAGGTAGTGATATAAAAAGGGAATTTAATGTGGTCTCACTGGCATTAGCAACATAAGTTGGACTGATTGATATTTGCTTTAGAACAGTCTTTAAAAATAATTTATATTATTTAAAAACAATCTCAGTACTTTGTGCTAAATTTTTCAAGATTGCATGCAGGGCAATATTTACAGTTACGTTTCATCCTTGCTATGGAATTTTAGCCTGTAAATGTTACTGCAAATAAATCTTCCTAAAAGAGAATGGCTGAAAAATTGAAACTCCGTGTGCACTGAATGTTGTTCTTACAGGCACTTACCCTGGATTATATAAATCAAAGGTAATGACGGTTGTTAACTTTCCATTTTCTCCAGGTCCATTTCATTTTATGCCTCAGTCCTTGGGTTTCTTGGGTGACACACACATACACTTCCTGTCTTTCCTCCTCATCCTTGTCATTTTTATCAGCTTTATTCTTTAGTTTGAACTTGAGTCACACCACCGTCAACCATCCTTGTCATCTGCTTTTCCATTTTTCTCCTTTTAGTTTTGCTATGGGTTTTGAGTTCTGCCCTTCTATATTCTTTCTGAACTCTCTCATATGCAAATAGTTTTTTAGACTCAAGTACAGAGAACTCTTCTAACCTGAAGTTTTCTGGCTTCAGAATGTGGTCTCCAAGGACTTTGAGCTGAATTGACTCACTGAATTCAAGACTGTGATTAAACATATTAATTTACACTTTGATTTATGGAAATTAAACATGAGTAACACAAACTTATTTTAGAAATAATTTGGGTTCTTTTAGCTAGAAATAACATAATCTTCATGAGGAAGAAATGTAGTCTTCTTTGGTTATTAACACATTTATTGCTGGTCTAGTCCATGGGTATGCCACACTCATGTCTTTTGGCCAGGTACATATTGAATTCTGGAAAGAGGTTGTAGGGAAACGATTCTACCACTATGTGTGCCTGGTTGAATTTTAATCAGACGAGTCTGTAGAGTCTGTACAGATATTCAGTTCTGTCTTTAGTTCCCATCTGAGTGTCTGGAGATCATATGTGTTCTAAAATTTCTTACCTATTGTTTTCTGCATAAGTAAATATAACAAAATAAATACTGTGATGATTCTGGAAACTTCCTATATTATGCTACACTCTCTCTCTCTCTCTCTCTCTCTCTCTCTCTCTCTCTCACACACACACACACACACACACACACACATACAGACACACACAATCTTTATGAAAAAAATAGTCATTCATTGAAAGTTAAAAAATATAGCTGTCCTGTTCCTGAGACTTTTCCTTATTTACAACTAAATGTCCATTTTCAATTTCCTTGCTTGTAACTGAGACTTAAATTTGTGGCATCAAAATCCCCCAGATAGATTTGTAAACAAAATTTTAAAGCCACACCCTTGTTTTGATTCAATGGATCTTGGGTGAGAAATGGTTGTCAGATTTTTAGTCAGCTACCCATTGCTATGACAAGATGCCTGAGAGAAAGCGACTCAAAGATGAACAACCTGCTTTGACTCATGGTTTCAGAGATTTCAGGCTGTTCTATCTTAGCTCCATTGCATTAGGTTATGATGAGTGGGAGCGTCATGGCTGGAGTGTGTGGCAGAGCCAAAATGTTTTTGGCATGGCCAAAGAGCACAGGTCAGGGACTAAAGTCTTCAGGTATATGCTCCCAATGGTCTGCTTCTTTTTACTGAGTTGTAAAGTTTCTACCGTAGTCCAATGTGTCATTCTGTGGATCATGCTATTCACTAAGTTGGAATATTCATGGTCTAGTAACTTTCCAAAAACCCAACCTCTGAACACTGCTGCACAAGAATAAAGTCTTCAATACAGGAACCTTTGGTGGGGGCATATGAGAGCTTCACTATAACTAGCCATATGGGCATCATGTTTAGGTCGTGTTTCTTTATAAGATTCTAGCTAGTGCTGGTACTGTCTGGAGACCACTGACTGAGAATGCCACATGTTAAAAAGTATTTTTCTTGTTTCCCTTCACCAAATTTATCTCAGTGGAGGCATCTAATTCATTTTAAGGGTCTAGCCTCTGGAATCAGATTGTTTCCATATAAAGTCTGGTTTCAGTAATGTTAAAAGTCATTGTATAAAATCAGAGAATCAGAGAGTTTGCTGTGAGATTGAGTCTCCTAGTAATGTCAGAAGCTACACCCATGAAGTCTCACCAACATGGCTGCCTAAACATGAGCTGAACAGGGATAATATGAATAGATATTCTAAAGTGGACAGAGAAAGCCCAGGAAGCCTCAACTCTACACAAAGAACAAAAGCAACCAAGGAAGGCTGAGACCAGGAGAAACAGCTTTCCCCAAGGAAGAACACAGCAATTGGCTATCTAGTACCAAATAATCAGCCCTGAAAACACACATATGTGTAGCATTATACAGACTGAACAGGTTATATTTTGGAATATATATGTACATATATATATATATATATATGTACATATATAAATATATTCAATTAATGAAAAAGAGGCCACTAATTTGAAAAAGAATAAGGAAGGGTACATGGAAGAGTTTGAAGGGAAGGAAAAATGAAGTTATTATATTATAATCTCCAAAATAAAAAGAAAGTCATTGCTATGGTTGTTGCATATGTGATTAAACAATATATTCTTGTGGCACAAAGGCTTTTCTGGTGAAAGCAATATCCTCTCCATTTCTGATTCTACTTGTAAACATTTAACTCAGTTCATCTTCTATGGCTTTCACCTTTACATTGCTAGCTAACATGCTCAAAGAGTCATTTCTTGATTTATCACCAATATTTGATTATTTTGTGAAAATCACTCAATTAATAAACTAAGCATTCTCACATCTATCCTAGTATGATTCTATCATTTTTCTAAAGTTCCTTAATTATGTAATTTTGGGATCTAAGTATATTTACCCAATTATATGCAATCATGATCTCGATTCCTTTGTGATAGAAAGATACCTATACTATTTTTTTTTAGATCATTGTAGTTCCTTTCTGCATTTTTATATTGTTAACATAATCTTTTTTTTTTACTACAATTGCCTTTTTTTCCTCATTAGTTGTTTGATAAGAATTTGAATACAAAATGGTTTTCTAGTACTGGTTGGATGATCATTCACCAGCAGTCCACAATGCTGGTGAGGCTCTAGAACTGTTTTTTATTTTTTTTATTTTTTATTTTAGAGGCACTCACATTTACATATCCACCCTCCCATTCCCTTGCCTTCCCATCCTCTCATGTTCCCCCACCAACCCCCCCAAACCATCCCCCACCTCCTCCCCGGGAATGGTGAGGACCTCCATGGGGCCCCATATCATTTGGGGAGGGCCTAGGCCCTCCTTGCTGTATCTGAGCTGCAATAGTATCCCTCCATAGGGAATGGGCTCCTAGTCTCTTTGCCTTCCTTTTGGAAGTGACCTCTTTACATAAACTATACTCTCAACATCAAACAACAAAGCATAGCACCATCTACACCATTTATTTCCTCTTTGTCCGAAGTCTTTCCCCTGTGTCTTTTATTACTTTTGTATTTTTCCTATTTTTTCCTGGTCCTAAGTGGTTGTTCTCTATGTGTGTCATGTATCTGCCATGTGGATTGTTCCTTCATAGCATTCCTCATATGGATCCACTGTGTTCTGAATGTTTTTTTGGTTTTCTGATTTCTTACTGTAGTCATTCCTCTTGGTGACCTATATTCTTAATAAACTTCTCCAGAGGGAAAAGAGTGCTGGTGTGTTTGACAATGTCTTTCTTTAGCTCTTGCAGGAAATGTGAAGATATCTCTGCATTGTCATCTATCACCCAACATTCTTTAAAGCATCCGTTTCTTTTGTAGGGAATTTTTCTTCCACTTTCTCTGAAAATGGAAATGGCTATTTTTAATTCTCTTTCTTTTAAAAATAATTAATTTCCCCTCATTTTCTTTTATTTACTTTCTCCAAACCTGTTAGGTGGATTTAAGTCTGATGCTCTATTGAACAGGAACTGTTAGGTTGATTTAAAAAGAATTAGGTTTCATCTTGTTTTTCTTTCTGCAAGGTATTCTTTAGTTTTTTTCCTTCCTCCTAGTAAAGTTGTTGGAAATCATATATATACATATATATGTATATATATGTATGTATATATTTCTATATATATGTATATTCTATATATATGTATATATATATATTGTTTTTCTGTTTTGTCTTTTTCCTTCTTTTTAAAACCTTGGTTCAATTTGCTTATTAAAACTCTTGCTATACCTATCAACTTTCACCACCATGATTGCTAAATGTGATCTGAATAAGGATGACACCAATGGTCATGCCCAAATGGATGGGGAAAAGCCCCAGAGGCCTCAACCTTACACAAAGAAATACAGGCAATTGAGAAAAGTTGGGAGCAGGAGAGGGAAGAATACATCAATTGGTTATCCAGAGTCAAATGACATATTAACATATATACAAGTCATGTTTTATGGGCTGAGCTGGTTATGTTTAGGAATATATATGTATATACATTTACATATAACCTTGCAGTAACAATTACAGAAAAAAGCGGCCATGGATTTGAAAGAGTGGGGAGGTATGTGGGAGGATTTTAAGGGAGGCAAGGAAAGGGAGACATGTAATTATAATCTCTAAAATAAAATTTCAAGAAACTATAAGAAACCTTCTTGGTCTTTTATTTTCTCCTTTGTATTATTTGTGTTTTGGGATTTTTGTCAAATATATGATGAGGCTTTGCTGAAACTGCAGCTGACTAATCAACTCAGAACAGGTTGCCCAAGCCTGGAGGTGCACCAGTCCTGAGACGGTTGTTATCCTAGTGAACCCCCAGTCATTCCCCTTGCTCTACACCAATATATGCCCTGACCCACTGCTGCTAGGGGTCTCTCCTGCTTCACCCACTGTGTTGGATGGTCGGAGAACCCAAATTTACTCCAGTTAACTCATTAATTATAAAGACTCCTTGTTTTTGCATCGTATCTGGGTCTCATGGTGGTTTTTTGTGGGGGCGGGGTTCAGAGTCTGGGCACAACACCTCTCTGTCAGTTTCGCAGGATTTTTAAGATCAGTCCTATTCAACAGAACAGTCCTAATTCTGGAAATGCTCTCTAGTCCACTCTGTTCACTGTGCCTCCTGTTAGCCACGTGTGGGCCTTGAACATCTGAGATGTGGCTGGCGCTACCAAGCAGCTGACATTAATATTCTGAATAGTTTTGATTCAGTTAAATGTGAACATCTACCTCATTGGACAGATTCTCCTTTGTTACTGGATTATCATTTGCCATGAATTCTTTTTTTTTAATCATTGTAATTATCACTCATAATGAGTACCTCTTTCTAATCAGAACTTTCACTTAAAAAATACGTAGTAGTTTCATTTTTAGATCATTAAAATAACTGTTCCTTAAAGACTGGAATATGTTTTTGCTTGTTGCTTTCATATTATCAGGGTTGTAGCAGTGTTTGGTAATAGCAGGTCCTTCCGGGTATAGCTGACTGAGTCAAGAGGAAATGAAGGAATCAGGGCGCAGGACAGTTCCAGCAGGACGTGGGGAGGTGAGGATTTCAGAGGAGTGTTAGCTTGTAAAGTAGAGATGCACTGCCTTCCACTTCAAAAAGTCCTATAAGAAAAGCTTTCGTGTTATCACAGAAACATTTTTTATGTTTCATGTGAAGCTTTTATTCTTCCTGGAGGCACATTTGCCCTTTTCTTTGTCCTCATTTTTACTTAGTGGGATCTTCGATATTCTTTAAGATTCAACTTAGGTGAATCAAATATTTCTTGTTCTTCAGGGACTCTTCCTTTACTCTTCATCTCAACCCTTTCCTAGCCAGCACCAACCTCCCCAGGGGCTGGTTAAGAAATATCTATTCTTAGTTACATTAGCTGATTTTACCTGCATGTTCATGTCTCCTCCAGGATTCTATATTTTCTTGAAACCAGCACCATGTCTCCTTTCAGTCTGGCTCCTAGCACAATGCCTGAAAAACGTGGGCATGTGACCAACACTTTTATTCATACTAGTAGTTGACTGGATGATTGCAGACAGCACTGGTAGCCTTAAAGACAATCATTCAGTATCCTAGACTATTGGTGATTGTGGTGCTCTTCCCTTGTTTTTAGTTTTCAGAGGTTGAGGAAAGGGTGTTATTTCTCTTGATATATAACAAATACATCCTTGGTGCTGTTTAAAAAATGTGGCTAAATGCCAAACGTTTACAACTGATTTGTCACATCAATATATTTACCAAACATGATCACACTTTTATCAAGGTCTCATTACTTCATATGCACACTTAGAAAGGCGGAGATGTATTCTATGTCCTGGTGAAAGGTCATGCTTGGTCACTATGGAGCGTCTTCCTTCCAGAGTGTCATCTATGTGTCAGAGTGGAGATGGAGCCCTCTTCTCCAGTGCAGTTTGCATGGCTGTGAAGCAAAGCAAAGCAAGCAGGTGCTGATAGACAGTCCTTTTTGCAAGAGCAGGCAAGACACAAGCAGCCTATTGTCCTTTAAAATGAGACATGCAGTGAGACATGCTTTCAATAACAAAACATCCCAGGATGTCTTATGTATTTCTCAGAGAGAAGAGGCAAAGAAAGACACAGAAACAAGGCACTGCCACAATGAAAGCTGAAAGAGGGTTAAATACTGTGGCTCAAGGAGATGCTTCTAGACCATGATATCCAGGGATCCTGCAGTGTAAGGGAAGCAGTGTAGAGTTGATCAGAACTATGGAGGCAGACACATGATTGAAAGGAATATGCCTATGCAGACCTGGTTGTCTGTACTTCCACCTCCTTCTAGGACCCTGCAGATGCCATCTGTGGGAAGCACCATGCTCCTAAGTATGCCTGGAAGGATGATTTGGATGCCACTCTGCTTCATATCTCTATGAATCATATAACCATGCTCAGTGTCTTTTGTGGATGCTGGTGATTCGAACTCAGATGCTCATACTTTCAGAGTTAATGGTTTTATCTACTAAGCCATCACCCCAGAATCATGAGCTTTAAAGCAATATTACATAGCAGATGGTACAGTCCAACACACATTTTAATCAAAGGATATGTATCATTTTTCTTAGATTAACATAAAATATCACAAACCAAGTGCCTTGTCTAACAGAACTGGCCTTGAGACAGAGTCAAAGGTTAAGATGCTAATGTAGGTGGGTTCTCTAGAAGACTTTGCCCTGCTTCTCATCTGACTGTCTTCCTGCCTTTTTTTTCACATGGTCTGCCCAAGTAAGTGTCTGTGTCTGGTTTTGTCTTTTCTTTCAAAGATGTCAAGCCTCTATTCATGCAATCCTCACACAAGACATCCTGCATCCTAATTACCCCTTTAAAGATCTGTTTTTATTAAAGTCATGGTCCTAGACTTTGAGAATCAGAGCTTTGCTATCTGGATTTTGGAGGGACACAGTTCATTGTCTTACAAGATAGATTCCAAATATATTTAAGCCTTTTGGCTATGCATCTCTTTCATTTAGTGTGAATGTTGTACAGGGAATACAAATAAACCAGGGTGCTTGTGTTCTGGTGCAATTTTATTAATGGGCATGAGATTGGGATTTTGTATCAATCTCATACAGCATAAAGCAGTCTCTAATATTTTAGTCTAATCATTATAAGCACTTATTATCTCATGATGCTGTTTAGAAACCATCACCTGGTTATAGTTTATCAGTCCCCAGAAGGGAAAATGTTTCTGGATCTTTGCCTAGTAGAATGCTGGACATGGCACCCAGGCTCACATTGATGTCTTAATTTAAATGGATTTATGTGGGGAACTTGTGCCCTGACAAGTACTTCCAGGGTGAACTCAGCCTGCTATGGAGACACTTTGTTCTTTGCAGAGATACACTTGTTTCAATTGAATAAAGCCATCCATCACTGTGAGAGTATTGACTAAGCCATCCTTGCCTGGTGGCTAGGACAGAAATCATACAAACACACACACACACACACACACACACACACACACACACACACACACACACACACACACACACACGTGCGCGCGCTCATACACTGACCCGATAACCACAAAGCTGCCAGTATGGGATCCTTGTCTGTAAGAGGAGTCTCACCTATTGTTTATAGTTACAGCATATTATATGTATTTTTCATACTGATGCTTTCTACAGCTCTTACAGGACAGCATCCATTAATGGACCCATGCTGGAGCAGCTAGGTCAGGCCATCAATAAACCCTAATGTGATACTTAGGAAAAGATTATGCCTTCCTAGACAAGTCTATTTTCTGACCTCATGGCCTCTTCTCATGTCTAATTGAAGAGGAGACAATCCACCTAACAAAGAACCCAGAACTTTGATTATGTTCCTCATTAAACTATATCCAACTCCCTGGGTGTCCTTTCCAGCTCTTGCCATGTTTCTGGGATGATAACATAAGATGAGCTGGACAAGGGGTCTTCAAGGGTGCCTGAGCATGTGCAGTCAACCGGGGGGCCATGCAGAGAACTGGTTTCTACTCACTGGCACCTGTTCTGCCCTGGCAAGCTTGAGTGGAGTAAGTGTTTGTGATTGTTACCTGGGGCAGCCCCTCACTTGTGCACACCAGAACCTTCCTATGAAGAACTTTGGAATTAATTTTGAAAGTGGCTGTAGGAGATTTGAACCTTATTCTGTGTCTCCTTTGGAACCTCAATGACCACCATGCTCTTGGAGCTGGAGAATTAAAGCCAAGTGCTTGGTGCAGGCAGCAGAAACACATTAATATGCTCATTGAGGGCCTGGCAATACAATTCTAGCACCCCTCCCATCTGTTTCTTCACTGGAGAAATCAGTTTTTTTCCCCTGTCTCACAGTACAGTTCTCCTGCACATGCATAACCTTCTGGAGTAGACGGAGTAGGTTTAGGGAACAATCTCACACAGTTTCTCTGGTCCAGGATAGCTTTTGGCTAATTTCTGTAACAGTCAGTGGAACTGTATGAGTCAGAAGACTCAGATATTTTCAATGGTCTGGTCCCTTGCTTGGTCCCTGAGTCTCTGGATTGGGACTGGAGAGGCACGTAGCATAGCTTCAAGGCAGGGCACTACTTGGTGCATCTGCATAAAGTTGGTTGTAGACTACTTGTAACAGCATCCATGACAGGTTCAAGTCAGTGGTGGGCCCAGAGAATTTCTATGGTCAGAAGGTACAAAAAATACTTCGTGCAGCGTCTCTCCATACATCACTAGGGTCTACGCAGAGTCCTCTCAAAGCAAAGGAACCAGCTACACTTCTTCCAAATGACTGCAACTGGGTGAGCACAGGAAATACATGTCTCACTGATGATGCCACTATAGAGACTGTAATTGGAAGCCTCTACTCCTTGGCATTGTTCATTTTCATTTACCTCATTGTCTATGTCCCAGTGGGCTATTTTCCTTATAAGCACTTATTCAGACTCACTTTTCAGAGACTGAGGTGGTGTGTGTGTGTGTGTGTGTGTGTTGAAATCTATTTTCCAGGATTGGTAGTTGCAAAGATCTGTTCATGGTCAAAAACATGAAAGTAGCTTAGTGAATTTGTATCTGCATGGGTATAGGTCCACCTATCACATCATGGGTAGACTTTAGGGGGCACATCTCTTAAGAAAACTCACTTTTCCAATCCCAGAAGCCATCAGTTTCCAACAGCTTCTCACCTATGAGTCCAGCTTTATGAGTGTCTTTCTTGCCCATGCTGAGATTTTAGCTGACTTGATTTTGTGCAAGCAGTAATATCTGTGAGTTCATGTATACAATGGTGCTAAAATATCTACCAAACACGGTTTGCTGCAGACATCCACTACCCCTGGCACTTACAATCTTTTCACCCTCTCTTTTAAGATTATCTATGAGTCTTGGAGGAAGAGGGTATAATATAGATGACTCGTTTAGGGCTGAGAATTCCCATTCTCTTACTCTTTCCCTGTTGACTAGTTGTAGGTCTCTGTGCTAATTTCTATCTACTAAAAAAGAAGCTTTGATGAGAATATCGAGATGCTCTAATACATGGGTGTAAAGAGAAAAACTTAGGGGGAAGTTTATTACTATGTGTACTTTGTAGATGAATAGTATTATGTTCTCCCTAAAGCCTACAACCTAGCCATCTATATATTTTTGATCCAGTACCTGGTACAAGACACAAATTCTGCTTTGTGAAGAATATTTTAAATCTAATTACAAAGCAGTCATTACTCCCACAATGTTCATACCACTGTTGCACCAGTGGGCATATCTTCTGAAGACATTCATCATTGTAGTTCACGCTCGCGCACGCGTGAGCCCACCATGGATGGTGGAGAGAAATAGAGATAAATAAGTACATGACAGAGGTAGATAATAGATAGACAGAGAGATAGATGATAGAGGAGAGACATATCAAATGGAGTTATGTCACATGGGGTAATAATAATGCTATCCCCAAGAGACGTAGATTATCTAACAAAACCCCAGTGCAAGACATGTGAAACTCCCTTTTGATTGTTGCTCAGTCAGAGATTTCTCCAAACCAATATTGGATACAGTATTGCCCTTGGCTTCCTCATCCCGCTTGAAAGTAATACCCCATTGTTTCGAATTAGAAACACTTGGACATGGAACTTGTAGGAATTGAGCTGGAGCTGACCTGGAAGCCTCCTGGTTCTCATGGTATTAGAAGGTGCTATTAGAAAGATGCCAAAGTAGAAAAGCAACAAATAGTGCTAACCAGCTGTGATGCCTGCCAACCATAACAAGACCTAGAAAGATATTCCTAATGTTTCAACAGTGGCACTTTTATCTTGTAGGTAACCCAAAACTGTCTAATTGCAGTTAAGGCCTGGTCAATAGTAGGGAATTCATGCTTGGTGCTGCCAACCTAACTAACTAACCATGGGTGGAGAGGTCATTGATCCTAGAGGAGAATCTACTACTGTTATTCCCTAAACTAATCTTGTTTTATTTTAAAGAATTTTATAAACTATCCTGACTTTCCCTTATCCTACCATTTCAAACAGGAAGTCACAAACTTAGCCCATATTTCACCACTACTTCTTATATTACCAAAGAACTCTTCCAAGGTAGACACTTATGACTCATGAATGGATGCAGACCCTCATCATTTTGTATATACCACAGCCCTCTGCAATTCTTTGTGTTCTGACCTTGAATTTTCAATTGCATTTTCTTAGTGTGGTAGAAACTATTCTTAGGTATTTGGTGCAAGTATCCTACTTAGTCACCTCATTTAAGTTTGTAACAATTGATAGAATCACATCATTTTTGCTTGTCAGTGTCTCACAGTAGCATCTCAGTAACCCTGCATAGTTAGAGGACTGTCCCACTGTGCAACAACACTCTCAAAAGTCCCTTTCCTTCTTTGTGAAATGATTTGGCTTCTATAGAGAATTCTCATCAGAAACCCAGGACTTTGGTGTTTGTTCTTGCTTTCGTCTCTGTTCATGTGTGGTTTACTTTTCTAGGCTCCAAAGTTATTAATTAGAACTATCTTTAGAGATGTCCTACTTTTCTACAAAAGGAACATCTTACCTCTGTAGTTAGGCAAAAACTTGGCAAGTTATTTATACAACTAATGCCAGAACCAAGAAGGGGAAACAGTATGAGAACTACCGTTGGGCACTTGAGTGAGATATCTGTGGTCTTCTTGAATTGTTGAGACCATATATTCACAGATAAACTCTTCTTTAATCATTAGTTAAGCCTAAAACACTATTAAACAATGTCAGAAGTTTAAGACTGGCAAGGAGAAAGACAATTTATTGTAACTTGGGCTTGTTATGTTTGCTTTGTAGCTGATAATTGGTCTAGAATGCAGAAATAAATGATTAGAATTTGGCACTTTTATTGACTATGTGATCATTAATAAGGAGCAGATAATATTATCCAGAAAGAAGAATACAGAGAAGAAAGAGTGTAGGGCCAAAGGCAGAACCCAGTCACAACCTAAGAGGAAATGGCTAAAGGACAGAAGGAAGCATGACTATTTTTTTTTCGAGACTGGATTTCTCTTTATTGTTTTGGAGTCTGTCCTGGAACTTGCTCTGTAGACCAGGCTGGCCTCGATCGCAGAGATCTGCCTGCCTCTAAAGCATGACTATTATAAAACAAGACCATCATGAAATTCTAAGCAAGAAATAAAGTCAAATATAGCATGACACTTACATGTTGGACTGAGTGAGAGGTACTCTCCTGGATGTGATTTTATGAGAATCACAAAAATAGAAGCTAGAATTGAGAGGGTGAGCAGTCAATAGGAAATTGGGATGTGGGATAGAAACTGAGATTTAAGGTGTATTTAGACAAGAGATAGTGAGAGGAGGGGAGAGGCTAGGGAGGTGGTAGTTTAAAAAGGGGGAATAAAAATTTTATGGAGACATGAAGTGTTGAAAAGAAGTAGAAGATAATAGAATAGGCAAAGAGAAAAAGAATAAGAGGAATGAAAGGTTCATAGCTGAATGGGTTTGGACAGGAGGAACACTATTATGCAGAATGATGAAAGTAAATATAGAGACAGACACATAAACTCATATGATCGATGTAGCGATGGAAGTAAATCAAAGCAGTTCATGTCTATTGGTCTCTTTCTGAAGTGGGAGAAAGGTCCAGGAGAAATATAAGATAGCATTTACGGAAAGTCTTAACCACAGGGCTTTGGAATTGGACTTCACCAGAAACACAGTCAAGAGTCATCAGGGAATAGCCATGGCCTTCAGAAGAAACAAGGGGTCGATTTTGGTGGTGTCCTATAGTTATATGATGGAGAAGAATGAAAGGCAGGTTGTTGGAGGCATCCAGAGCAGAGGTAAGAAAAAGGAAGCAAGACAGATTGTAGCATGATAAACAAATGACCCAGAGACTGATATTGGGGTTCAAACTTCAAACTGAATATCAGAAAAGCAAAGCAGCTGGCCACTAGTTTCTTACCTTTACCTCAGGCTGCATGGGTTGACCCAGTCTCCATGACCTCTCACCAAGCCTCAGACTGTAACCTTACCTCAGCAAGGATGGAGAATGAATGCCTCCGACTGAATACTTGCTCCTGTCTTGTAAACTCCTCTGGTGCTGGGATTAAAGGTGTGAGCTATAATTCTTTGTTAGTCTGACTAAATCTTTTCTAGATCTGGTGGCCTTGGACTCACAGAGATCCATCTATCTCTCAAACTTGAGTCCTAGGATTAAAGGTGTGTACCACCACCTCCTAGCTTGTGGCTGCTGGGATTAAAGGTGTGTGCCTGGATTCTATGGCTTGTGGCTGACATTGCTTTCTGAACCCCCAGGCAAGCTTTAATAAATCATAAATAATATATCATTACAACAGACAGGCAGAATTTTGATGAATTTGTGTGGGGTTTTGAGGGTGTGCTTCTAGTGTCTTACTGTATACATTACAAATAGTTTGAGTGGCCAGAAAAGGGTTAGGTGTGTGTGTGTGTGTGTGTGTGTGTGTGTGTGTGAAGAGGCAGGAAACAAAGCAAGCTGAGTCAGTCATCTTTGACTTTTCAACACCATTGGTTTTATGATCACTAGATACTTGAATGCATCAAGGCGTGACACTGGAGCTTCCTATTCCTTAATCTTCTCTGCTAGATTATACTGTTCATAGCAAGGCTTCAGGAACTGTCTAGTTTCCTAGACTTTACTACAGTGTTTAGAATATAAATGCACATGTCTAATTGCCTCTTTGGCATCTCTCTTTCAATGTGGAAATGAACTTGACAAGAATGAGTGCTTTTTAAAAATTACATGTTTATATCTACATTTATATTCTTGAATATAACCTGCTCAGTCTGTGTAATGTTACATATATGCATGTGATAACAATTAATGAAAAAATGGGTCATGAATTTGAATGAGAACAAGGAGGGGCTTAGGGGAGGGTTTGGATGCAGGAAAGAAAAAGGGGAAATGTAATTATATTAATCTCAAAAAACAAAAGTTACATTTTCAATTGGGTTTCAAGATAGGTTTCTTTATAAATTCTTCATTTATCCTTTGGTTTGGTTAATTCCCCCCTCCCTCTGTCTTCTCTCCACTCACCTACCTTGATCCTTACCTAAGTCTTTTAATACCCAGTATCCTCCTCTCTACTTTCATATTACCTATTTTTTATTAACTTTTCCCTTAAAACATCCTGTCTACTCAATAATCTTTCTAATGTCCTGGCTTCTGAAGGTACTCTAAATTGAACATGCAAAACTAGAGATTCAAAGCTAGGATGCTAATCTGTGAATAGGTTGAATTTGTCTTTCTGTTAATATCTCTCAGTCCATTTTCCCTAGTTCTATTCATTTGCCAGCAAATTTTGTAATTTCATTTTTCTTTACAGTGAAATAAAATTCCATGAGCCATTTGTAGTGAATCTCCATTGTCTAGTCATCAGTTCAGAACACAATGTCTGTGTTTATTTAAAAAGCACGAAAGAAAGAACGTGGAAAAAAGGGATGAGTATAGATCACCATTGAATCACAATGTGAAGGCCAAACAAAAAAAGGGGACTCCTAGCTGAACTATTTAGGTATGGATCATTGAGATAAGAATGAATCCAAGTAAACCCAGTGTTGAGACTCTCTCGAGATTCTGCTCTTCAGGAAATGTGCCTTAGAAAAAATCTAGACCTGTTGGGGAAACATGATGCTGTGACATTGATTTGTATGGGTCATTTGAGAAATTAAATTAGATCCTTAGAAATAGAGGCACATGAAATTAATGTGAAGTTAATCAAACCTGTAAGTTTACAGTAAACTGATACTCTCTAAAAATGTCATTAGGTACATGGAAATATCAATTTGATATGCCATTGCTAAAACTTTTGAAGGCATCATAACCATAACTATTCCTAATGTTTTGAGTGTTCTAAATATCTTTTGATATGATAATATCAGGTGTGAGTTTCATTCAGGTAAAAAAAATAGATGAAAATGTTAAAAACATGCTACATGCTACTTACGAGTACCAGAATAGTTTCATGTGTGGTTGATCACTTAAACAGCAGTAAAATATGCAGGCCAAGTGTAATTAGTTATACTCGGCAGCAATTTTCTGTAAAAACTGGTAAGATAAATCATTGCTTACAGTTTACATTGACTCTTTCGGGGAAGAAAAAGACAAGTCTCTTTACTGCCATTGATATTTTTACTCCTTTGGTTGAAATATTTCCCACAGTACTAACTGTGCTCAGAAATAAATTCTGAGAAAAACCTCATTAGTTCACTTAAAGATCAATCCATTTTTCAAATTTATACAGTATCTGTGCAGTTAACAATAGATCTCAAACAAACCATGTGAGCCCAGACAACTAAATCTTCATATATTTTCATTTAAAATCTAAGAGGTAGTCATCTCATTTTATCCTGTTCTGTTCATCCAGGGTGCTCAGATTGAGCCCAGCATCATGAACTGGGGTCGGTATTTATCACTTAAAAATGCATTAGCATATGCAATACGTATTCCTGTTGTTAAGAATTCAGACAATATCTATGAATCTTAATGTCTATTGGCACGATCAATCTCCTTCCTCCTTGCAGAAACACCCACGTGTAATTTGTTTAGCAGCTTCTGACAACGTGTGCATTATTTCAATTCTGAAGCGACAGGGCAGGGCTGGAATAAAAGTATCTCTGGAGCAGTTCAGATCTTAGAACGAAGGTGGACTTCTCACAGTGGTATTTGCAGAGGGAACTTTCCCATTGGGTGCCCTGAGTTTGCCCATCTTTGAATATTCCCATTCTTCAGCATTTCTGAAACTTTGACATCAGTTGCAAAAGCTCTGTTAACAAATTTTAAAAATTAATACTGTGAGAATTTCATTCGATGTGTTTTCATTCGATTACCTTCACCTCCAACTCCTTCCACTAACCCCTCTTAGATCAGCCCTCACCCCCCTCTCCCTGCAACTTATTTCTTCCTTTAAAAAAATTAATAGTCCAGAGATGCAACTCTAATTTGTGCTGTCCTTATGCTTCTGGGAATGGGGCCATCCACTGGAGTATGACATAACTAAAAGACAAACCTTCAAAGAAAATGTTTTTTTTCACCCAGAATCTATCAAATGCCCAAAACTTGACAGTTAAAGAGAGGAGGGGGCAAAGGGCTTGAGAGAGAACATGTGGAGGTGCTCGCTTGAAAGGGGGTTGCTTGCACATGCGTACCGAGTCCTTCTTACACAGCCCCAATGCATGACACGGCCCTGACATGGCCACGCCACACAGGGCCCTTTGAGCTGCCTAAGTATCTGCCTGAATGCGGTATGCACGTCCCACCCATCTTCAGGGGGTGGGGTCAGCATAATGCGGAGGTTCCAACAAAGGGTTCAAACTCAAGATACCCTCCGGACTTCATACTAGAATGCTTGCTGGCTTGGTCTTGTGCAGGCACCCACAGATTCGGTAAGATACTGTTTTGCTCTGCTGCTTTACAACCTCTGACTGTTGCAATCTTTTGTCCTCTGTTCCTTGATAGTCCCTGAGCCTTGTCTTTGATCATTGTACTTTACAATCAAGTACTGGCGGGAAAGCAAGAGAAATGGCGATATCTTCTATTGGTTTTGGAGTCTCTGGGATATCTCTGACCAACAACTTGAGGGAAGGGGTCCCACCCTGACATTGTGCTTTTCACTTGGGAGCCTATGGCTTCTGGGATGAATAGATTCCCCTGTGTAGGGTTTATGTACCTCCTTAAATGCACATATATATATATCCCTTTAGGCCGGGTTTCTATTTTTTTTTTTTTTTTAGCAGAGATTAAAGTTTTAATGCAGTTCAATTTTTTCCCACTTTTTCCTTTTCTCTGCTTGGTGTTTTGTTTATGAAAGCTTCGTATGTCTCCCCAAGGCAATTAACAATTCTCCTATTTCTTTCCATACCACTGTGTTTCTTATGAGTCCTTCAATACACTGAGAATTGGTGTGTTATTAGGGGAATCTGGGAACACAAACTTAAAAAAATAACCAATCCTTACACTGACCTGCTGCTTCTCAGCGCTAGCTAGATTGGCCAGGACTTTTCTGCATTCTCCACTTTGTCTCTCACCTTGTTATCGTTTGCAGCAACTTTACCCACAGTTTAATTTTCTACAATTCTGCATTACATCAGGCATGTGTTTCCTCCTTTTGTAAAATGTTTCGGCCCTTCCCATCACATTTCTTTTACGTAGTTTTTAGAATCAGCTTGAAAAGATCTGTAACATTCTTCAGAATTAGGATGCTTGCCCAAACATCACTGAGCATATACATTCACTCGAGGACAGTGATACTGGCAACCAGTGACCATCCGTAGAGTGGATTTCCTTTTCCACTCATTCAGCTTGTCCCTTGGGTACATTTCATAATATTTATATGGATCTTAAATCTACCTCTGGTGATTTATTCATAAGTGTTTTAGAGTTTACAAACTATATTTTTAAACTATTTGTTGTATTGTCCACCTCCCCGTATATAGGAAATGGATGGTTTGTTTTCTTGGTTGATTTTGTGTGAGCAAGTTTTATGGTCTGTCCCTGAGCTGTGGATTTTAGATGGTGGTATATTTTCCTGTTACCTTTCCTGAAGGGGGTTGTCCTTCTGTATATATGTTTCTTTTATTGGTTGACGAATAAAACAGGGTTTGGCCAATGAGGCAGGAAGAAAGGCAGGGCTAGGAGATGAGGAGAATTCTGGGAAAGGTAGGCAGGCCCTTGCCAGAGACTTGATGCTGCCAAAGGAGCATAACACGCTGGGGCATTACCTGGATAGAAATGGGTTAATAATTAAGACAGAGCTAGCCAATAAGAAGCCTTAGCCAACAGATTTATTTATTTATTTATTTATTTATTTGATTTTTCGAGACCGGGTTTCTCTGTGTAGCTTTGGAGCCTCTCCTGACGCTTGCTCTGGAGACCAGGCTGGCCTCGAACTCACAGAGATCTGCCTGCCTCTGCCTCCCGAGTGCTGGGATTAAAGGTGTGTGCCAACAACGCCTGGCTAGCCAACAGATTTATAATTAGAATAGTGTATATGTGTTTATTTGGGGCCCAAGGACAGCATGACCTACCGGGACCAAAAACCTCCGCAACACTTTACATGTTGTTCTCTTCCTTCAGGGATGGCTGTAGTTCCTGATGCTTTGAGATTATGATTTCTCCACCCCCCCACCCCAAGTAAAACAGCTGATGTGGTATCTATCTTTACAGCTATAGACTGGACTCATTTTTAGCACTTTAATTATCATATGGCTTGGTTCTAATAATTCTAACAAGATTTCTAAAAAGCTTATTGTTTACAGGGCTCAGTGGATAAAGTGCTTGTTGTGCAAGCATGAGAAATTCCATTGGGATACCCGGCACTCACAACTACGTGTACTAGTGTGATCTATAATCCTAGCACATTTATCTATGGGCTACTACGTGTTCTTGAATGGAGAAGTGCACCCATACTCTCACATATGTTTATACACACAAAATCACAAATACACAAGTGAGGTATATAACTGCAAAGTAATCTACTTTTGTTACTTGCTTTAAACCAAATCAATTAATGATTTCGGTCTAGAAATCAACTGTTCTGGATAGAATTTGAAGTGAGAGCAAAATTCTGGACAGGCAGTCTCAGAATCATACTACTAAAGAATGCACAAGAGGCCTGAATGGTAAGTTGCTCCACTCTGCATGCAATTTCACTGGTCCTGGGTATCACATTACCCTGGAGCATTTGTGGCCATAAGCAGAGCTGGTTTACGAGTCTGAGACCCAAGAGGTCAGATACCGTGTGTGGCTGCATTTCCTATTACTGTTATTTACATTCACTGTGCAACTGAATTGGTTTCTTGTTTCTTTTCATTTAATAATGTTTACATTGTAGAAATAAGATGCTAATAAAATTTCTTGGGCATTTTTAATCTAGCCAGTGAATTCTGCTGTCTCTTGAAATAGAAGGGTTGCTTGGCTGATTTTGTGGCTTCATTTTTCTCATTCCTCCTGTAGCCTGTATCCCTCACCCCTATTTTCCAATCAAATTCTAGATGCTGATGTGTTTACCTGCATCACCCCCTCAGCTGGGTGCTTCTAGAAACATAGGCACATTTGTATTAGCCAAGATTTACAGCGTGTTTGGGGGATTAATTACCAAGTATGGACACATAAAAAAATCTGGAAGAATTTAAAAGGCTTTGATGTGGGCTTAGTGGGAAGGAAGTTTGAGTCAGCCTACAGTCATTAAATTGGTGAGGTTAGAAATCACACTTTATGTGAGGCTGTAATCGACTTTAAGATGACCTTCCTTCCTTCCTTCCTTCCTTCCTTCCTTCCTTCCTTCCTTCCTTCCTTCCTTCTCTTCTTTTCCTTTTTTTTGCAGGGATCATGAATATCTCTTTGTAATTTGTTTATAGGTACAAGAAAGGTGTAGTTAAATCCTTCAAATTATGTTTCATGTGTCTGCAGAACCATATCATCCTAATCTATGTCCTTATTTTATAGTTCAGAAACATTTTTCTCAGTGCAAGCATTAACTAATAGCAAAGCTGAGAACACCTGGCATGTTCTCTGAGAAAGGAGACTGCCACTCATCTGCAAAGAGCAAAGGGGAAATAAATACCTCCTGCAATAAATACCTCCTGCATTCTCTCCCCACCTTTTGTGGATGATCAGGGAACTGTTCACAGAAGTAATCTCTCTTTATTTCTCTCTCTACCTTCAAAATCCCCCCCAGGAGCCATAGGAATATGTGAGTAATTGAAATATTTTGTATAATATTTTCATTTTGGAGTTTGACTCTGGTGTGAGTTTTATGCCCTTAGCATATTTTTAGATATTCATGCTGGGCCTTGTAATTGAGATTTACAAACACTCCTTTTCAGCTAGGCAATCAGAAGCACATGGTTGTGGAAAAGTAGCATTTGAAGAAAAAACACCCTATAGGACACATGATGATAAGACCTCATCCTCTTTTTAGCAGTGACTCCAAACAGAGCTTTGTATTCTGGTCAGGTTACATGGAAACAAGAACCAGTTAGAATTCAGCACACAGGCTAATTAGCAACTCGCTCATATCAGAGAACCTTGGCCTTGAACTGCACGCTATTTTGCCACCTGACTTTCCCTCTTAATTGTCACAATTTTTCCACAGTGGTTCAGCTACTTTCTTAATGTTGATTTCTATGCAATCACTCTGCCTGGAATATGCTATCATAATACCTATTGATGTCTAGAGAAGTTTACTTGCATATACACACCCAGATAAAGTCACATACATGCTTGCACATACACACACACACACACACACACACACACACACACACACACACACGTATATGTCCACGTGTGCAGATCTCTATGGAGAAATTCTTTCTCATTCTAAACTGTAGATGGTATGCCTGAGTATTTGTAAGCCAGAGCAATAGTACCATGGCTCAGTTCTTACGGCAGTAACAGCTTCTTTCTGTTGTTGCTCAGTTTATGGTAATCTGGACAAAGGTTTTAGGGAGAGTGAGGGAAATCCCTGTCCTTCAGGGGTAGCTAGCACTGTCCACAAATTACATGGGAAATATTTTTTGGGGGGATTTCTTTTTTGGGTGTATAATGTATAAGGAACCAGAGCTCACCTTTAGGTATCATTACCTTACTTAAATTATTTTTTTAATTAAAAAATAAATACCAGAGTATGATGCTTGATAGGCCAAGTATGGTCCAGGGCAGACCCCACCCTGGAGTATTTGGGAAGCACATAATAGAATTCACAGGGATGGGGGAAGAAAGAACACAACGTTGTGTAGGTTAGGAGGTTGGGGTAGATCTGGGAGGATCGGTGGACAAATATGCTTAAAATACATTCTGTTAAATTTTCAAAGAATTAAAACTATTATTAAAACATTAAAAAGTCACACAACATATTTTGTCATATTCTTCCCCTCCCCTAACTTATTCCATGTACTATCCTGCTGTCTACCCACCCAACTTTACTTCACATTCTCTCTCTCTCTCTCTCTCTCTCTCTCTCTCTCTCTCTCTCTCTCTCTCTCCCTCTCCCTCTCAAAAGCAAGACTAGCTCTGACTGTGGAAGCAGATAAGTGTCTTGCTCAGACATCATCAGAGAAATTTCCTTCTGCAGTAGACGGGTACAAATGCAGAGACCCACATCCAGACATCACACAGACAATGAGATATCTTGGAATACCCATCCCTAAATGAGATGTTTTTATCCAATCCACCCCCTTAGAACTGAAGGAATCCCAATAAAGGGTATATGAGCAAGAAGGGATGAAGGACACCAGGAGAATAAGGCCCTCTGAATCTACAGAGCAAAACCTATATGAACTCTAAAGACCCAGGGTGCATGCCCAGCGCCTGCATGGACCCTGAGCATATGTGTTGTGGCTTCTAGTTTAGTGTTTTTATGGGATTCTGAGAGTGGGAATGAGTGGGGCTCTTATTCTTGTGCTGTCTCTTGGGCTCTTTTCCTTCTGTTGGTTTGTCTTGGCCAACTCCAATGTGTTAGTTTTTGTTTTATCTTTATATTATATTAGAATAATTATGTATCATTTTATTATCTCTGATAAGCATGCTTGTTTTCTAATGAAAAACAGAAACAGAAAGGGAGTGGATCTGGATGGGATAGAAGATAGAGGGGAACTGGCAGGAAAAAACTCCACAAACCACCCCCAAAGAACTCCCTCACTAAAGAAAACAAAAAGCAGCTGGGTTGTGGTGGCTCACACCTTTAATCCCAGCACACAGGAGGCAGAGATAGGCCAGCCTATCTCTACAGAGTGAGTTCCAGGACAGCCTCCAAAGGGTACAGAGAACCCCTATCTAGAAAAACAACCAAAAAAATAAAGCAAAAAAAGCACACAAGACCATAGAGTATGTTATATGTTGTTCAACTACCCTTGAACCCGAGCACCCCCGCCCCAGTGCGGCTCTTTCAGAGACTTGTTTTCCCACTCTCAATAGACAGCACTTGCAAACAGCTCCTTTCTACCTCACTTTTTAAGACAGAGTCTCCAGTTGAATATGGTGGTTGAACTGGCTATCAACCAAAGCTCCTCTCAGGGATCTGTCCCTATTTCTTCATCCCAGTGAAGGTTAGAGATGCTGTTGCCATGCCAGGCTCTATCACATGGGTGCTAGCAATCCAAACTCAGGTCTTCAAGTTTGTACAGGAAGAATTTCACCAATTGAGCCATCTTCCCAGACCCATTTTTGAGCTTTTATGGAGGCTCTTGTGTCAGAGACTTAGCTGATTAGTTTAGTGTGAGCCACTAATACTAAACAAAAATAATAGTTCTTGGTGAAGATGAAATAAACTCTGCATTTCCATGGGAGCAACTGGAGACCTGCTCTCTCTCTCTCTCTCTCTCTCTCTCTCTCTCTCTCTCTCTCTCTCTCTCTCTCTCTCTCTCTCTCTCTCTCTCTCCAGGGTTTCTCTGTGTAGCTTTGGGGACAAGGCTGGCCTCCATCTTGCAGAGATCTGCCTATCTCTACCTCCTGAATGCTGGGATTAAAGGCACTGCCTGGCTGAGACCTGCTCTCTTGTCATAACATTATGAAAACAAAGCATTTCATAGGCTTCCTTGTCATCAGGACAGTTACATGACACTGAGCTGTTTCCAGGTGGTAGTTGGACAAACCCGTGGACTTTCCTTTCTTATTCTCCTCTTTGTACTAAATTTTATATGTAAATGTAATAGATCAGCACCTTGGCATTCAGTGAAATAAAGGGTAGATTTTGAAGTCACCGTCACTGAGATAGACTGCAATATCTGTGCATTTCCCATTATCAGCTCCAGAACAAGTAGTCCATATGTAGGAACTAATTAATCTCTATGCCATCACAAAAGGTAACAATTTTGTCAAGGCCACAGTTGTTAGTATGATTTTAAGCTAAAAGTTGCAGTAAAAAGAACTTAAGCTTTACATCTCTAAGAGAAAAATAAATAAAAACTGAGATACACACTTAAATTCTCATGTCTTCTGTAAAAGTAAAATTCCAACATCATTGAACATTGTAGATAGAAACAAAGAACATGAAAATGAACAGAGATACTTTGGACCTTCCTGTAGGAAGGTTGTCAATTACCAACAGTTACATTTGCCAGAGACACTAGCAGGCAGGGAAGGAGGACTTAGGGAAGTAGACTGGGACGAGGATGCCCAGAGTTGCCCTGACTGGAAGCTGTTTGTATGAGAAACATGGAGGCAGGAAATGTGGAGGTTGGGTAGCCTATGTTGATTGCCTCAGGGAGTTGCTTTTAAGTTGTACAGAGAGGCAACATTAAGGATTTTGTCAATTGTTAAACAGGACTTCTTGAAGTATCTTTTACAAGGGTTTTTGTTGGCTTCCTAGACTGATTGTTGGAGGCACTGGTCAGAATTGCTCCAATTCCACTTGGTTTACAACAGATTGGCTTTCTTGGTCTGATTGTATAGACTGTGGGTCAGAGTTTGATTTTACATGTGGTTGGTCCTTTTTTATTTTTATATGCAATCTCTCATAGTTTTCAGGACACATGAAAAAGCCCCTCCTTCACAGGAACAAATTTAACCAGAGATTTATTTATAAAAGATAAAAGTCTCCCTTTGTGCTCACAGTACTTTGCGGTGCTCTTGTAATGGAATAGTTCTGATCTTAATTTTCAGGACTGAGTCAGGCCATAATTAGAAATGTTTGGCTGAAAGAGAAGCTTCTGAAGTGACAATGAAGGAGTCTAATTTATTTAGCTTTGCAATTAGAACAAAAGTGATTGGTGAAGACAATGCAGATGATGAATCGTTTTAGAGCAAAATGTGGAGAGATGCAAAAACTAAGCACAGAAGATTATGGAAGTGAAAGTCGGGAGAAAGACAGGCTCAGCGGTCCCCATAGAACTAATGGATGCCTCACAGGCAAAGCATGAGATCATCTCCCACACAGAATGGAATTAAAAAGACCAGTAGAAAATTACAAAAGCACAAGAAGCAATTATAAGGAAAATCAGAAATGAGATTGAAAAGTGTGCTATAAGGAAAGAGCTTGGTGTCTGTGGCAAACCATAAAGCAGGAGTTTCATCAGGAAAGATGCTAAAAACTGGTGTGTGCTTCAGAGGTAATACAAGTTTTGTTCTGGGTAGTTTGACTAAAGGTTGAGTGATTTTCATTATGGAAAATAATAGCAGGAAGGAAAAATATAACGGAGGGAGGGAAACACAGAAACCTTGCCTTGTAGAACTCTTAACTTTGACCTAGAAAAGCTCAACTGTCCCCATGTGTGCTGTTTCTTCTGTGAGGCCTCAGGTTGCTCTTATAAAAGTTTTGGTTTTAATTAGGCTGAGGAGTGAGCACAAACGTGGATGTGTGTGTGTGTGTGTGTGTGTGTGTGTGTGGTGTTGTGTATCTGCATGTGTGTCTGTGCACTTGCCACATCGAAGCCAGTGGAAGAGTCTAGGTGTATTTCTCTACTTTGTGCATTATTATTTTTTGAGACAAGCTCTTTCTCTGAAGATCATCATTTTGGCTAGGCTGGCTGCCCAATGAGCTCTCAAGATCCACCATGTGTCTGCCTACCAATGCTGGTGTTATGATGACCATGCTTCTATGTGTGCACCCAAGATCCTGACTCAGGTTGCTATGCTTGTAGAGCAAGCACTTTAGCCACTGAGTTGTCTCCCCAACTGGCCTCAGTGTTTTCTTTTCCTTTTGTTTTGTGGGTAAATAAATACAACATAAAATTTGTTCTCATTTTCATGCAAAATTACACTGTTATAGAAGTTACTCACAGAAGACAAATACACTATGATTAAACTTATGTTCATTGAGACAATAGGTTGAAAGATGGTTTTTGCTAGGGTCTGGGCAGGGGCGTGGATGCTATTTTATGTGTCCAGAACTACTGTTTGGGGTGATGTGCAAAGTTTAAGAGTTGGACGAGAGGTGATGGTTGTTCAACAATGTGAATATTTCTAATCTTGAGCCTTTTAGGAAGTCCTAATCATTTATGGATAGTTCATTTTGTTGTTATTTTCATGTCTGTGTTCAGGATATTTGGGATAATGCTCCCTATCTATATGTCTCCAACAATTTGCGTTGTGACCCCTGTTAGCATTCTCCTTCCATGCATATCTGCTTTCATTTACTCTTTCTAGCAGAAGGATAGAGTGGTGAGGCATTTGACTGTGGCATTTGGGATTCACTCCTTATCTACTTGTGAGCTTTCGTATCCTCTTCTCAGGCTGAATATCAGGTTGAGGTACAACTCCACGTCCAACACTCAGAATCCAGAAGGGTTTTATCTACTAGATAGTTTTGCAGGACCAGGTGGTATGCTTCTACCTCATTTCCTCTTGTTCTCCAGTCCTGAATACATATGCTGAGTCTATGTGACAGACTAAGCACACAGAATTTTAAATGAAGGTATGCATCACTGCATATCTTATCCTGGTTAAATCTTCTTTTAATGTTCTTGTTTAGGATGTGATTTCTAGAATTGGAATTACCATCACAAGGTCTTCTCCCTACTCCAGTTGTCACCCAGATGTTGCAGTCTTGATTCATCAGAAGACAAACACTGATGGAGAAGGAAGGAGAGAATACTTTTTATGTTTTTAAACAAACAGACAAAAACAGCAAAATTAAAATAGCTGTATGCTGAGATTCTATAAGCAGACAAGAACATAATTCAATTTAGTGAAATAATCTAGGCTGCATTTTCAGGGCACAGAAGGCATGCTTCAACCAACAAGCAACTAATTGCTGATAAGATCCAGCACAAGTTGGAAGATCCATTTGCTTGTTGTTTTTAATGAGAAATATTAAGTCTAGATTTCTAGAAATCAAGGATTTAATCACTAAGTATTAACAAAGCAAACATATAAACAAATATTATGACCCAAGAATATATGCCCTGTGTCTTGACTATATTCCAGGTATTCTTGAGGGAAAGAAAGAATGTTACCGATGTGTTGGAATGATGAGATCTTCTATTCATGTTATTATCAATGCCTTAATTTGTGATGGGATGTTGAATCCTATTTCCTGTTATTTCTTGTGCTTTAAACACTAAATATATCAACAAAATCAAACACTTCTTTTTTGGCTCATGAACAATTTCCTCTTTTATCTAAGATGAATTAGGTAACACAAAGCAATTGATTTGGAAATCTTTAGATTTCGGTTAAATGAGCCATTCTGAAGTCTGTCAGTTTCTTACCTGGTTCAACAATAGATTTCATGTATAAAATACATCATTCTGTTCTTGAACTTTATATTCCTATATTATGTGACTTTCTGCCTAATCAGGAAGTATTAACCTCAAAAGAAAACAGATCAGTTGGAACTTTTATTCTCTTTTCTCCTTATGTAACAGCCAAAGAGGCCCAGTCTTGCTCCTGTTGTTATTTTTGCAGCTCTTGCTGTAAATGGACATGAAGCTCTCACACTTTCTGCAGAATACGGATCGCGACTGTTGTCTTTACAGGATTCTGCACCCAAAATCTCCCGTCTCCTAGATACAAGGCACATAGTTTCCTGTGAATCAGTCATTCTGGGAAGGACAAATTACAATGGTCTGGGTGATTCAAATGTTAGAAATAGTTTTCACAGTTTGGGAGACTAGAGGGTCAAGATTAAGCTATGGTAGGCTAGTTTCTGGTGAGGACTTCCCTACTGATGTGTAAATTATGGGGCTTATCTTCTTGCCATATTCTGTGCAGTCTCTTTGCTATGTTCTTCAAAGGATACCAGATTTATCATATGCATCCACTCCTATGACTTAATTTTGCTTTAATTATCTTTGCAACAGCCCTGTCTCTAATGAAGTCATACTGGGAGTTAAGAGTACAATGCAAGGACTTTTTTGGAATAAAATTTAGTTTACTGGAGCATAATAATATTGGAACATAAATAATACTGTTCAGGAAAATCCACTTTTTAAAAAAGTGTTAGTACAGTGAAAGAACCCCAGATATCTAAGAGTAGATTGTGTGCTGGACTCATAGAAATGACTACATACGTGTCTGGGGTTCAGATACTGGGTATTCTTATATTTCCTTCTTCATACTGATAGTGGAAGCTTTTGAGATTGCTTAACCAAAACAAATCAATATATTTTAAATTGGTTAAGAAATCATCTTAAACATCTGCACATGCATACATGCATACATTTGTGCATACACACACACACACACACACACACAGGAGGGAAGAAAGTGCTTCCTGCTATCTAATTGGTATCCAAAATTTAATTGTGCATATTGCTTAACCCAAAAGATGTTGCATGATGTGCTTATTTTGGAAGTAATTACAATATAGAAAATGACTTTTTAATTGGGAAAGGGAAGCTTATGGAATAAAGAAAATAAATTAGTAAAATAGTTGACATTGCACATCTTCCTTTCATAAATGGAAGTATTTACTTTGCCAAACAATAACAGGCTCAGTATACAGTCTTGGATAACATAGCAAGCATTTCAAGAACAGCAAACTTTTCAGAGAATAGTTCTCTTTAGGTAACTGGTTAGCTAGCTGTCTTCTGCAGGTTAATTTATTAAATTAGTCAATGTCTTTCCTCTTATGTGTTGGGATTTGGACCAAGTACCGAGTATCATTGTTACCAATTATAAGGAAAAGTATCTGACTTGTCAGCAATTTATCTTAAATGTTCAATTAAGGCATCAGAGAGCTGTAAATACCAACAATGTCCTCATTTTCATTTGTAGTGCACAACATTCAGACACAACAGGATCATAGTCAGAAAGTCCACATTAATTATAATGATTATTCATTAATCATGGGAGTGCCCATCAGAAGTCTGAGGGAAAAAAGAAAGATGGGAATACAGGTGTGTCAAATACCTTAGGAGGCCTCTTAGCATTCAGTCACAGCTCTACATATTGTCTCCTGAGTTGGGGAACGTTGCCAGCATAGTGTGCTTTTTACTCTCTGAAAACAAGAGTTATGGCTTAATAATACACAGACATTTCAGTTAAGTCATTTGATTAGCAATCGACCTCAGTTGGCACTCACAGGTTTAAAAGCAAGTTTGAAAAGGGTAAGAGGGCCAGGTGAGTGATGCCATCCTGATTTCTGCACAGTCCTGAAAACATTTAAGTCAGTACAAAGTGCATCCATCACATGCGGCAATAACTTTGTCAGTGGGCCTTATAGCTTGTTTTCTCTTCAAAGACTCTACTTAACTCAGTCATAATCTTTTGATAAAGCTTTATTTCAGTTCCAGGTCATACATATGAGAAAATTGAATTCTGGGAGGTAACATAACAAGCAGAGAGAAGTGGAGGCAGGTAAAAGCCCAGTGATGGAGAGATGGAGTGAGGTCCAATAGGTTGAGGCAGGCAAAGCTTTGTATGTGTAGAGGGGTTCTTTCCTCTACTTTTAAATGATGATTTCTTTTCTTAGCTTAGGAGAATGCTCTTCATGGGGTTTTGCTGACAAAGCTCCTATCTCCTTCCAGTGAGGCTCAGCTTTGTTTATTTATGTGACTGCTGTAAAAGCAGGCATGGGGTGATCTAAAAAAGCCTGCATCTCCATGAGATAATGGAAGAGCCAGAAGGTTTCCTGTGTGTGCGTGTCAAAAAGAAGGTGCTTGGTAAATGAAGGACTTTTCATGTTCAAAGTCTGCTGTTGGGACCTAGGTACAATTGAATGATAGGGTTTGCATTATTATTATTGTATATAAAGTATAATTCAATGTAGTGTATTCCCCTTCGGGAGTTCCTTTACTGCATTTAATACTTAAAATGGAAAAAAATGTACTTAGATTATTGAAATAGTGACACAAATGCATATTGTGTGTCTCCCATCTGTGGCTTGTGACAGGATAACTCTAGGCAAAAAACTTCTGTAAGATATAGGCCAGGGAAAGAAGAAGTGTATGGGAGGCAGAGGAGACGCAATGTTTCCACTGGCTGTCTGGCTCTTGGGAAATGAACGCTCAGAGAATACTGATGCGTGCAAGTAATGTTTTATTGTTTGGCATTATTTTTGTTCATCTATTCCCCTTCCAATCATATGCATTGTGAAAACTTTACTTGTTTTGACAAAAGTTATGTTCCTATATAAACAGCATTATAAAGACTAGAGGCCCAGTAGCTCATGGAAGCAGAAGCAGACATGCACAGCTAAACACTGAACTGAACTCCTGGAATCCAGTTGCAGAGAGCGAGGAGTGATGAGCAAAGGGGTCAAGACCAGAGCGGAGAAACCCATAGAAACAGCTGACCTGAACAAGGGGTTGCTCATGGGCCCCTAGCCTGATAGCTGGGAAACCAGCATAGGACTGATCCAGACCCTCCAAATGTGGGTGTCAATAAGGAGGCCTCAGCAGTCTTTGGGGCCTCTGGTAGTGGATCAGTACTTATCCCTAGTATATGAATGGACTTTGGGAGCCCATTCCACATAGAGGAATACTCTCTCAGCCTGGACACACAGGGGAGGGCCTAGGCCCTGCTCAAAATTATATGACAGACTTTGAGGATCCCCCATGGAAGGCCTCAACCCCCTGGGGAGCAGAAACAAGATGGGATGGGGGCTAGAGAGGAGTGGGGCAGGAGAGGAGGGGTAGGAGAGGGAACTGGATTGACATGTAAAACAAGCTTGTTTCTAATTTAAATAAAAAGAAAAAAGGATATTATGACAAAAAAAAGACTAGAGGTCAAGAAGCAAGTTTATCCAAACTAATTATTTATAAGTGATATGACCCGAGACACATAATGGCAACAGCCTTTTGGGTAGTACTTATATACAATGGCTTATCACATAGAAGGTGTGGTGAAAATATAACTAAAGGTGGTTTTCATGATAAAATGTTCATAATTCTCTTCAAGTTTTGAATAGAAACTTAATCAATGTGATAGTATATTTGAGGTAGGGCTTTCTGGGAGGGGTTATGTGCAGAGGGCAATCAATACCCTCATGAATGGGATTAGTGACTTTATGGCACAGACCCTAGACAAGTGTCTTAACTCCTTCCACCATGTAAGGGTAGTGAAAAGGAGCTGTCTGTGAAGCAGGGACTGGGCTTTTATGGCATGCTGAAGCTCATGAAGTATTGAGGGAAGACCTGCCAACTTCAAGAACTTGGAGTAATGAGTTCCTGTTGTCAACAAGCCAGTCAGACTAAGAAGCCCATGACAGTGATCAATATGTATGCTGAATGTAGTTACTTTTGTAATTTTTTTATGCAAGTATAGACTTCATTTGACTTTACAATTCCCCTTCACTTGCATTCTTCCTTAGGACCCCAAGTTGAGATTTTACTCCCACCATGGAACTGTTCCTTGGAACTTGGCTGAACTCCTTCTTTTTGGCTTAGGTGTACAACTGGGATGATAAGGAGTGCCTAAAATGTCAAGGTAGAATAAACCCTTTCTATTTTACCCAATAGCCTTCCATAGAGCATTGTTGCTGTATAGTCATTTCCTTTAGATTAAATCATTCCCTCATGGAAATGAGGAAAGGCCCGAGGAACTCATAAGAACTCACAAGAAATGTACAAAGTAAAGGATGTAACCCTGAAGTTATAGAAGCAGTGAACAGTTTCTAGGGGGAGGAGAATAGTTGAGTTGCCTACAAGTTGGGCAAGAAGTTCTAGGATTGCAAAGGTGGTAGCTAGCACCTGTGCTTCTCTATCTAACCAAGCTACATTTTGATAGAGTTAATTCTTTAATATGCTGTCAGTTTTCTAGCATCAGTAGACAGTCCTCATGCATTTGTTCCTATCTCCCCAACAGAAGTCACACTATAATTAGCAATGCTTTGTGTTTATCCTGAATGCTCAATCTCTCTGATGCAGGAGTATACCATGTTGACAAATGGGCTCCACATGGCCTGGCTTGTTTCAGAGCTGTCTCCTTTGATGCTTGTTTTTAAATCATTATTTCAAAAATTATAGAAACCATAAACATTTCACAACAAAACAAAAGAAGACAAAATACCAGACATTCTGAAGCTCCTGCATGTGAGGGACCAAAAATGATTTTTGAAATAGCAGAGTTCTAGTTATCAAAATTTAAAAAAGTCAGTATCATTTATTACTGTTTGCATACGTGGTTAATTTTTTCTGGGCATGAACATGGTCTCTTTTATCATTTTTAAACCATGTAGCATGTCCAAGCTCTAACTTTCTTCACTTTGATTATGTATTGGGAAGGAAAAGCACTTTTCATTTTGAAAATATATTTTTATTCATTCTTTGAGAATTCCATATAAACACATAAAATGTATTTTGATAATATCCACCCAATGTTTTTTTCCTCAAAGACCTCCTGGGTCCTTTTCTTCACTTCTTTCAGTTTCATGTAATCTTTTTATTTTTTATGACACACTGAGTATGTACACGAGTGTAGGACCATCAGCTGGGATATGAGCAACATGCCAGGGGACACACTTCTGAGGAAAACCATCTTTCTCTCCCCTAGTAGCCATCAACTGCCTACAGTTTATTATATAGTGGTGTGGACTTGTGTACCCCGTCCCTATCTATGTTGGAATTTTACTGATGTGTTTGTGAATTAGTGAGTGCAGCAGTCCTGTCAGGGTCAGAAGACACTCTTTTCCCTCAGTCCTGCCTGACTTCTGGACCTTGACATCTTTCTGGTCTCTTTTCTATCATGTTCCCTGAACACTGAGGGGAGAGAGTATGATATAGGTGTTCCATTTTGTCCTATTTATTACCAGTCACTTCACAGATACTTGTTCTCTGCCTGTTGGCCAGTTGTGAGCTTCTGTATTAATCATTGTACATTGTGCAAAAACAAGGAACACTAAGACATTTTAAAAGTACATATCTAAGTTTTATGAACATCAGTAGGTTTGTAGCAATTTTTCTGGGAATTTGATATAACCAACATTTGTAATGATTTGACTGGAGTGTTATTCATTAGCGGAATAAAGCTGCTCATGATGGGGAATGGATCAGTTCACCTAGAAGCCCATGGACTTTAATGGGATAAGCATCACCATTCTCCCCACAACCAACTGGTGGATTGACTGGTGTGGATTATGGTGGTCTTTGCATTATCAGACAAATGAAGACGCATGTGAACATGCCATGTGGCACACATTGACCTGCACTGGTTGGACAAAATGACCTCAGAAGCTGCCAGAGCTGGTCAAGGGGGGAGTGCAGTAGGGGAAATTAGATGTTCATGAGTATATCTGGCTGGATCATCAACCACAGAATCTGATTTAGGGATCTGAGGCTTCATCATAGAATTGTGCCTCATGGTTAAGTGAGGAACTAGAGATTTTTTATTTTTGTGTGCATCATTTCAGTGCTGTGTCTCAGTATAGTAGAAACAAAATCATTTTATATTTAGACAAAGAGAGATAGAGAAAGATGTCTTAGTCACCCATGACCTTGTGCAGACAGAGAAAGTAAGTAGTGATGATGTTGAGTTACTTTATTTTCTTGCTTGGAGAGTGATGAATGTTGGGATGAATAGAGAGACTGAATAGATAATGTTGGGATGTATGGAACTACAGACTTCAGAATTCTACTTGGACAAGATGAAAAGTGTAAATGTCAGAAAGTCTATCAGAAAGTCATGGGCTTAAATCCCCAACAGTTGTGTCTTGTCATGTTATTCTTGCTAGTTCTCATATTCGGCTTGTTACCACTGCTACCTGAGAATCAATCTGAATTCATTAGTGAAGGAAACAGAAATGTTCACACCCTTACCTATTTGCTGACAGTAGCACATGTGTTATAATAGTCTTGAAGTTATGGATCCTAAATAAGTCCTCATATCAGCAAATTAAACTGATGAATGCTGCATGTGCTGAATGGAGTCCACATGGGATTAACCCTCAAATTGCTCGGCACAGGGGGATGTCCTTAGGAGAGAGAAGAAATGGGAGAGTGATCACTTGATAGATGCACAGAACAAACCTGGATGGTCAGATTTTACAGCTAGACAAATTTCCTTTTAGTAGCTTGTTTATGCAAGTAGTGAATTTCACACTAAGAAGAGACCTGGCAGCAGTCAGTTCTCCTAGTTAAGCAGCAAAAGCAGTAGTCAGTGTTGCTTGGAGAGGAATTACCACTGGGTTTTCCTTAGTATATGCAGTATTTCAGAGACTGGCTCCTGGATACACCTTCCCCTCAGAATATGTGTATCTGTGGATGCTGAAGTCCTTTCTATAATATGTACATTTGTATATGACTTTTACTCATCTTCTTAATATTCCTTGTAACACATCTGTAGGCTACAGACAAAACCTACTACAATAGATTGATTCTATGTAAATATTTGTTATGTCATATAAATCAGAAACAATGACAAGAAAAACTTTGCACACATTGAGTACTGGTGTAGTTATTATTTTTACCTCTGCTTGGTTGAATCTGTTAGATGTGGGACATGTGAATACTGACTCTATTGATACATTATGAATAAACTGTCTCTTTGACAGTATATACCATGCTTATTGGGTCAGGATTTACTTGAAGGACACGCCATTTCATTGAGGACTGCAAAAAAAAAAATGTAGGACAGAGGAAGAAAGATCTGTCTTTGTTTTCAGGTGGTACTGGTTATTTGTGTCTGGAACCACAGCTGATTTCAGCATAACACTGCTTTGCTCCTCAACACCGACAGGAAACAGTATTGTCAAAGGAACAATCCATCAGCCAAGCTTTGATGTTAGCTGAGGCACTGTCCACAAGCTGTGTGCAAATCAAAAAAACAGAAGCATTGTAGGAAGCCTCTTAAGAAAATGTGCCCTCAACACTGCATATGAAAGACTCTTCTTCCAGGCCACAATTTCTTCTGGGCTATTTCATTATGTCTTGTGAAAACCTCAATATTGAGGGCTCAATAAAAGCTTATTTGTTTCAGTTCCCTGTTGTGAATCTATCTTATGTCTGAGAGTTATTTGCTCAATTAGGCCTTTGAACATGAATATATTGCAGTGCTTAAAGACAACCACATTAGGTTTTCCATTTAATGCAGAGTTTTCAGCACGTATGATTCATGACAGATATTTTACATTTGCTATTTTCCCCTAAAATCTAGGGAATTGTTATACAAGTTATAAGCCATGAGTCTGAAAGAGCAAAACAATATGGCATAAACAGCTCAAAATCATTTTGTGAGAGCCCCACTCTGTTTAATTTGCACACAGCTTAGCAACAATTCCTGTTTTCCCCTGGGAACATGTGAAATACCCATAGGTTGTTAAGGTGAACATTTGTTCTTTCCCAAATTTTCTTGAAAGTACAAGAAGGAACATTGGCTAAAATGTTAGAAGAGGAAAATTCTGAGCCTATTTCTGGTGACTGTTATTTGCATCACCTCAGATAAGTCATAATTTTGTAGAAGGTAAATTTAAAATGTGTACACGTTTTCTAAGTTGAGAAAAACCAAGGACAAATATTAGGTGGAGCCATATTTGGTCTAGACACATAATGGAAGATTAAGGAAACAATTTAGTGTGTGGGCTATAATAGTTAAAAGCACCATCTATGCAGGTCAGCCATGCTCTAGCTCACCCTCCAGACTGATGGTATTGTTTATTTTGGTTAAGTTTGCTTAAGCTACCCATGTTCCTATAGAGTTTAATTTTCTGGAGAGCTCAAAAACTATATAGGCTATTGCTGTAGCCCCCGATTGCATTCTAGAAGGTAAGACCTGATTGATGAAGATACCACACACTTTGGACACAGGACTTAGAAAGATCAATTTGGGTAAGTCTTCCTCATATTACTAGAAACTAGCTCTCACAGCAACAGAAGAAAATATGAAAGCTGCCAAAGGGAAAAAAATTCAATAATCCTATTCAATTGCAATATCTACAAACTACAAGGACCAGCTTGCCAACATGTTCCAAAAGGTGCAATAGTGACACTCATATCCTGGGGGTAACCAACAACCATCTTACAAGATTTAAGGCCTGTTTAATTGGAGGCAATTCATACCTGACACTGTAAACCCAGTCAAATACCCATGTCTGGTAAGATTATAGAACATAAAAGAGAATCTATTACTGTCACAATTCTAAACAAATATAATCTCTAACTGCATTCTAAATACCTGTATTTATATCCACAGATAATTTTAGGTCTCACCCATCATCAAAGAAGCTTCTTTTTGTAGTAGTCAGATACCATTGTAGAATGCCACAATAAATCAAAGGGCACAGAACTACTGACTCAGGCCTGCTTGTCCTCTATTAATACATTTACAACACAATCCTTATATCGGAAGCTCAGGGAACATTGTAGAAAGGGAAGAAAGATTTCAGATTCAGAGGATCATGGTGTTTTTTGGGAGACAGTGTCTTAAAAATAAGATAAATAAAGGACACAAAGTAGAGGGGGATAAGGAGGAGGGTAGATCTGGGAAGAGTTGGAGGAGAATTAGGGAGTGGACATGATCAAAATAGATTGTATATTTTTCAGAGAATGGAAATTGTACATTATTAAAAGTTTTGCAATAGTTCACCTGCTGCATCAAATAGAGCCTAATTGTCAAAATGGCTCACATCAGAATTCACTAAAAATTGAACCTCTGTGAGATTTGCAGGTATTAATTCCTACAGTGAATATTTCATTATCCAAGGTTTGAAGATAAGATTGATAAATTCACATGCGTCTATCTCTCTAGCTTGGTTGTAGTAGAGTTATCTTGGAGTTGTACCTTTGAGGATAACATTGCAATAATTTGGAAGATTTCATTTTGTGCCTTTATTATTTTTTTGAATTGAGTTTTGTGTGTGTGTATTGTCTGCTCTCAGTGAAAGCTTTTAGATGTATTTTGCTTATTGTTTCAGTACACAAGTCTTTACCAATTAAAAGGAAAGAGGGAAGAGCTAGATGGGTAACTTCACAAGCCCCCAGTGATGTTCTGATGTGTGCTGCCCCAGTTTTGTAAATGAGAAGCCTGACCATCTGAGTGCTCTCTCTAAGCAGTTCCAGCTGTCTTCTCATTCCAACACTGCAGAGAGGCTTTGAAGTGACTTCTGTATTGTTGGCACCATGAGCGCAGAAAAATGTGAAGACCATAATAGCTGGGAAAGGTTATCCAGCCTCACGTAATTGACTATGGCAATATAAAATATTGCCTGCTCTGTTTGGTAACGAAGCAGATATTGCTTTCTTTCCTGTTTGAAAGGGAACAAAGCAAACAGAAATTGCCTTTGTTGTTAAGTTTCCAGGTTAAAAGTCGAAAAATCTGGTTGTAAAGTATGCCTTCCCTAGCTGTGTTTGGGAAATTGTCATTCCATACTGCTGTATGGACAATATGTTTCCAGCCTAATGAATCCTGAGCTTTGTATTTTCTCCAGCTATTTAGTATAGGGCCAAAGGGCTCCAAAAAACAGTGATGACAGAAACCAGCCATTTTATAGTCTTTATCTCCACATAAGTATCAGGTAAAAATCACTTCAATTCTTTTCTTTTTTCATCTTTCTTTTTAACCTCAAGAGATGAAGTTTAACTACCTTGGATTTTTCTTTTCTTGTTAAAGAAATTTTCAAAATGAATCATAATCCAGAGTGACTTTGCACAGCAGAAATTGTTAGTCATGTGTTAATCCCACTCATAGTGCTCAGGTCTAGAAGTAAATTTTTAGCGAGGGAAAAACCCTCCTTGTTCCTGCTACTGTTGCATTATTTGAAATCAAAGGGTAAGTTAGACTTAATCTTGCTTTTACTTTGTGTGGTCTCAGGGCTATTTGCTTTCGAGAGTCTGACAAGCGTCTAGGAAAGCAGCTGTGAAAGGGCCAGCTTTGTTCTCTCCATATTCATTACCCTACCTTTAAAAATGAATGTGACAAGACACCCTTAAACAACAAGGCCATTATAGGAACGCCTCTGAGGAGCTGTTAATAATTCAAGCGTTAGTCAAACAGTTTTCCAAGACAAAACCACTCTGGAGCACTTTAGAAACACATATAGAGGCACAATAAAAAAACAGCTTCTTTTATATTTATTTATTAAACCAAGAAAACAAAGTCAAATTCATTCTGAACTGGATGGTAAGTGGTGTGCTAATGGCTATTATCTGTGTTTACAAAGGCATTCTACAGGTAACAGAAATAAGCCTCCAAAGAGAAGCATGAAATATTTATTGATGAGTACATGGCACACTCCCGAATTACACAGTGCCATGACAATGATTAAACGTGTGGTGGCCGTGAGGAGAGAGGCTGAGGTTTTAATGTACAAGGTATCGATTAACTGATGAATCTCAACAGTTTGTTTCCTGCTGTTGCTTGCAACATAGGGAGAGATGAAAACAATGTGAAGTTTTGCAGACTACATTTCATGCAAAATGAAGCTAGTGATGAGCTAAATGATGATTTCTTGTCCCATTCATAGATGTGAGTATTGCATAATGAATTGATCCATTTGAAATGAGAAAATATAACTATGGAATGGGGTCATTAAAAATACCAATAAAAATGAATTTTTTTTCAGGCCAACTTTGAAACTACCCTTTTTATTTTGCTTTCATCCATCATCACTATGTGAAATGATGGATGATCCAGTGGTAGCATTCCCTAGAACCTTATAGACAGGGGCTGTAAAGTAAATACTCTTGCACTTTACTAAATAAAGATTACTTGAAATATGGACAGTAGAAGGTCAAGACAGTCAGTTTGATAACTTCAAAGAAACTAATGAGTAGGTAGCAAATATAATGTAGATACATTAAACAAAAGAGTCATTCCTATCCCAGGCAGGATAGATGTACATGATTTTACCATTCTTTTCAGAATGGTCTACAATTTGAATGTGTGACTTCTTTATTTCTGTAAATTTCCATTAATATGTTCAGACCATGATTCAATACAGATAATCGGAACCATGGAAAGCAAACTAATATGGATGGAGTACCCTAAAATTTTTATTAATGAAACTTCTAATCATTTATATTTGAGATCATACCACCATGAACTTTATTTCAAACCACTGATTATCAATGTATGACCAGTTTTGATTTAGCTAAATTCCCAAATATTTACATCCTGTTTTCCCTGACCTAGGGGTTAATTTGAGGCAAATATTAGACATAGTAGCATTTATACAAATATTTTCATGTATATTACAAGATCAAATTCTCTTTAAAAACAATACTGTTCCAGTACTTCCATAGCTGAAAATAAGTAATCACTTCTTAATATCAAAACAATGATTCTTCATCCACCATCGCTATTCAGACTTGCCCCAGATGCCTTTACATATACTTCAGGGTTTTCTTTTTAAATAAGGACCAAACAAACTCACACCTAGGGAAGCTCATTTATAATAATAATAATAATAATAATAATAATAATAATAATAATTCCTGTTAGTAAAGATTATAACTTTTGGAGTGTAGAAATTCACTTGGCCCAAATACCTCTTATGGTTCAGCTTTTTTTTTCATAGATTTGGTTTCTTTTCATGAAAACATGAGCCTCTTTTTAGCTACGTCCTTCAGACCAAGGAATCTTTTGTGGTGTTGGCTTCCCTTTATTAATCTCACGAAAGAAGCCCAAGTGTCTAAATAAGCAGTGACCCAAGTGTCCAGTGACATTTAATATGAGTGTTTACCGTTTCTGTGGCGACCACAGCTCCAATGGATCTTCAGTGTGTTCTTTCATCTATCTTCTCCTGTCAGAAATCTCAGTTTGACCTTTTCTTTTCCCCATGATCTATACATATAGTAGAATTCTAAAAGTATTTTTGGCAATCAAGATTCTCTTCTGATCCTTGTGCGAAAAAAGAAACATTTATGATCTCAAAAAAGCATATGTTAACTTCCTTTGAATTCTTTAGATCATCTAAAAGATAAATTTGCCATTTTAAGAGTATAATATTGAAAAGATTTATCTTCAAAGGGGACCCAGGCAGTAGTGCTTTTTTATCTTAGGGAATTTATATTTTTTTAAAGGGAACAGCAACCAAATTTGAAAACCAGAGGGCACTCAATGGATCAACGTTTCAAAGAACCATGTCTCAAAAAATAGAGCTTTTGATTTCTCAAAATGATCTCTGAAGTCCCATCTTGAAATACATAAATCAACAAATTGAATTTTAATGGAGAATCAAGGGTATTTTTTGAAAGGCTCTTGGATGAGGCTTTGAAATTCCTGAAGTCAGGGAATTATCAGCTTGTATGACAGCACTGACTTCACCCTAACAACTTTATTTTTCAGTAAGAGGACAAAATATGAAGGACAAATGAAAGAAGGAACTTGTTTAAAATAATGGGCCTGAGCATCCCACCTTTCTTTTTCAGCACCGTCATCTGCCTGCTCAGCCCTCTGACTGTAAATTCCCCATTAGATTCCTTTTTTCCCCATATTTTTTCTTATTTGAATTAGAAACAAGATTGTTTTACATGGCATTCCCAGTTCCCACTCCCCTCCTCCCCTACCACCCCCACTCATTGCAACTAAAACTCTACCTATCACCTATCCTTTCTGCTCCCCAGGGAGGGTGAAGTGAAGTCTTCCATAAGGAGTCTATCATATCCTTTGGGCTAGGGCCTAGGCCCACTCTGTGTGTCTTGGCTCAGAGAGTATCCCTGTATGTGGATTGGGCTCCCAAAGTCTACACCTATGCTAGGGATAGGTACTAAACTACTACAGGGGGTCCTGTAGATTTCCCAGGTCTCCTCATTGAAACCTATGTTCCTGGGGTCTGGATCAGTCCCATGCTAGTATCCCAGTTATCAGTCTGGGGACCAAGAGCTCCCCATTGTTCAGGTCAGCTGTTTCTGTGGGTTTCACCAGCCTGGCCTGGACCCTTTTGCTCATCACTCGTTCTTCTCTGCAACTGGATTCCAGTTCTGTTCAGTGATTAGTTGTAGGTGTCTGCTTTTACTTCCACAAGCTGCTGGATGAAGGCTAACGGATGGCATATAAGACAGTCATTAATCTCATTATCAGGGCATTTAAGGTAGCCTCTCCTCTGTTGTTTAGATTGTTAGTTGGTGTCATCTTTGTAGATCTCCAGACCTTTCCCTAGTGCCTGATTTCTCTGTAAACCTAAAACGTCTCCCTCTATTATGGTATCTCCTTTCTTGCTTTCTTCTATTCTTCCTCTGACTCAACATTTCTGCTCCCTCATGTCCTCCTCAGTCCTCCTCTTCTCCCCTTCTCATTCTCCTACCTCCCTCCGCCTCCCCTTGCTCCCAATTTACTCAGGAGATCTTGTCCCTTTCCCCTTCTCCAGGGGACCATGTATGTCTCTCTTCCGAAGGTCCTCCTTGTTTACTAGCTTCTCTGGCAGTGTGGATTGTAGGCTGGTATCCTTTTACTCTATGTCTTAAATCCACATATGTATATACCACGGATGTCTTTTTGTGACTGGGTTACCTAGCTCAGAATGGTTTCTTCTAGTTCCATCCATTTTCCTGCAAATTTCAAGATTCCATTTTTTTTTTCTGCCAGGCGTTGGTGGCGCATGCCTTTAATACCAGCACTCGGGAGGCAGAGGCAGGCGGATCTCTGTGAGTTCGAGGCCAGTCTGGTCTCTAGAGCGAGTGCCAGGATAGGCTCCAAAGCTACACAAAGAAACCCTGTCTCGATAAACCAAAAAAAGTAAAATAAAATAAAATAAAATTTGTTTTTTTCCGATGAGTAGTATATCCATTCTTTAGTTGAGGGGCATCTAGGTTGCTTCCAGGTTCCGGCTATTACAAATAGTGCTGCTATGAACATCGTTGAACAGATGTCCTTGTTGTATGAATGTGCTTCTTTTGGGTAAATGTCTAAGAGAGGAATTGCTGGATCTTGTGGTAGACTGATTGCCATTTTCCTGAGGAATCGCCATACTGATTTCCAAAGTGGCTGTATGAGTTGGCACTCCCACCAACAGTGGAGGAGTGTCCCCTTTTCTCCACATCCTCTCCCGCATAAACTGTCATTGGTGTTTTTGATGTTGGCCATTCTGACAGGAGTAAGATGGTATCTCAGAGTTGATTTGATTTGCATTTCTCTGATGGCTAAGGATATTGAACACTTTCTTATGTGTCGTTCAGCCATTTTAGATTCCTCTAATTGTCTATTTAGTTCTGTACCCCATTTTTTAGTTGGATTGTTACTTCAATAATATTTTTTGCTCCTTCCTATAAAATAAAAGGTATAAGGGTTCTTGATGGCTTGAACAATCACTGCAGAAATCTCAAAACCTCAGTAGAGTTTATAAAAATTGTTTCTTTTATTTTTCGTGATTATAATGTAATTATAATGCTTCTCCATCCTCCTCCCTTCAAACCTTTCCATGCACCTTCCCTTGCTCTCTTCCAAATTTACATCCTCTTTTTATTAATTATTGTTAATATAAACATATGTATACACACATACAATATATTCCTAAATATAATCCACTTGCTCTACATAATGTGTGTTTTGGGGCTGATCGTTTGGTATTGGGTAACCAATTGGTTTGCTCTTCCCTGGAGAAGACCATTTTTCCCCATTCTTAGCATTCCATAGTTGAGTTAAGGCCTCTGACATATCTATTGTTGTGTTTATCCAGCTTATGTTTAGGCAGTCATATTGGTTAGGATTTGGAGAACATATGATATATTTGGAGGAAGTGTGCCACTGTGGAGATGGGCTTCGAGGTCTCATATATGCTCAAGACAATGCTCAGTATCTCTGACTACTTCCTGTGGCCTGCAAGATGGAGGACTCTCAGCTACTTCTCCAGCACCATGTCTGCCTTCATGCTGTCATTTCCCATCATGATGATAATGGACTAAACCTCTGAAATTGCAAGCCACCCAATTAAATGTCTTTCTTTGTAAGAGTTGCCATGGTCATGGTGTCTCTTCACAGCAGTAGAAACCGTAACTAAGAGCTGCTGATTGAGTTTGATGTGAAAACTTCATTGTGCTGGGTTGTTAACACATATTGTTCCCATGAATAATTTTGTTTAGAGTCCTGTGTACTGTGCCTGTCAATCTTGAATGAGCCAGAAGACTCATTCAAGCTTGGGTGGACATTAACAAGAAATGTAAGTGAAGATCCTCAGCTTGAGCCTGGAGTAGGTAGCTCCTTCTAGCTTGTGGTTAGATATGAAGAGATTCCAGGATAGGTAATGGCTGTAGACAGAGTTGCCCGGCTGTGTACAGCACCTCCTGCTGCTATTGCCTGCACCCTGCTGCTGCTGTTGCTGTAGTGGCCCTCCTCTTGAATCAGACTCCAAATTGGCCCTCCAGAGTGGACTGAAGATCAGTGACTCTCCTGGAATTTTCCAGACCTTCAGTGCCAGACTGATGTGGCTTCTGACTTCTTGGAATGAGCAACTCCTGGGTTCTCACTATTGCTAGCTTATAGATAGCCATTGTTGGACTTACGCAGTCTATGCTATGGAAGACATTCTAGTAACTTAAAAAAACTTTATTTCTCTAGTGAAGCCTGCCTGAGTACAGGGTTGACTGGTGTGTTTACTTGCCATTTGGCCCAGATACTCTTGTGGGATGTGTACTCCTAACCCACAGGAGTGACAGGTGAAGTGTGTGCCAGCAGTAGAAAGGGAAAATCAAGGCTTTGTACTACACTTGAACCAGTGCTCCCTGCAAGGAGTCTATGTGCACAAAGGAGGCTGTCTGACTGTAGTGCAGTCTGTTAACCTGTGTGCAACTCCCACAGTGTTCCCGTGTGTCCTTTTTACTTTCTTTTGCTGTGCTCTACATATTTCATTTTTATTTAACAGGTATTTGGTTAGTTTGCAATTTAAAAAAAACACCATGTTTGATTTTTTCATTGATATTACTGGTTATTCTCCCCAATTCAATATAATTTAATTTGCCACTTGGTATTTGTCAACTATTTTCATAGTTTATCTCTACTATTTTCCATGGTCATTCAGTGTTTATTATTTACTTTTAAATTTTGTCCAAAACTATTATTTCCTAATTTAAACATTTTTTTTTTTTACTTTTTGCTTTAATTTATAGGTATGTGGATTGTTTTCAAGCTGCTGTTCCTTTAAATATTTAAAAATTTTGACATTGATCATTTTAGAGATATTTACATTTCTTACATTAATTAATTTATTTGTGTGTGCACATGTGGAGGTCATAGTGCAATATTCCGAAGCTGGTTCTCTCCTTCAACCATATGGATTCTGGGATCAAACTCAGGTCATCAGGCTTGATGCAAGTGCATTTACCCACTTAGCCAATTCACTGTCCATTTCATTTCAAGTTTTTTTTTTAAACCATTCATGTCTTTTCGTATTTTGCGCTTGGCTTTAAATAGTTTTTATTTATGTTCCTAACCTTTGATTTTATTTTCCAACACATTTATGCCTAATCATTGTACATATCATGAATATATTTGTTTTTTATTAAATTATAATTCCAGAGGCTGGAGAGATGGTTAAGTGGTTAAATTAATGTACAGCTCTGATGGAGGACCTGAGTTCAGTTCTCAGTACCCACACCAGGAGGTTCACAACTACCTGTAACCCAATCTCCAGGGGATCTAATGTCCTAATAAAAATAAAATAAAACAAATCTTAATTTATAATTCTACTCTCTCTCTCTCTCTCTCTCTCTCTCTCTCATGTGTTCACGTGTTACAAATGAATGTGTAGTTATTTCCATGTATGTTGAGGTCCCTCAACTTTTGGTGTCATTTCTCAGGAGCTGTTCACTTTTTTGAGACAGAATATATCTCTATCTGAGAACTAAGATTCACTCAACAAACTAGACTGAATTTCTGAGAGCCTCCTGTGTTTGCTTATCCAGTGTTGGTATTACTAGAATGTACCAGCACTTCTAACTGGCTCCTGGGTGCTTGGTATCAAACTTGGAGATCAACGTGGACTTTCGCAACTGAGACGTCTCCCCAACATTCATAAATTTGTTTTTGAATGGCATTTGCTGTCATGTCAGTATGGACATGTAGCTACAACAAGGCTGACTCTTGTAGGACTCCAGGTTGCCAGAAGGAAGTCAGATATTGTTTCCTTTGATCCCACAGATATTCATCCTACTCAATCTTGTGGGTTTTCTTTCTGTGCTAGTATCATTGATACTTAGACAAAATGCACATTCATCCTGTTTTTAGGATGATCAGGATGTTCATGGACAGAACTTGTGTTATAGTGTCATCCCTTGAATTAAAGCATGATTCTATTTCTGTGCAAAATGATGATGAATATCTTCAGCTTTTGATAGTAAATAAGCATTAGAGTTTTGGGAAAACTGTATTAATGATGTTAGGAACCACAGTAAGACCTAATAGAGGATTTGCAAAACTATCAAGAAATGATGGGTTTCTTGGTTAGTATGACTGAGTTTCAAGGATCCCACTTTTGTCTTCTCTCTTTGATTAAGTCAAGGGCTCCTGATGACTTTGTAGCGGTCTATAGGCATGAGCAATGAGAGCCAACTCCATTGAGAAGAGCTGTGGCACCAGCAAGGCTTGTGCAGAGTTTTCCCTGAAAATCTTTATATTGAGTAGTATATTAGATGTTTGTCCTGATTAAAGCTGTATTAGTTTTTTAGTCTTCCCTAAAGAGTTTTGTTATGATAAACCTTTCAGCCAAAAGCTGCCAGATCTCTACCTCCACATGGGCTGTCTCCGCCAGCCGCCCGAGTTCTGCCCGCCAAGTTAGGGCCCAAATTAATGCACAGAGACTTGTATTATGTACAAATGATGCTTGGCCAATGACTAGGATTCTCATATGTTAGCTCAGTCTTAATTATCATAAATCTGTATATTTTTTATATAAGACTTATCTTATTGGACGACTTCCATTGGCGTCCTCACTTGCCAGTGGATCACACATCGAGCCATTGGAGGAAGAGCAGAGGGGAAAAAGGCCCACTTCCTGTTTGTCCTTGCTTAAGTATGTCCCTGCTATGTCATTTGCTGCCTGGATCACCACTTCTCTACTACATTTCCCAGAATCCTCTTTGACTCCTTGTCCTGTCTAACTTGCTGCCTCATTGGCCAAACAGTACTTTATTTATCATCCAGTAAGACAAACACATACACAGAAGCAATTCTCTCATCAGAGTTTCACCAAATGTGTGACTTCCTTCCAGCTCAAGGTATTATATAGTGTGTGGGGGAGAAAGGTTAGGATGAGAGTCACTTCACATAGGAAATTTTAGCCATTTTTTCCCTTTTTTAAAATTTAAATTACAAAAAGCTTGTTTTACATGTCAATGCCAGTTCCCTCTTCAGCCCCTCCTCCCCTGGTCCCCACTGGCCCCCTATCCCAACCCCTTTCTGCTCCCCAGAGAGGGTGAGGCCTTTCATGGGGGATCTTCAAAGTCTGTCATCTCATTTGGAGCAGTGTCTAGTCCCTTCCCCGTTTGTCTAGGTTGAGAATATCCCTCCATGTGGAGTGGACTCCCAAAGTTCATTTGTGTACTAGGGATAAATACTGATCCACTACCAGAGGCCCCATAGATGACCAGACCTCCAAACTGACCTCCTAGTTCAGGGGGTCTGGAACAGTCAGTCCTATGCTGGTTTCCCAGCTATCAGTCTGGGGTACATGAGCAAACCCCTTGTTCAGGTCAGCTGTTTCTGTGGGTTTTTCCAGGCTGGTCTTGACCCCTTTACTCATCACTCCTCCCTTTCAGCACCTGGATTTCAGAGTTCAGCTCAGTGTTTAGCTGTGGGTGTCTGCTTTTGCTTCCATCAGCTATTGGATGAAGGCTCTAGGATGACATATAAGGTAGTCATCAATCTCATTATCGGTGAAGGGCACTTAAGGTAGACTCTTTGCTATTGCTCAGATTGTTCATTGGGTTCAACCTTGTAGATCTCTAGAAATTTCCCTAGTGTCTGATTTCTCTTTAAACCTATAATGTGTCTATTACAGTATCTCTTATTTTTCTCCTTTATTCTTCCTCTGATTTAATCTTCTTGCTCCCTCATGCTCTCCTCTCTTCTTCTCCCCTTGTCTTTCTCCTAACTCCCTCTCCCCTCCCATGCTCTCAATTTTCTCAGGATTAGCCATGTTTTTTTACCTAAATGAATTTATAAAGTAATTGTTGTCAACACCTCTGTACATCCTAATAAACAAACAGACAAACAAACAAAAAAGAATGTTAGAGATGTTCATCATTAATCTATTGCTGGCTCTGACCTTTGTGAGAAATCAGAGAGAGGTCACAAAGAATATTGAGTTCTACTAGCTTGTATAGAGTAAAAACAAAGAACCATTTTGTTACTGTGTGTGTGTGTGTGTGTGTGTGTGTGTGTGTGTGTGTGTGTGTGTCTGTGTGAATGTGTGTGCTTGTGTGTAAGGCATGGTGGGTGTGTGGAGGTCAGAGGACAACTTGAGGGAGTCAGTATTCTTCTTCCACTATGTAGGTTCCTGGTATTGAACTCAGATTATCAAGTTTGATAGCAGACACTTTACCTGCTAGTCATTGTATCAGCCCCTGAAAACCATTCTAGGAAGCTTTACTGTGATAGTTCAGACTACAATGCATAGGACATAAAGTTTTAGCCTTGCTGACTCCTTCCTTCCTTCTTTTCATTCTTCCTGTTCTTCTTTCTTTTCATTTATTTTTGCTTTGCATATTCTATACCAAGTTTTTCTCTGAATCTTACATAACTCTAATGGCTCAATGAGAGGAAAGCACATACCTAATCTGAGAACTAATTACTGAGATTTTCGTAATGAGGAATATTTATATGTCCTCTACTTGATGGGAGACTTTATCCACTCAGTATCCATGGGAGCATCCTCCTTCCACATAACCTGGATAATCATCTATGGTAATCTTAGGTGACACTAAGCTCAGTTACAAAATGATGTTGTGAATCAAACATCATCAAGATTGCCCTACTTCAAACTGTTAGACAAAGTCCCTTATCTTACATATATAAACTCAGGGACTTACACTATATCAAAAATGTTGCCAGTCATGGAATTCTCATACAGTTGATCGTTTTTTTTTTTTTTAGGTGGATCTTTCAATGACTTGTAACATTTTCCAGAATTATGGCTAATTCCAGTGCTAATAAATTGACAATCTAGATAATTTGATTGAACAAAGCTGAGAAAACTTATCTCATATTTATAGCCTTAGACAGATTACACTTCTTATTTAGGATTCCCAGTAATTTTAGAAATTAGCAGAAGTTATAGTGACTGGTGGTCCAGTCTGCTCAGGCATAAAGATTTACAGATTTTTTATAAATACCTCTCTCTTTGGCACTTGCTACAATGTTCTGAAGGTTGATCATATTATGTCTTAATATTGAAATTATTTAAGATCATTGGGATATCTGGGCATAGAAGGATGGTCTTTTAAATAGTATTTATTTATCATTGAGCATATCTACAGAGTAGCAGAGGCTACTCTTCCAGGCTTTGGCCAATGCTTTCGCAGGGACAATTCTAGTTGATAAATGCCAGTTGGATATTTATATCTCCCTGGAGATGTCTTGTTTCAGTTTTTTTCTTGGAGGTTACAGGGAACTTTGGGCAAAAAATAGCCCTCAGGTGGAGACCTAGTTCTTCCTGATGTTTTGTTGTTAAACCCAAGAAACAAAAGAAAACCTCTCATATATTCAAATGCTCTAGAGATGGAAGTACTTATTATTTTGTTTCTCTTCTAGAGTTCTATTGCAAGTGTTGGAAGTAGTCACTCCCCTCCCCCTCTTTCTTCAGTCATTTTTCTTTTTATTTTCTGTACTGGGGATTGAAGCCAGTGCCTTGTGCAGCTAGGCAAGTGCCGGACCACTTGCTATGCTACATAGCTGAGCCATGCTCCCAAACTAGTCCATGTCCACCTTGCTTCTTGAATAAATGTTTTAAGATAAAAAGGGAAATCTCTTTGTAAAGATGAGCATGAAAGTTAAAATTACTATTTAAAAATGTTTTACTGACCTGACATTTTAATTTTAAAGATTAAGGATGTCATTAAAGACATTTAAAGTATACTTGCTAGGTTTGTTATATCACTTCTTTAATAATTTAAACATGATATGTACAGTGATCAGTGAATAAAACTAGAACTTAGGACATTGTTTTTGTGATTATCTACAGCCTCTGAGTAGCTTCCACCCGAGGTCTTGACCTCTCAAAAATAATTGCCTTGCAAGCAGAAATGGCTTTCTTATTTTTATAATTGCTTTAAACTGAGTAAAAATGCACACCTTTATTCTTTTGACATTTTCAGTATTATAATATGATTGTCCTACTGTTTTCAACTGCTTCTTTAATAGTCTACCCTGCTACATTAAAGTGAGAAAATCAAAATGAGTAACAGTCTGAACTATAATAGGAATTTCAACTTGGATGACTGGTTGTTGTCTAAATGTATATACCCATGTGACAAGAGGCATTATGTCACTGAGTTAATGTAACCAGCTACAGTATTTGTTTCCTTCATTTGTGTTTTCAATGAAACTAATTTGCAAGAGAACATTACTAAATCATATTGGTCTTTAACTGCAGTAAGGACAGAGGTTGAATATCCTGTGTCTTCTCACTCTCGTGTGTGTGCATGTATATGTATATAATAATTGGACACAGTTTTCACAAAACTCTCATGTGTTGATGTAGTGAAAAGTGGAATTAAAGAGTGACCTGTTTTTGAATGATAAAATTAGATTTGAAATGTAACATTAAATGAAAGTCTTACTGTTGTAATTTAAGAAAAGTGGTGTGTGAGAGAAAGATACTCGACAGGGTTCAAGCAGAGTTTTTTTTTGTTTTTTGTTTTTTGTTTTTTTTTTTAAATTGGGGAAAGGGATCACAAAAGGGGAAAGGGAAGGGAGGAGACTGATGTCTGGAGACAGGAGCAGCAGGAGAGAGGAGAGAGGAAAGAGAGTGATAGAGAGAGAGAGAGAGGGAGAGAGAGAAACAGAGAGAGGGAGAGAAAGGTGGGCAGGGCCCTTTAAAAAGGGAACATAATGAATGAGCACAGGTGGTGCTCTTTTTTTTTTTTCTGGGTTTTCGAGACAGGGTTTTTCTGTGTAGCTTTGGAGCCTATCCTGGCACTAGCTCTGGAGACCAGGCTGGCCTGGAACTCACAGAGATCCGCCTGCCTCTGCCTCCCGTGTGCTGAGATTAAAGGCGCATGCCACCAATGCCCGGCACAGGTGGTGCTCTTAATGGCTGCAGCTGAGGTCATACCCGGTCAGAACCCCAAGGAGAGGCCAGTACAGATGCCTAAATACTAACACTTTCTAAAAGAATGTAGAAAGTGGTAAGTAGGGGTTGAGCATTAACTAGTAATAGTACAACGTTTTCTGTAGTGCTCAATGATATATCCTGAAAATAGTATGAGGGTGACACCCCAGGGCTTTGCAAGATGTTTGTACAGAGTAGCAACAATGATCAGCTGATTTAATTATGCTCTTCTTACTCACATAGCCTTAATAAATTTCTTTCTCTTTTGGGGAGAGGACTTTTAAGAGGTTTTGTAAATGTGGTATTATCCATGACAACAGATTATTAAAGTACTCTGAATTTTATGGCACTTGAAACAATATTGCAGAGAAGTGATGCATCCAACTTTATCTTCCAAACAAAGCTCTTTGGAAAGTAGGTCAGGAGTTAGTGATTTGTTTTAGAATATCATTTAAATATTTAAATGGAACCCATGTGAACATGACAGCTCATATTGGGTTCATTTCTAGTCATAGTCCTTGTAATTTGATGCTCTCCATGGTTTACTTGTAATCATTTTACTTCATGTCTAAGGTCTATATCAATTATGGGTTTAAATGCTCACAAGTTGAATATTTTTCCAAGTGAATATTTGCATACATTCTGATGCATATTGATTGCCTTGTTTCCTTTTTTAACCACAAACTTACACCATACTATTTATTTTGTGCTAAAATTTGCCCTTTCACTTGACTTACAAAGGCCAACTCTGTAATTCAGAACATGTATCTATCATACAGATGAAATTTAATTTTTAAATATTTCATTGTTTTAGGTATAGTCCCTAACTGGCTCATTCTAATAATTGCTCACATATTTGTATCATTTTTAAAAACATTTTTTGTGTGTGTGTGTGTGGTGAATATAAGTATATATGTTTGTGGGCATGTTCCTCTATTTCATGCTACCTTATTTATTGTTTGTTTTTGAGACAGAGTCTCACTGAACCTGGAGTTCACTGATTCTATAAAACTTGCTTGCAACCAAGCCCCAGGAATCCCCTGTCTTTTCGCACCTACTCCTTTACCCACAACTAGATGAGCTTATGTATGTGTGCCACCATGCCTGGCTTTGAGGTTATGTGTGTGTGTGCCACCATTTCAGGCTTTGAGGTTATGGGTGTGAACTACCATTCCTGGCTTTTTATTTCAGTGCTGAAGATCTAAACTCAGTCTTTTTTTAAAAAAATAAATTTTATTTAAATTAGAAACAATCTTATTTTACATATGAATCCCAGTAACCTTTCCCTCTCATCCCATCCCCAATCTACTACTTCCCAGGGAGGGCCTAGACCCTCCCCTGTGTATCTAGGCTAAGAGAGTATCCCTCCATGGGAAATGGGCTCCTAAAGTCTGTTCGTGCACTAGGGATACATTCTGGTTCCACTGCCAGAGGCCCAGTGCTCCTAGCTGACATCCACAATGAAGTCAATCTTTTTTTTTTCATTTATTTGAATTAGAAACAAGATTGAATTACATGACAATCCCAGTTCCCTTCTCCCTCCCTTCCTCCCCTACCACCCTCCACCTAAAACCCTACCTATCACATATCCTTTCTTCTAATGTACACCTGACTTAACCTTTCTGCTCCCTCATGACCTCTGCATCCTTCTTTTTCTTCCCTTCTCATTCTCGTTGCTCCCCCCTTCCCATGCTCTCAATTTGTGATGAACTCAGCCTTAATGCTTGTATACTAAGCACTTTCTGTTGTCTGTTTCCTTATCTCTCTGAGTTGTCTGTTTCCTTATCTCTCTGAGTTGTCTGTTTCCTTATCTATCTCTCTGAGTTGTCTGTTTCCTTATCTCTCTGAGTTGTCTGTTTCCTTATCTCTCTGAGTTGTCTGTTTCCTTATCTATCTCTCTGAGTTGTCTGTTTCCTTATCTCTCTGAGTTGTCTGTTTCCTTATCTATCTCTCTGAGTTGTCTGTTTCCTTATCTCTCTGAGTTGTCTGTTTCCTTATGTATCTCTCTGAGTTGTCTGTTTCCTTATCTCTCTGAGTTGTCTGTTTCCTTATGTATCTCTCTGAGTTGTCTGTTTCCTTATCTCTCTGAGTTGTGTGTTTCCTTATGTATCTCTCTGAGTTGTCTGTTTCCTTATCTATCTCTCTGAGTTGTCTGTTTCCTTATCTCTCTGAGTTGTCTGTTTCCTTATGTATCTCTCTGAGTTGTCTGTTTCCTTATCTCTCTGAGTTGTCTGTTTCCTTATGTATCTCTCTGAGTTGTCTGTTTCCTTATCTCTCTGAGTTGTGTGTTTCCTTATGTATCTCTCTGAGTTGTCTGTTTCCTTATCTATCTCTCTGAGTTGTCTGTTTCCTTATCTCTCTGAGTTGTCTGTTTCCTTATCTATCTCTCTGAGTTGTCTGTTTCCTTATCTCTCTGAGTTGTCTGTTTCCTTATCTATCTCTCTGAGTTGTCTGTTCCCTTATCTATCTCTCTGAGTTGTCTGTTTTCTTATCTCTCTGAGTTGTCTGTGTCCTTATCTCTCTGAGTTGTCTGTGTCCTTATCTCTCTGAGTTGTCTGTGTCCTTATCTCTCTGAGTTGTCTGTGTCCTTATCTCTCTGAGTTGTCTGTGTCCTTATCTCTCTGAGTTGTCTGTTTCTTTATCTCTCTGAGTTGTCTGTTTCCTTATCTCTCTGAGTTGTCTGTTTCCTTATCTCTGTCATCCATTTGTTTTACCTGGGTTTTCTCTGGTACCAGTGACGTTTCATATCACTTTACATTTTTAGTAATCACTTGTGCTATCTTTTGTTCATTCATTTGTAAATATTTTAACTTTTTATTTTGTTTCTTCCCCCCCATAGTGATTTGCTGTATTTCCTTAAATATTTTGAAGATTATTTCTTTTGGGTACTAGCAATATTTTCTTCTGCTTGTCATTTAACTATGTTTATGATATATTAGCTATACTACAGTGTGCAAAATACGTAATCAATTTTTCTTATTCCATGATAAAACCTTCGCAACTTTCTCAAATTGATCCAAGGTTCTTATAAAATGATAAATGTATTATCCATATTTATTATCTACATTTTGTCATATGGTTTTCATATCTTTATTCATTAAAGCATGTGATTGCAAGGTTTTGTGGTTAGCATAAGGTTGCTATCTAACGTCATCTCTTCCCAGTGACAGTTGTTCTAACACTGTTGGTTCACTCATTGATACAGAGATGAAATGCCTCCTTATTATATATTAGATATTTCCTTAGCTCCTGGTCTTTTCCTAGATTTCTGGAACGTTAAATACTTTATTTGCTATCTTCTTGTCCTAGTTTGTTTTTCTGTAGATGAGCAAACACTGACAAAAGCCAACTTGGGTTTGGAAAGGTTTTATTGGTTTATCCTATCGTAGACTGTTGATGAAATAAGTCAGGGCAGGAACTCATGGCAGAGCAGAGGCAGGAAACATGGAGGAAAAGTACTTATTGGTGTACTTCCTCCAGATTGCTCAACTACTCTTTTATTTTTCCCAAGACAGGGTTTCTCTGTGTAGCTTTGGAACATGTCCTGGAACTAGTTCTTGTACACCAGGCTGGTCTCAAACTCACAGAGATCCGCCTGCCTCTGCCTTCTGAGTGCTGGGAGTAAAGACTTGTGCCACCACTGCCTGGTCTTCAACTACTCTTTATACAGTCTAGGGATGATGCTATTCAGTGTCCTGGGCCCAAAAATTAGCAACCTAGAAATGGCCCCATAGACACTCCTATAGGCAATTGCCTCTGATGGCGGCAGTTATTCAATTGAAGTTCTCCATTATCAGGTGACTCTACTTTGTCTTCACAAAACTTAGCCAGAGCAAATGACCCCTCTTCAATGCAGCATAGAAACACATCATTGCTTAACCATCATAATCTTTCCTTTCATACTTATCCTCATTTCTAGTGTTAGCATCACAAGATATAGTATACAGTCCAACAGTCTTTAATTATTTTAACATTTCACATGTCCAAGTTCACTTTAAAAATCCATTTTCTTAACAAGCTCAAAGTCTATCAACTGTAGGCACCTGTGAAATGAAAAATATGCTACATACTTCTTATTCTAAGAGGGAGGAGACCTGAGAACAGTTATGTTCAAATCAAAGTACAACCAATGTTTAGTAATGTAATCAAAGCCTTCAACTGAATGTCCAGCATCTTTGAATAATTAGTGATCTTCTGAGCTTGGGCAGCTCTGTTTCTCTAGCTTTGCCACTCACATAGCTTGACTGGTAGGCTCAGATTGGTTTCCCTCCTCATCTGCTTCCATCCTTAGCAGTCATCCTACAGCCCCAACATCTCCAACATACTATGGTCTTCACTGAAACTGAGGTTGCAACTTCACCAGTGGCCTCTCATGATCTCTTCAGGCAATCTATCCCTTCCATTGGGTACGGAGCCTTGACTTCTTTCCACTACCCCTTCAATCCTCAGGTTTCCACTGTCACTGAGTCTTTACCTCCACGAAAGGCTTCTTCTGGCTTCAAGCTCTGTTTTATATAGATTTTTAATAAGACTTTTCTGAGATAGAGTTTTACTATGTGGTCTTTGTTGGCTTGGAGTTCCCAGGGTGGCCCAGGCTGGTCCTGGGTTTGTGATTCTCTTGCCTCTATCTTCTGAATGCTGGAGTTACAGGCAGGTGTCGTGCCACACATGGCTTACATCTACTTTTATAAGCAGGTATTAGGGCATTTAAAAGAATAAATAGTTTGTTCCTATTTCATTTCCTTCATAACAGATGATATGACTATCGTTTAATTTGTATAACCCCATTTCTCATTAAGGTGAGAAAGAAAAAGAAAACTTACACAGAAGAATTTTTGGTTCTATTTCTTTTAATTAGATGGGAAATATAGGTTCAAAAGCTGTCTTGTTGCTTATCGTTTCAATAATTACAGTATTTACAGGATTTGGACAGAAGAGCTACTTCATTTTTAAAATAGTTATATTCCATCCATTTCTAATTGAGCTGGAGCAGTATAATTTTTTTAAAAAGGGATTGACCCAATATTTGTGGGAGAAAGGTGATGATCAAGTTACAATTTGGAAGGAATAATCAGCTCTGAAAATAATGGGAATCTCATGGAGTTAAAGCTTTCCTTCCATCTGTGTCATTACATGGATACCCTGGTCAATATTCTGTCTCTATTAATCTGAAGCTGATTTTTTCAGTGTAAATATCTTATGGAGGGACACAGGAAAGTCAATGCCATGGCTCAGAAGAGAACAAAAGTCAGTTTTCAAAGGGCCCAAGACATACTAAATGGTGACCCAAGTCCTGCTCCCTCTATTATTGCAGTTAGGCTGGGAAGCTAATTAAAAATCTATGTCAGTACAAATGTGTGTTTGGTGTTCTGAAATCTGTCATCTCCAAAAGACTGGCAGATCGAAACTATTGAGGCAAGCTTTGACTCAGCTTTGCCTTTATGTTTTCATTGGTGTTGACCTTAAAAATGCCAAAACTATCTCCTTGTAAGACCTGAAGATTGCCTAAGCAATTTGTTGTTAGCCTGAAAACATTTTTTAATCAAGTGGATAAAGCCAAGAAGGTGATTATTTCTAATCTCACTAATGACAAAAGAAAAAAATGAGACAATCACCATGATTTATTTGGTTATCTAATTATCTATTTTCAAATCCTGTTTTCCTGGAGCTGCAGCACAAAATTCTTTAATCATCTTATTCTTTGAAGATATCTTGGTGGTCCATAAATGAAACAATGATGACCAAGACATTTTGCAGTTTGATTAAAATCTATATGATGGTAATGAAGATCAGGGAAGTTAATTAGATACGACTGAGATACAAAGTGGTTTCAAAAAGTTTCACCACTCAGTGATCTATATCTGTCACAAAAATATGACAACTGGATTATAAGTGCCGATTTTAATCAATTACCACACTTATATTTCTTTTCGAAGTGACCTGATTAATGCTGGCCACAAACCTTGAAAGGTCATGTTAGATTATACAGTGAAATCTTTCATTGTTCATAGGAGCAATAGGAGTGTGAGATTATACCTGGAGATCTTTGGTGATATACCTGAACACTCTTGGTACACATGAAGATGCTAGTGAAGGAAGTTGTTAACATAGCTCATGGAGCACTGCATGAGCCATTTGACAGAGCTAGGGCACATCATCCCAGAACATGTTGGGGATGTGTAGAAAATGTTTACAGGGCAATACAAACATAGCTTTATGGTTGTTTTCCGTATACATAGTGCCCTTGGGAAGAAATATTAGGCTTTCTCTTTGTACCTCATCTTCAAGAAATTAAGAAAATGGATGATAGAGCAAAAGAAAACTATCCTCATTTCATTTTAAGCTGAAATGAGAATAAGAAATCTGAACTCAAGTGTGCAGTGCGACCAAAGGTGGTTGGATGTCTCATGGTATGTGTGTGTGTGTGTGTGTGTGTGTGTGTGTGTGTGTGTGTGTGTGTGTTTATCTCATAACTATCTATGTAGTTCACGGCAGGTGTGTCCATGGACACACATGGATATTGTGAAACAAGAGACTATAATGGACTTATCATGGCTTGAATAATACCTTTTAGTATTTTTTTCAGAGGCAACAATATGTAAAGAAGAGCCAGACATTACGTAATTTGTCATAAATTTTAATCTAGTTTGGTAAATATCATGGAATATACTCTATTGGCTTTAAAATCCTGTGTAGCTAAAGGCAATGCACTATATTCTGCTACGTATTCTTAGACTTCAGGAATAGAAAAGGGATAGGAGAATACAAGTCTGAACTGCATCAGAGAAGGCCTCAATGTGAACCATGCTCATCAGGAATGGTTGCTATTCTTTGAAATTTGTTAGAACATCTGTCCTCTGGTCCTTATTGTCTCTGGGTCCTGTATTCCTGTTGGCTTTTGTAGGATTCACTGATTGAATTATGGAACAATTGAACTATATTACATTGTTTCTGATATTGAATTTTTACTTTATATTTTTTCAAGGGAGTTAAGAGTACATATTGGTTAATTTTTGTTAGCTTGACAGAAACTAGAATGATATGGAAAAAGGGAACCTCAAATGAGAACATGCCCCCCATCAGATTGACCTATAGGCAATCGTGGGGACATGTTCTTGATTTAGATAAATGATTGACCTGAGGCAGCTCAACTCACTGTGGATGACTCCACTCTGGGAGGGAATTCTTGGATGTATAAGAAATCAGACTGAGCTCAGTGTTCAGCTGTGGGTGTCTGCTTCTACTTCTACTATCTGCTGGAAGAAGGCTATACGATGGCAATAAGTTAGTCTTCAATCTCATTATCAGGTAGGGCATTTAAGGTAGCCTCTCCTCTGTTGCTTAGATCGTTAGTTGGTGTCTTCTTTGTAGATCTCCAGACATTTCCCTAGTGCCTGAATTCTCTTTAAACCTATAATGTCTCCCTCTATTATGGTATCTCTTATCTTGCTCTCTTGTATTCTTCTCCCAATTCAACCTTCCTGCTCCCTCCTGTCCTCCTCACCCCTCCTCTTCTCCCCTTCTCTTTCTCCTAGCTCCCTCTCTCCTCCCCCATGCTCCCAATTTGTGCAGGAGATCTTGTCCCTTTCCCCTTCTCTGGGGGACTATGTATGTCTCTCTAAGACTCCTGGAGAGCAGGTCAGTTAATAGTGCTCCTCTGTGGTTCTATTTCAGTTCCTGCCTCCAGGATCCTGCCTTGAGTTCCTACCCCAACTTCCCTCAATGACAGAGGATGTAATTCAGATGTGGAAGGCAAGTAATCCCTTTCCTTCCCAAGATGATTTTGTTCAGAATGTTTTATCACACTAATAGAAAGCAAACTAGGACAGAGTAGTTCAAATACTTATATAAACTGTTAGTCATTTTAATGCCTAAATGTTAATTTTATGGGTGACAATGTTTACTCTTTTGCCCCTTTACTGGTTTTTATTCATAATATTATAAGTATCTACCTGCAAGCAGTAATGACCTACATTTGTTTCACCTGTAATTGTGCCTTAAGTTTTCTAAACTTTGTTCTTTCTCTTAAAAATAAATTTCATTTAAATAGAATTTTGTCAATTCCCCATTCCATTTCCTCCCTCCAACCCATCCAATACCCCTCTCCTGTCAGGAGTGAGGAAAATTCTACTATGAATTTTCCAGCGGTTCCAGGAACCAGGAGCTCCATCTGCATTGGTCCGCATTGAATACGGGATGCTAACTGATTTGCTATTGAATGACATGGCCTCAGTGGGGAATGTCTCCTAGTTTGCATCTCTACAGAACTAAGTATTTGAATAGGCCTGCCCCTGAGTGGAGGTGCTAGGTGTGTGAGTAACAAGTGAGGACAGAGAGTTAGGAGCCATCTGGCAGAGAAGAATTAACAGAAGGACAGAAATGGCCTCCTCGTGGCCATGAAGCATGGTTAAGGAACAGCCAGGAAGATGCTAAATAAACCAGAGACTCCAGTTTTACAGCATGGAACTGAGAGCTCTCTAGTGATGACAAGATGCCTGTGTTTGGTCTTTATCGCCGTTGGATTGCTAGGAATTTCCAAGCCCACACTCCCCCACTCAGGCCGAACCCCATGGCTGTTGTGGTTTGGAGCCGAGACCGGCCGGGCTAGGCCACTCTCCAGTGGATAACCTCTTTTCTTTGATTATTATCCTTACATATACACATACCCACATACATACATACATACATACATACACACACACACACACACACACACACACACACACACACATACACACATACACATACACACACACACACACACATACACACACACACACACACACACACACACACACACACATACACACACACACACACACACACACACATACACACACACACACATACACACACACACATACACACACACACATACACACACACACACACACACACACATACACACACATACACACACACACACACACATACATAAGTACTTTACATTCAAAACACTGACTGTCCTACTCTCCTACGTCTCTTCCAGTGTGTCTGATTTCCACAGTACTGGCACATCCCTAGGGTGACATTTTAGTTCCTTTATCATGTACCTCCCCCCACCTGAATATTCTGTTATCTCTTTCTCTGATATTCACACCCTCACTTACCCTGGTGACAGGTCTTCCTTGACCCCAGTCTCTGACCATTTCAGAGAACACTTTACTGTCCTCTTCCTTGAATAGTCACCCTCCATGATCTATCATCTGGCTTTTGCTCCCACACTCTTCAACTCTTGTGTAAACACTACCTTTTCACCGAGGCATAGTACCTCCTGCTCCAATTTCTTTATTTTCACCTTACATGCTTAATTTTACTGTGTAGCCACGTTCACCATTCTTTGTTATTTATTTATTTATCCATTTTTTGTATTCTACTCTCAATCCTTTTACCTCCCATACTCATATAGACCCTCAATTATAGAAGCTTGGTGAGCAATGCTCTTCTGTTCTTTTAATTCTGTCATTAGCACCTAAAAAACAGTGCCAGACACATAGAGGACACTCAGAAAATGTTCCCTGAGTTAGCTATAGAAGAAAATGCAGCTTTTTCTATTGTGAATCTCTTCTATATTACACATCTAATTTGTTTTTTACAGCTATGAATAACTCATTCCTTTTGAATTTTTTACTAAAAGACAGGACCATAAATTTAAATAAAAATTTCACATCGATTACATTATGTTTCATGCATTCATTATTTAGTCACTATTTAATAATCTAAAATGTCTGCATTTGGTTGAAATACTTCTTTTCAGGAAGTTTGCTTTTTGTTTTATAATGGTAACAACTCCACAATGAAGTATATCTTCTAAAAAAGACGCTTAAAAAAGTGTGCAACACAGCATTGTTAACATAGGCACAGCCTCTTAGTAGATCTTTAGAATAATAAAAATTTCTTCAGCATTGTGGACAGTATTTATTTATTTATTTATTTATTTATAACATACAAATTCCCAAAGAATCATTAACAATGAAAACAAAACACTGACAAAAGAGATAGGCCAGAAGTAGCTTGTGGGTAATTGTGAGCAACTGCTAAGTGGTGCCCTCTGCACCTCTCTTTTCTCCCCACTGCTGGTATTATGCTAATGAATGAACACAACCCCTTCTAGCTCCCTGTTGACTTTCTTATAGACTAGAGCAAGCTTCCAGGAAAAGGCAGGGAGCAGAAGCACTATTGCGTATATTCAAGTAAAGTAAACCTAAACCACTTTTCTACCTGACTTGCTTTTTTATCCAAGAAAATTGAGGGCACACAGAGAGTTAACCAAGCTATGTGTTGCACACACAAAACATGGCAGCAGCAATAAGGGAAATTAGAGCAATGTGTTTGATCTTCCCTTGCACAGTAGACCTATAAGCTCTGCTTTTAATTTTGGCACAGGGACTATTTTGAGAGGCACTGATAACACGAATAAGCACTTTCTGGTTATTAGGAAATGTCAGATACTGATCTAAGACTTTAGGTCCCTAAAACCACCCAGTGGATGCTGGTAGACACTGTTACTTTCCTATTTGTAGAGGAAGCAAGTACACCCAGAGAAGTCAAGAAGTTGGTTCTTCTTTCTGTATCTCCTAGGAGTCAGATTGGACTTGAACTGAGGTTGATTGGCTCTTGTCCAGGCTTCCTTTAGGGGTGATGACCTCCCTTTGTACCACCTGGCAGTGCCTTTGGCTGTTTCGTGACCTTACCACACCCAGTGTAGCATCTTCCTGAGTTTATCCTTCTCACATTGGGCCTCAAAGTCTTTATCACCTGTTTGTTTGTTTGTTTGTTTGAACTCTGTTTACATTTTCCTTATTTATTCTCTTCTTTTGGATCTGCTTTTCAGTACTACTAAAGTTTATGCATCAGGAGATAATGACATACTTTTCCTTCATGGAAGTAGTTGTTTCAGTGGATATACTTCCAAATAGCACCTTACTTCAAGGAGGGTCTCTGACAATGAACAGTCAGGAAGTGAGAGTCACCACCCTGACCTAGATGACGGGAGTCTGAGAGGGCAGTCTAGTTAGTTTTCTTTACCATCCATCATTTATTGCCTGTGTTTTCCTGTGATGGAAGGCAACAATTGTAGTGAGGTATCTTTTCGGGTTACTCAATAATTTGAAGCTTCTCATGACTTCCAACTTAAATAGTTTTAAATCTAGCAATGCTACCTTTTAATGAGGTGAATATCAAGGCTCTAATCTTTATGCTTGAATATTTTTTGTACAGTAAGGAATTTAACCTACTGGTTGGTAATCTGAAATATATACACTAGTTATAGAAAAGAAACATAGCAGGTATTTCCCAGGCCTCATACAATGGTAGGGTTAAACTACAGGATTTTATGGAAGGGCATCTTTTGTGTTATTTTTTTAAGTAGAAGTATGATGCTGTTAAGTTCTTAAGTTTGAAATATGTGAAATTCTTCACTCCCAGGCCGTTAGACAGGTATGCGGCAGGCAACCTGCCATGGTCCCTGTGCTCTTTCTTCTCCACCTTTGCAATCACCCAAGAAGGCGGAGGCTAATACAGAAAGGCTTGACAAGAGACAGGTGTCATCCGGCTGTTTGTGAAGTTTTATTAAACTTTAGATAAAATTGTTCTCTTTTTAAAAAATACACCAAGGTTTATGTCAAAATAAGTGAAAAGGCTGATCCTATGAAGCATGTGGCTACAATTGATTTTCTCAGTGGTTTGTGACAACGAAGGAGCATTTACAAACTAGAAATTGCTCTCTATTGTTCTGCCTGACCTTTCCTAAGGCTCTGCTCTAATAATATGCTAGATTACAGAAACTGTGATCCAAAGTAAAAAATAGGGATTTTCCTATGGATTCATCCGAATGGTAATTGATTGTCTAATATGGTAACCATGCTATGTGAATTATTTGGCACACTGCTAATATCTGCTAATTTAGAATGTAATTATAATCAGCACGGATCTTTGCAAATGCACTTATGAACTTATTCACAGTGGAAAAGCTTATCAGACTTCCCACCATGTAGGAATCCTTTGGACTCTTAGGAGATATATAGTCCAAGTTTTTAATTATATTCTGCTGGAGTTCTTTTTTAATTTTATCTTCCTAACAAGGAATGGAATTTAATATGACAAAGGTGATGCTTATGCTATAAAGGAAGCACATTGAATAGAGTTTATGATGCTTCCAACTGTGATGAGTTTTAACATTTAAAACAAGGAAAAGACAGTTCTTTCATTCCAACTTTGATCAGTCTGAATGATACCCAGAGGAAGAATTAAATAACATCTTGATAAGATAAGCTCACCACGTTTCAGATATGTAAAATATTGACTTATTTAGGTAAACTTTGTGGTATAGATAACTTGTGTTCTGAAGTTGCAGGAAAACAATATACATACTTCTTCCCTAACGCACAGAAGGACAGGTTCTTTGCTGTTCCATGGCTCCCCCCCCAAATCAAAAACTTAGTATTTCCTTGTCTACTAGAATATCAGGAAAAATTACCTGGACATAAATTGATATTTTTATATATATATACATGCAATTGCATATTTACATTAATAAATATACATATATGTCATTTTCATGGTGTATTAAGCATATTAAAAACTAGAATTGACTTTTTAACTAATTTTAAAACCCTTTTATTCAAATATCATTAGGTTTTCATAAAATTGAGATTATCTTGTTATATATGACTACAGAAAACAGCATGAATTTGGAATGATATTTATTTGGCTTTTCCTGTTTACCTTGAAGACTATCATGGGAAGGTGGGTTGATGCTGGCAAGTATTGACACAAGAACTTATTCTAACAGTAAATATGAGGATAGCAGCTGCTTGAAAACTAGTTTGTAATGCTTAGTGCATGAATTTTCCCCTTTACAATAGTGAATTTCAGGCTGAACCACACATCAGAATACATGGAAGGTGTGTTAACATATAAATTACAGGGCTGTATTCCCATAACTTCTGATTCATTTGGTCTCTAGTTGTGCAAGAGATATTGTTTGTCTAAAAACAAAGAGCTATTATGTTTGCTTTGAGAATTCCTTTGGAATCACTCTTGTAGAGACAGAGGGAAGGTCAACTGCTTGAAACCTGAAGCAGGCTGGCAAGACTCAGAGGAAAAGGAACTACCATTGGAAATACAATTACTTTTAGCATCTATGAGTCCTTGGTTTAGGATCATGGCAGTAGACAGAGCAGGTAAATGAGAAGGTCATCCATTTTCCTATGAGTTGCCAGTGCATCTGAAATTATTGTTGTAGTTCTGTGGGTGGGATTTGGCAATATTTATCTAATGCTGTTGAGCTCACCTCATTTAGCTACTTTTTTGAAAATGCTTTATTTTTTTCTTGCTCGTCAATTTCTTACTTTCTATACAGTCACGACTAGCACTCTAGCATGTTCTATTTTCTCTTATTTTCAGAAAAATGGGTGGTGCCAACAATATGTCAAAGTGGAAGCTTCCTGTCAGTATACCCATCGAAGGTTGAAGCACTTTCTTCAACAGTGGCAGATGATAAGAGAATCATAGTGACAGAGGGAGACATTCCAACACAATACTGGAACAAAATGGGGAGGACAGTTTCATTTTGCCCATGCCAACTTTCGCTCCAAACGGCACACAGAAATACCAAATAAAGCCCATGATTTCTTCAATGAAGGAAAATTACACCACACTGAAAGTGTGTCTGACCCTATCTTTGAAAGAGGCTTCCTAAGAACTGTTCTTTCTCACACGGATTACAGATAAATGGTTTGAGGCTGAGGGGTAGAAAAGAGAGCAAATACTCCCAAATATTGAAGGTACACACAGTTTACAAAGAAAACTAGCTGTACTCTGTTGGGTTGTGAGGAGGCACAAATATGAGCATTAGCAGACATCATTTTACTGAAAGCTAACAGGAGGTTCTTAGCACTTGGCTTCTACAGTTAGGCAAAGGCAATCTCAAAATTTTCCTGAGAAGAAACAAGAGTAGAAGAGTAAGTTCACCATGGAACTTATCTGAGAGTGTTTAATGTCTTCTGCTGAGTTATCTGCTCAAAACATTTCCTTTCTGAAACCAATTGTTGAATATTGAAGAGAATACTGTCTTAGTGTTTCTATTGCTGTGGAGAGAGACACCATGATCAAGGCAACTCTTATAAGGAGACACTTAATTGGGGAGATTTGCTTATAGTTTTAGAGGTTCAGTCTTCTATCATCCTGGTGGTGGGCATGGCAGCATGCTGGTAGACATGATTCTGGCTACATAGTGATCAGAAGGCAACAGGAAGTGGACTCAGACACTGGGCAGTATCTTGAGCATAGGAATTCTCAAAGCATACCCCACCCCCCTGCAATGACACACTTCCTCAAACAAGGCCATACTTACTTCAACAAAGCCACACCTACTAATAGTGCCACTCTGTATGAGCTTATGGGAGCCATTCAAATGACCACAAATACTGTTTATTCTCATTTAAAGACAGCAGAATAAAACTTCAAGGAACAAGAAAAAACAAAAAACAAAACAAGAATACATGACAGCAACAAAGGAACAAAATATATTCCAGTGCAGAATAACAAGGCAATTCATAAGTTTTTTTCTTGGTTAGTTTAAGGACCAAGTTGAGAAATGTTTGAATCTTGTTAATCATAGGCTTATTTGTATGAGCTATACTTACTTGAATGTATGTATAAGTACAAATTTCATACCATGTATAAATTTCATGGTTATGAGTAAATTTTTAATAGATACTATTCAGGATCTGTCATCTGTTGTCTTTTTATAGCCATTACTTGCCTCACCAGTGTTAAACATTGTTAATTCATTGATGATACTAGAGGTAAGTTTTATATGTGTTATTTAAAAAGAGTTAATATGTATGAAATTTCTTGTTAAATGATAAAAATTTATTTTTTTAATTTGTAAGAAATTTAGATCTTTGAGCTTATCTGGTACATTAAAACATGCTTGGCACATGAGGGATTCATTTTTTTTCTCCATCTCAAATATCCCATCTTGGGTCTACCAAATGGGGATGGTGGCTTTTTGTTTGCTAATTAGATGTCAGCAGATTGTCAAAAGTGCAGTTATTGAACATTATGTATGTATGTATGTATGGTAGTTATAAAAATAGCCCAAATGCCATGTAATTATCTCTACATTGTAGAGTGCATAAATATAGATTATTATGTCCTTAGGGCTCAGGTGGCAGGTTTTGAACATAAATGCCTTGAGACTTTTACAAGATACTGTGCATAGCTGATCATTAGAACTTCTAAATATTGAATGTCAAAGTTTCACAGAGAATGGGGACAAATGCCACCGAATGTCATTTCAGGGTTTTATATTAAAATATTGATGCAATTCCATTCCACAGATGCAACGTATATTCTCAGTCACAACTTGGACTGCCACCACCTGGGTGATCTGAAGAAAGGCACTTAATTTTAATAGTCCTCAAGGTTCAACTCATGAAATGGATGTAGTGTTGCCTCACAGAAGGCTACTACCAAATCTGAGAACACATCAACATTTTTAAGATAATAACATGACTTTTGTATTTGATATTGACACAGTAATTATACTGGCATTGAGGCATGGTAACAAATGACTACTTTATCATTATAATAGACATTTTGTAAATTATCAAATCTATGCTAAAAATACAGTTTTATATTTTTTGCTTCTTTTTAGATTAGAAAAAATTTTCAAAGCTTTCCCTTCCTTAGGGAATATGGGGGTGGGAAGGGGGCATCGGGACGGGGGTGGGGGGACATGGAAGATGGGAGGGAGAGGGAACTGGGATTGCTATGTAAAACAAGATGGTTTCTAATTTAAATAAAAAAAACACTTCTGGGAAATCATGTCTTTACAAAAGATAGCAAAATCCTGTAATTTCCAGCTAGATGAATAAATCTTTTGAATAAATAAATAAAGGTTTGCCTATAATTTCAAAAAAAAACTATCATTGGAAACCAATAAAAAATAGACTGAACAAAGAAAAAAGTCTCCTAGCCATGTAATAATCAAAACACCAAACATACAGAACAGAGAGAAAATATTAATAGCAGCAAAGGAAAAAGGTCAAGTAACCTATAAAGGCAAACCTATCAGAATCACACCTGACTTTTCCATGGAAACTCTGAAAATCAGAAGGTCCTGGATAGATATAATACCTACACTAAGAGACCATGGATGCCAACCCAGACTACTATACCCAGCAAAGCTTTCAATCAATACAGATGGAGAAAACAAGATATTCCATGACAAAACCAGATTCAAAAAATACATATTCACCAATCCAGCCCTACAGAAACTTCTGGAAGGAAAACTGCAACCCAAGGAAGTCAACTATAACCAGAAAAATATAGGCAATAGATAACCTCACTTTACCAACAGCCAAAAGGGAAAAGGGACAGAATCCCACACATAATCTCACCACCATCACCAAATCAAAAACAAACAAGAATGAATAATCAATGGTCATTAATATCCATCAACATTAATGGTCTTAACTCCCCTATAAAAAGACACAGATTAGCAGAATGGATAAGAAGACAGAATCCTTCCTTCTGCTGCATACAAGAAACACACCTCAACTTCAAAGATAGACGGTACCTAAGAATTAAAGGTTGGGGAAAGATTATCCAATAAAATGGACCCAAGAAACAAGCAGGGGTAGCAATCCTAATGTCCAACAAATTGGACTTTAAACTAAAATCAATCAAAAGAGATGAAGAAGGTCATTTCCTATTCATCACAGGACAAAACCATCAGGATGAAGTCTCAATTTATGCCCCAAATACAAAGGCATCCACATTTGTAAAAGAAACATTACTAAAACTCAAATCACACATAAAACCGCACACACTCATAGTGGGAGACTTCAACACCACACTGTCACCACTGGACAGAAACACCAGACAGAAACTTAACAAAGAAACAAAAGACCTAATAGAAGTTATGGCGTAATTGGACTTAACAGATACCTATAGAACATTCCATCCAAATACAAAACAATTTACCTTCTTCTCAGCACCACATGAAACCTTCTCTAAAATCGACCACATACTTGGCAACATAGTAAACCTCAATAGGGAAAAAAATTGAAATAACCCCCTGTGTCTTATCAGATCACCATGCTTTAAAGTTAGAATTCAACAACAAGACGAATTACAGAAAACCTACAAACTCATGGAAATTAAGTAACACCCAATTGCACAATTCATGGGTCCAGGAAGAAATAAAAAAAGAAATTAAAGATTTCCTAGAATTTAATGAGAATGTGGACACAACATATCCAAACCTATGCCATACTTTGAAAGCAGTACTAAGAGGAAAGTTCATAGCACTAAATTCCCACGTGAAGAAACAGGAGAATAATCACACTAGAGAATTAATAGCACCCCTGAACATTTTAGAAAACAAAGAAGCCAATACACCCCGGAGGAGCAGATGCCAGTAAATAATGAAATTGAGGGCTAAAATCAATATAATGGAAATTAAGAGAACAATACAAAGAATATAACAAAAAGTTGGTTCTTCAAGAAAATCAACAAGATAAACAAACCTTTATCCAAACTTACCAAACAACAAAGAGTGAACATGCAAATTAATAGAATCAGAAATGAGAAGGGGGACATAACAACAGACACAGAGGAAATCCAGAGAATCATCAGGTCACATTTTGAAAACTTATATTCCTCAAAATTTGAAAATCTAAAGGAAATGGACAATTTTCAGGCAGATTTCACTTACCAAAATTAAATCAAGAACAGATAAACAACTTAAATAGACCTATAACCCCTAATGAAATTGAAGCAGTCATCAGAAGTCTTCCAACCAAAAAAAGCCCAGGGCCAGATGGCTTCAGTGCAGAATTCTACCAGAAATTCAAGCTACAGCTAATACCAATTCTCCTCAAAGTATTCCATAAAATAGATGCAGAAGGGTCATTGCCAAACTCTTTTTTTGAGGATTCAATAACCTTGCTACCCAAGCCACACAAAGACACAACTAAGAAAGGGAACTACATAACCATATCCCTCATGAACATTGGTATAAAAATACTGGCAAATCAAATCCAAGAACACATCAGAGAAATCATCCACCATGATCAAGTAGGCTTCATCCCAGGGATGCAAGGATGATTCAACATATGAAAACCCATCAATGTAATTCATCATATAAACAGACTGAGGATAAAAAAAAACATATGATCATCTCACTAGATGTGGAAAAAGCCTTTGACAAAATCCAACACCCCTTCATGATAAAGGTCTTGGAGAAATCAGGGATAACATAAACATACCTAAACATACCTCAACATAATAAAAACAATATACAGCAAGCTGACAGCCAACATCAAATTAAATGGAGAGAAACTCAATGCAATTCCTCTAAAATCAGGAATAAGACAAGGCTGTCCACTCTCTCCATACCTCTTCAATATTGTCCTTGAAGTTCTAGGTAGAGCAATAAGACAAAAAAAGAAGATCAATTAATACAAATCAGAAAGGAAGAAGTCAAACTTTCATTATTTGCAGATGATATGATAGTCTCCATAAGTGAGCTGAAAACTCTACCAGGGAACTCCTACAGCTGATATACACCTTCATCAAAGTGGCAGGATACAAGATTAACTAAAAAATTCTCTAGCCCTACTATATACAGATGACACATTGGTGGAGAAAGAAATCAGAGAAACATCACCCTTTACAATTGCCACAAACAACATAAAATACCTTGGGGTAACACTAACCAAAAAAGTGAAATACCTGTACTGTAAGAACTTTGAATCTCTAAAGAAAGAAATTAAAGAAGATACCAGAAGATGGAAAGATCTCCCATGCTCTTGGATAGGCAGGATCAACATAGTAAAAATGGCAATCTTGTCAAAAGCAATCTACAGATTCAATGCAATCCCCATCAAAATCCCAACATAATTCTTCACTGACCTTCAAAGAGCAATTCTCAACTTTATATGGAGAAACAATGACCTTGGATAGCCAAAACAACTCTGTATAATAGAGGAACTTCTGGAGGCATCACCATCCCTGACTTCAAGCTCTATTACAGAGCTATAGTCCTGAAAACAGCTTGGTATTGACACAAAAATAGACAGGTAGACCAATGGAATAGAGTTGAAAACCCTGATATTAACCCACACACCTACAAACACCCGATTTTTGACAATCAATCCAAATATATACCATGGAAAAAGGGAACATCTTCAACAAATGGTGCTGGCATAACTTGATGCAAACATGTAGAACACTACAGATAGACCCAAGCCTTTTGCCCTGCACAAAACTTAAGTCAAAATGGATCAAAGACCTCAACATAACGCAGCCACACTGAACCTATTAGAAGATAAAGTGGGAAATACCCTTGAAGTAATTGGTACAGGAGACCACTTCTGAACAAAACACCAGTAGCACAGACAATGAGATCAACAATTAATAAATGGGACTTCCTGAAATTGAGAACCTTCTGTAATGCAAAGGACACAGTCAGCAAGACAATACCACAGCCCACAGACTGGGAAAAGATATTCACCAACCCCACATCTGACAGAGGGCTGATCTCCAAAATATACAAAGAACTCAAGAAGCTAGTCTCTAAAACACCAAACAATCCAATTAAAAAGTGGGGTACAGTATTAAATAGACAAGTCTCAATAGAGGAATCCAAACTGGCTGAAAGACACAGAAGAAAGTGTTCAACATCCTTAGCCATCAGCGAAATGCAAATCAAAACAAATCTGAGATACCATCTTACTCCTGTCAGAATGGCTAAAATCTAAAACACTAATGACAGTTTATGCTGGAGAGGATGTGGAGAAAGGGGAACACTTCTCCACTGCTGGTGGGAGTGCCAACTTGTACAGCCACTTTGGAAATCAGTATGATGACTCCAAAAGAAAATGGGAATGAGTTTACCACAAGATCCAGCAATTCCACTCCTAGACATATACCCAAAAGAAGCACATTCCTACAACAATGACATCTGTTCAATGATGTTCATAGCAGCACTATTTGTAATAGCCAGAAACTGGAAGCAGCCTAGATGTCCCTCTAGACAAAATGTGGTACATTTACACAATGGAGTACTACTCAGCAGAAAAACAAAACAAAACAATGGAATCTTGAAATTTGCAGGAAAATGGATGGAACTCAAAGAAACCATTCTGAGCGAGGTAACCCAATCACAAAAAGACAAACATGATATGTGCTCACTCATATGTGGATTTTAGACATAGAGTAAGGGATTACCAGCCTACAATCCACACTGCCAGAGAAACTAGTAAACAAGGAGGACCCTAAAAGAGATAAACTTTGTCCCCTGGAGAAGGGGATAGGGTCATGATCCCCTGAGCAAACTGAGAGCATGTAAAGTGGGGGCTGTGACCTATGAGAATGAGAAAGGAAGAAGAGGAAGGATGCAGAGGTCATGAGGGAGCAGAAAGGTTGAGTCAGGTGTAGATTAGAAGAAAGGATATGTGATAGGGTTTTAGTTGGGGGGGTGGTATGGGAACTGGGATTGTCATGTAATTCAATCTTGTTTGTAATCCAAATAAAAATGATATAAAAGTGTTAGCGGAATTATTTAGTAACAGATAAAAGAAAAGAACTGAGTGGCTACAGAGATAGCTCAGTAGTTACAAAGCTTGCTATACAGGTATGAGGACTGGAGTTCAAAGTCTCAGAACCCACTTAAAATATAGAGAAATCTCTCAAGCAAGCTAGCTACAGAGATTAGCTCATGGTTTCAGTGACTAAGAGGAGAGGGAAAAAGAGGATGATTCCCAATATCAATGTTGGGCCTCTGAATGCATGCACACATACTCACATGTGTGGCACACACATGAAGACATCCACACACAAACACATGTTTAACACCACACACACACACACACACACACACACACACACACACACACACACACACACACACACACGGAAAATAGGGAGAAAAGAATAATAAAAACTGAAGTTTGTGTCTCTTGCGGCATGGAAAATGTGTTGCTGGGACAATGTCCAAGAGTTCTCTGATGTTTTACTCGGAAGGTAGAATTCACATTCTTCCTCCTGAACATAGATGGACTCTGAGACTGTATTGACCAATGTATTATGATAGCAGTTATGGTGTAGTAGACCTGTAGCACCCATTTCTTAGGAAAAGGACAGCTGCTACCTCCTGTTTCTTGGAACCTTATCCATGAACACTCTTGCACTATTGAGCTTCAGGTGTCTCAGTAAGAACTCTGGCTGACCTCAGACACATTTCCAACCCAATGAGTGAAGTTGTCTCGGATACTCAGAACTAGTTTCTCTGTAAGGTGACCCCACTCATCAGTGTGTGTGTGGACCAAGAGAACTGAACCCCACTGTAGACTTTCACCCAATGGTGACATTTAGTAATAGGAGTAGTGTGAACTAGTAGGAGCATATGGAAGTAACTTGTCATATAGAAGTATGCAAAACAAGCTGTCTAAAAAATAAATGTTAAGGAGCAAAGCCATCACAATGGAAAATGGTGCTAAGAACTGTTTACAAAGCTTTCTTTTTATCTCTTTATAATAAAAGTGATATCTTTATGAGCTCATTCTATTTGATACAAATGAAGATGAACACTGTGTCAAAGAGCTGGCATTTGAAAGAAAAGAAAATGTACTAATGTCCTATTCAGGCATACATTTTTACCATATTAGAAACCTTTGAGTCTTTCTGGAATGCCTGCCAATTTTCATTGCCATTTATTAAAATATGGCTGTTTCTACTCATTTTACAGGAATCTACAATGAATGATTAGATTGAGTTGTAGGCAGGCAATTCTGTTGTGGAGGGAAAGGAGTTACAGAACAGTGAACATGTATTAGTCTCACAAAAGATGTGTAGTATTTGTGAGAAAACCAATATTTAATGGACTTTAATTTGGTAATAACACATTTATAAAGGTTTAGGGTAGTCATTTTGTTTTTAGATGAGAGGAACATTGAACTTCAAAGGTAAGAGTTAGCAGACTTTACCCAAGGGCCACATTCCATCACTGTTTGACTAGCCCACTAATGGCAGTCAGCTGGTCTCTTGTGGCCTTTGAAGTCAAAGGGGACTCTAGATTGCCGCAATGAGCAATGCTATATGGATCCTTTGGGAGATAAGTCGAAATATCAGGAAACAATTACTGTTCTATGATCTTATTGCTAACAAAATCACGTGCTTCTGAAGCAGCAGAGAGAAACAGTTTTTGTTCATAATAGAGAATTTGTGCTTCAAGTTCAGTGCTGCGCTGTTAGAAACATTTCATGCCTTAAAGCTTCTGCATTATCAAGAAAAAATTGCAACTGGCTTCAGTGTTCATAAACATGTCTCAATATCCAAGGTCTTAGATAGTCTTCAGCCTAACTTAAAGCTCAAGTTCAGGATTTCTTCTTTCTTTCTTTTCTTTTCTTTGATTTACTTTCTCAGCTCTAGGCTACTGATTGTTTGGATCATTTTTGTTTCTTTGGTGCTCTTACTGAGAGCAGTCAGTGGCAAAACACAAAGCAATTAAGTTGAACTTTTCTACTCTAAAGCAGCTTTAATGGACTATAGTGTTGAAATTTTCAAGATCCCTCAATTACTGCCATATTTCAATTTTTTTATATGGGAGCTGCCTCATCATATTAATTTCTTTTAAATATCATTGATTGTATAAAAGGAAGTGCTTCTAGGCAATAGACAATGGACTGTGTCATTGTTTGTATAACTGATGTCTAACATGCCCCCATCATAACGGATATTTATATTTGGTAAGTCAAATTATCAAACTACCTTGTTTTGTTAAGATATTTTCAGTTATCAAAGGAGAAACAATATATGAAATATAAATAAAATCTAAATATTCAGTGAAATTATTAATACTAAGAAAAGAATTTAAACATATAAATTCCAAAGAAATGATCCCAAAAGATGAAATGTCAATGTTTTTGGAAATGCTAATTTAATAGACATTTGCAATTGTGTAAGTATGCATCATCTGCTAAAATCTAATAACTTTTTGACAGATACAGGTTTTTATTATCACTGACAAGAAGACAATATCTGCAACTGAATATTCTGTAATTTGAGAAACATAAGCTTTCAAGAACCAAGTTCTTAGTCATGAGCTATTACCAAATTTTGTGCTTAGGGAACTGTTTTACCTTAAGTTGGTTAGAGTTTTGCATGTTACTGTAGTAAATGTGGCAGGTAATTTTCTAATCTTAGTAGATAATATGTATTTATATTATGATATTGATAATCTTCCATAGTATATACCAGAGAAATGAATCCAATTCCTTGTGTGTATTTTTTTGAGGATTATATTATATCATTTTAGTTGTGCATCCTCTATCTAGAAAAGTGATGGCCAATCACAAAATAATGGAAGGTAATTTAGAGATGGACATTAAAAATAATTTAGTGACATACAAAAACTAAAAACATGAGAGTCCCTTTGCAATAGTTTTGAGTAGCAATTTCCTTGGAGTTAAAACATTCTTTCATGGAGGGATGTTGGGCACTCACGAGACTCAGGAAGTAAACCAAGTAAGTGTAAGGGAAGGTGATACTTAAGGCCCTTCCTGGGCTTACAGGCAGAGAACAATTGACTGGAGAAGAGATTGGCTGATCTGCCTACAGGGGAGTCTTCCACTGACCAAGCTTCCTGGAGAATCTCCAACCTGTGGAGCTGTAGAGAGCTCTAGGTGAGTATTTGCATAGGTCACCATCTAGACTGGGCATTTGGGTGGTCTTTTTGGTGATGCAGTTGTCTTTGAGTCATCCATGAGCCTATAGAGAACCCCTCACCTACACTTCTTTAAGTAATGGCAATAAACTCACTTGTTCACCAAGCTGGACTTTGGTGGAACTATTACTTTGATACATTGTTAGTGCCTTATTTGAGGTGAATAGTCATTTTTTCCCATATCCCTAGGAAAAATTAACACAACAGATGTTTTATAACTCTATTCTGCCACGTAAATACAAGGAAATTGCACAAAATCATATAGTAAACAAAAATGTTTAACAAGATTCAGAACAAAAGCTCAAAGTAAAAAAAAAATGATCTGTTTCCATATAAAGATGAACAGTCAATATCAAAATGCTATTTCCACTAGCTTGAGAAAATGCAAAATATACTAAAGAAGTTTGGTCAAAAGGCACCATGTAGAGTCAATCTTGAGTAAAACCACTATACACAAGTTTCCTGGTGATTAAACGCTGGCTTCATCCTCTTCTGTCTTCACTACCCTGTGTTGGAAATGATGCAGTCTCCTTTAAACAATTAATGATTTCGAAAATTACAGCTTGTTCTTCTATTCCCTTAGTGGCGCCAAATGGTACTCTGCATATTATTAATATACTATGCAAATGATGTGTTTGGCTTCTGTTTCTCAGTTTAGGGTAACCTTGTCAGTCAGCGTGCTGGCAGTAATGAGCTGTGTGATGAAAGCTAGCCCAGCTGTTGTGAAGGTCATGGAAAATCTCCACCTCCATTTTTTGGCTTAGGTCTGTATCACAAATTTGATGGGAAAGGAAACAGCTTTGATTAACATTTATCTGAGGTCACCTGAGTGTTACCCAAGGCCTTGTAGAGAGATCTTACTGGAGTATATTCTCAAAGACAAAGAGCACCCATACTTTTTAAATGACTACTCTTTGACTACTTAATTATAATATCATGCTGATTCAATTTCAGAATGATGCTGAGGTGGGGATGAGGTGGCATGGTAGATCATACAATCTGATATAACTTCAAGTACTAGGTTTTAGAAACTATTTTACTACCATATGGAACACTTCTCGATAATAGGTTTTTTTTTTTTTTTTTTTTTTTTTTTTTTGCTTTGTAATGTTTTTCTGCTAATATTCCTAGGTTCTAAAAAACTTACAGCTTACTTAAAGTTTTAAGTCTATTTAGGAGCTGTTTTAAATGATTTTTTGTTTTTGTTTTTTTGAGACAGGGTTTCTCTGTATTGCTTTGGAGCCTGTCCTGGAACTTGCTCTGTAGACCAGGCTGGCCTCGAACTCATAGAACTCCTCCTGCCTCTCCAATGCTGGGATTAAAGGCATACACCACAAAAGCCCAGCTTCAATCATAATTTCTAAGGGAAAAACTTCATTCAAATACTTCTGAGAAACTCTCATAAGTAAACATAAAGACAGAAAAAAAAAAAAACCAACTATGATGGCTCCAAATGATTATCTGTAACTTGTAAGAATACTTCCATCCATCAGTCTCATTGTATGTAGAAATCTGAAGTGAAAGGGTATATAACAGAATTAACAGGTCCTTGGGAGTCTGGCATGAAGAAAACACTCTAATATTCAAAGAAAACAGATTGAAGAAGACCCAGCCTGGCCTGCATGTCGTGTGTTTCCATCTAGCTATAGTAGATCTAAGAAATCCCAGCCAAGTCATGGGTATCATCAACATAGATTATAGTGATTTGTTTCTTTGTTCCCAATATCAAATTTTTAGGCAAAATAATTATTCAAAATAAACAGAGAGTATGAGGTAGAAAATAAAGACTAAGTCACCAGGCTGATGATACTCCATAATTTGGTGACCTATGCATGTTTTCTTCTATTTCCATACTGTCATGCTGAAGATATAAAAGATGTCTTATCCTTCAAACTTACATCATTATTCAAGACACTATCATTCTGAATCTTATACTTATTTTTATAACCCAATATTTTGAGATTATATTTATCTATTTTTAGCTTAAAAAATGTTTGGGTTGTATGTGATTTTTATTTCATGTGTGTATGTGTAGCAATTTTGTCACTTATATCATCCTATAATGCTTCAAAGTGATGCAGATATGGCGTCATCCCAGTGGAGTATACAAATAAGCATGTGCTTTTCAGCCATGTGTCTGTAATCATTTTGTTGGCTCTGCTCCATCCCTTCATATTTTTCTAAGGACCATTCGCCTACTGAAGGCATTCTATTCTCCTGTGAATACAAAAGCATGAATCAATGTTTTGTGCCATGTCTACAAACAAAATATACTGGCTAAAACATATCCCATATACAGCCCAAAGATATCCACCCATTGTGCCTTTATTTTTACTGCTTTCTTTTTCTTTTCTTTTCTTTTCTTTCTTTTTTTTTTTGGTTTTTTGAGACAGGGTTTCTCTGTGGCTTTGGAGCCTGTCCTGGAACTAGTTCTTGTAGACCAGGCTGGTCTTGAACTCACAGAGATCCACCTGCCTCTGCCTCCCAAGTTACTGCTTTATTTTTCAAATAAAGTTCATTTTTGATTCTTTTTATCAATTTATCCTTCTAAATACATGACAAATTGTCACATCCAATTATTTTGCATATTGTACTTATTTAAAATTCTTGCCTTAGCTATTGTAATACCATGGTTGCCCATTGGATTTTGTTTCCAATATGATACATTTCTTCATAGTGTTGTGTTCTCCCAAAAGTTCTGTGATGTGGTTTTGTGGTCAAGCTCCTAAAGAGCTTTTGGGAAGTAGGTAATAAATTTCAGGATGTAGACCCCATTAGAGAGAGCAGAACCTATCACACTTTAGATGGTAAGTCACTAGCTGTGAAGGTTTGACTGGAAAATGGAGAAACATGACTATTTTCTGGCTGCTTGCTTTAGCTGTGCACCCAGTCTTGAATTTTCCTTTGGTCTGACTTCACTGTGCTATACACTGATGATGGAAATGATTGATGTGTAGGGTATGCCCCCACAGTGAAATCACACACTTGGGAACCTCTGATTTAAGATTCTACACACCTAATGTTGGTCACCTCCGCCTCTTGCCCTGCACTAGGACCACTGTGCTCTGTGGAGAAGGACCTCCAGTTGGTTATCCTGGCCATCAAAGGACTTAAGTCAACTAACTGGCATTGCTATGATTTTATTAAACATAATATGATTTGTCTGTAGTCTTCATTTCTTAATCATATGTGAGATGGCACCCTTCTTTCAGTAGCATTCTAGAAAATGCTAATAGATAGCTCAGAATGAAGTATTAGAAAAATGCTAAATAAATAAATCTCAGCATTTAGAGCTAATTGTAAGCTTGTGCATTTAGGGTTCAATGGGCTTCACCTTTATATTGCTGATGTGGCTCCTTCTGCAGTTGCTCCTAATTGAAAGCGACTCCTAGGAGCATCATAAGCCAACTTGATCTTTAAGTGTAAGGAATCCTGGGAGCAGTGGAGGGGACCTTTTTGTATTTCTTCTTCTGGCTCTTTCATTGTAATGCCAAATGTCACTGTAAAACAAATGAAATGCCATTCTAAAATATTTATTAGGTTCCCAAAGTGAATTACTGGTTATGCTTTAGGAATAAGTTGGATAAAAATCTTTCAGATGGCACTGATATGGTTCTGTGTTCTTTTCCTTTCTGATGTTGTAAACCTTGTCTGTAAAACACCAGGATGTTAATTGATATATCAAACCTATGTTTCAAAAGCATTTGTAGCTTGCATAGCTATAGCAGAAATTCTGCATACTAAGTCTGGTTTCACTTTCACCTTTGCTTTCCTAGAGCTTTGATTTGATGAGAACCCATGAGGTCCTTTGAGGTCTAAAGGGAGAGGCCCCAACAGTGTTATCTGCTGGCAGGATGTTAGATGGGAATGTGAAATTGTTTTAGCAAAAAGTCTCTCTCTACTTTCACATGATAATACTGATTTTATGTAAAATAAATATTATACATTGATACTCTTAATATTATTAACTTATTATTGAAAGAGGAGGTGAGGAATTTCATGTGGAGACAATGGTAACTTTTGTGTCTTGGGTAGGGTATCCTCAGCAGTGACAGAGGAAATGCCTCCTAAGTGTTGATGGACTTTTCTTTTTGGGCTGTCAGCTCAAAAGCAAAGAGACTTATTATTAATTATGACAGATTGATCTTAGCTTAGGCTTGCTTCTAAATAGTTCTTAAAACTTAAATTAACCCATATTTTAAAATCTATGTTCCTTTATGTGGCTCAGGTATCTTTATTCTGTACTCCTCATCATCTCCATCTGACTGGCAACACAGACTTTCTTCTTCCCAGAGCTCTCTCTGTCCAGAAGTCCCACCTATACCTCCTGCTTAGCTATTGGCTGCTTAGCTTTTTATTAAACCAATCACAGTGACACATCTTCACACAGTGTAAAGGAGTATTCCACAACACTTATGTAGTGACAACTGATGAATGTTCATGATGTCTATCAAGAAAACAGTTTCATCCAAGTCTAGCATGCTTCTCCTGCCAGAACACTCTTATGTTATTACAATTTCCTCCCAGTTGAAGTAGAGAGTGCAAACATGGTTTGAATGGGAAGACACAGTAAGGTCCATTACACAATCCAGCATCGGGGAGCAGAGAGTGCTATGTAAGAAGAAGTATGGGTTACTTAAACTTCATTAAGACATGTTTAAAATGGGTACATTTTCTATAAGGTTCCAAAAAGACAAATATGTATTGTGAACACTACAAACAGAAAAGATATAAGGTATTGAATGGATCACAGACAAGAAAAAGGCAGCTGCTATAACCCAGATAAGTATGAGATCAATTTAGGGGACAGAAAAGGGAAAAACGGTTTTACTAGCCTTGAATAGGATACTTATTGTGTCACCAACTTCAGAAGGCAATAAGGCATACTGGGCATCTAGTAATGTAACCTGCAGGTCAGTACTGGCATCATAGATTAGGACTCTGAGATGAATGATGACTGGTGGAAGTAGCTGTCTAAATTCCTGATGAAACCTCATGCCTAGCTAGGCTCATGCTGCACATAATGTTGTCTCAGAGCCACTGGTATAGGAGAGTTTGGGTAATAGGGGCAAACTCAGGGTTTACTACTGTCCCTGTTGTTGTCTGTTATATAGTTTGCTAGTCATATGGAAAGAAAGTTCATAGCAGACTGGTGGGTAAATCTAGGATACATAATTTTTAGACATTTGCCAGTAGTATAGTAGAGTCAGAGGTAAATTAATCAGGCTTCTCTTGCTGTAACAAAATACCTCAGAGGAGTAACTTAAGAGATGTAGAACAGTAGCCAGGCATTGGTGGCACACTCCTTTAATTCCAGCACTTGGGAGGCAGAGGCAGGTGGATCTCTGTGAGTTCGAGGCCAGCCTGGTCTCCAGAGCTAGTGCCAGGACAAGCTCCAAAGCTACACAGAGAAACCCTGTCTCAAAAAACCAAAAAGAAAAAAAAGAGATGTAGAACAGTTTCAGTGAGTAATTTCACAGGCTTCAGACAAGTTAAGTATGGCTCAGATCATGGCAGAGGAAACAGGAAGAGCATTCATGTGTCAGCAGACTGTCTCCACTTTTCCCTTTATTCCACTTGGGTCTGCAGTGTCTGGGATAGTATCTCCCACACAATCACTATGGATTATTCCCTCTTTGTTAATTTTACACACACACACACACATACACACACACACACACACACACACACACACACAGAGAGAGAGAGAGAGAGACAGAGACAGAGACAGAGACACAGAGACACAGACACAGAGACACAGAGAGAGAAGAGAGAGACAGGCACACGCCCACAGAGAGAGAGAGAGAGAGAGAGAGAGAGAGAGAGAGAGAGAGAGAGAGAGAGAGAGAGGAGAGAGGTACCTTAGTTATCACCTAGGGGCTTCTCAGTCTAACTAAGTTGCCATTCAAAATCAACCAGAGAATACAGATAGCTTCAAGGTCAACATGTAAATACTAAACAAAGTACCTGTTTGGTTACCAGGATCCCATCCGAAACCTTCTATTCACAGTCTTTAAAACCATTGTTCTTCAGTTGAGGGGCATCTAGGCTGATTCTAGTTTCTGGTTATTACAAATAATGCTGCTATGAACATGGTTAAACAGATGTCTTTGTTGTATGAATGTGCATCTTTTTGGTATATGCCAAAGAGTGGGATTTCTGGATCTTGTGGTTGACTGATAGCTATTTTCCTGAGGAATTTCCATACTGATTTCCAAAGTGGCTGTACTAGTTTGCACTCCCACCATCAGTGGAGGGGTGTTCCTCTTTCTCCACATCCTCTCCAGCATAAACTATCATTGGTGTTTTTGATTTTAGCCATTCTGACAGGAGTAAGATGGTATCTCACAGTTGTTTTGATTTGCATTTCCTTGAGGCTTGAGCACTTTCTTATGTGTCTTTCAGCCATTTTAGATTCCTCTATTGAGAATTCTTTACTTAGTTCTCTATGTACCCCACCTTTTAATTGGATTATTTGGTGTTTTGGTGACTAGATTCTGGTACATTTACACAATGGAGTACTACTCAGTGGGGAAAAAAAAAAAACAATGGAATCTTGAAATTCACAGGCAAATGGATGGAACCAGAAGAAACCATCCTGAGTTGGGTAACCCAGTCACAAAAAGACAAAAATGGTATGTACCCACTCATATATGGATTTTAGACCTAGAGGAAAGGAGTAGCAGCCTACAATCCACACTGCCAGAGAAGCTAGGGAACAAGGAGGACCCTAAGAGCGACATACATGGTACCCTGGAGAAGGGGAAAGGGACAAGATATCTTGAGCTAATTGGGAGAATGGGGGGAAGGGAGAGGGAGTTAGAAGAAAGAGAAGGGGTGAAGAGGAGGGGAGAGGAGAGAGCAGGATGACCTAGTCAGGGGAAGAATAGAGGAGAACAAGAAAAGAGATACCATAATAGAGGAAGTCATTATATGTTTAAAGAGAAATCTGGCACTAGGGAAATGTCCAGAGATCTACAAGGTTGACCCCAACTAACAGTGTAAGCAATATTCAGCAATGGGGGAGGTCCTTCTGTCTTATTGGTTGATAAATAAAGCACTTTTGGTCAATATGGAAGCAACTTAGGTGGGACTAGGAGAGAAGGAGGATTCTGGGAAATGTAGGAAAGAGAGGAGTCACCATGTGATTCCATGAAGAGAGGATGCATGCCTCTGGTGTCCTCTATAAGATAAGTCTTTATAAAATATATAGATTAATGGTTATGGTTGATACTAAGGACAGAGCTAACAAATGAGAAGTCCTAGTCATTGGCTAGCAGCATTGTAACTAACATAAGACAATGTGTGTTGTTTGGCAGTGGGGCTCAGGCACCTGGTGGAGTTATCATTACACTTGGGAGGCTAACTTAAATGCCCTTCTTCAATAATGAGATTGGTGACTACCTTATATGCTATCCTAGAGGTTTTATCCAGTAGCTGATGGAAGCGGAAGCAGACACCCACAGCTAAACACTGAGCTGAACTCTGAAATATAGTTGCAGAGAGGGAGGAGTGATGAGCAAAGGGGTCAAGACCAGGCTGGAGAAACCCACAGAAACAGCTGACCTAAACAAGGGGTTGCTCATGGACTCCAGAGTGATAGCTGGGAAACCAGCATAGGACTGTTCCAGACCCCTTGAACATAGATGCCAGTTTGGAGGTCTGGGCAATCTATCTGGCCTCTGGTAGTGGATCAATATTCACTCCTAGTTCATCAATGGACTTTGGGAGCCCATTCCACACAGAGGGATACTCTCTCAGCTTAGACTCATGGGGGAGGGTTTAGGCCCTGCTCCAAATGACATGACAGACTTTCAGATCCCCCATGGAAGGCCTCACCCTCCCTGGGGAGCAGAAAGGGGTTGGGATAGGGGGTCAGTGGGGAGCTGGGGAGGAGGGGCTGGAGAGGGAACTGGGATTGACATGTAAAACACGCTTGTTTCTAATTTAAATAAAAAATTGCTCAAAGTCACATGCAGTCAAATGAAGTAGCCATGTGGTGTCCTGGATCTATTCCTTAACGTAATTTTTATCTCATGCTACCAGAGGTTAATTAAGTTATTGTAACACCACTCAAAGCCATAGCTTACTAGATTCTACTGCTAATGAAGAGATCCCTCTTCTCAACCTAGAGATCAGCAGATCAATACTCGAGGCCACGTTTGAGTGATACTCCCTGGGACAGCAGCTGGCCTCAAGTGCTGTGTAACTCGGCCTCTTTAAATAAAATAAATACATAGATTCTCCATATGGACAGTACTTAATCCCAGTTTCCTCTCCCTTCATTCCTCCCAGTTCCTCCCTCTCCCTCTTTACTCCCTTCTTAATCCATCTCTTTTTGTTGCTCACCAGAAAAGTGACAACAACCAAACAGGACAAAAAAAAAATACAATAAGATGAAGCAAAAACCATCATATTGAAGTTGGACATGGGAACATAAGAGTCCCCAAAGCAGGCCCCAGAGTCAGAGACATACTTGTCCCACAGATAGGAGTCCCAGAAAACACTAAGCTAATAACTAGAATATATAGGCAGAGGACCTGCTGCAGACCTATGTAAGCCCTATGCTTGCTATTTCAGGTTCCATGAGGTCATATATACCTTGTTTAGTTGATTCCAAGAGCCATGTTCTCCAGGTGTCTGTTCCCACCCCACCCCCTACCCTGCAACTGGCTCTCACAATCCTTCCATCCTCCTGGGATTCCCTGAGCTCTGACTGGCAGGATTTGATGGTGACCTCCCATTTAGTCTCTCTAGTCTATGGATCTCTGCATCTGTTCTCAATTGCTGACAGGAAAAGCCTCTCTGATGATGATGGGAATAAAGCACTGATCTATGAGTATAGCAGAACACCACCATTAGGAGTCATTTTATTGATACTTTCTTTTTTAAAGACTAGTTGTATTTGGTTTTACAGAATGTCTCTGAGCTATCTAGTCTCAGGTTCTTGGATACCCAAGCAGTGTTGGCCATGATTCCCTAACATGGAGTATGCCATAAGTCAAATCAGACATTGGTTGTCTACTACCAGAAGTTCTATGCCACCATTGTCCTAGCATATTCTGCAGGTAGGCCAGATTTCCGGTTAAAGGTTTTGTGGCTGGGTTGTGTGTCCAAGTTTCTCTTTAAGTATCATGCAAAGTACCTTTCCATACCATAGTAGATTGTAGGGCTAAAGGCACCAGCTAGATGTCTCCAAATTTAGTGAGTTGTGTGGGTGTTGTTCTCAGCAGTGGGCCCTACTGTTGGCTTCTGGAGAGCATCAGCCTGGTTTATTTTGGGTTTCCATGAGATCTCCTTAGTCAACAAATCAGTTGAATTCAACTCAGTCCTGCCATTGGAAGCCTCACCTGACTGCAAGAGATGACCAGTTGAGACTCTGCTTCCCCCATTACTAGGAGTCCTCCTTAGGATCACCTCCATACATTCCAGGAGGTTTCCATAGCACCCCAAGTGCCTCCCAATCCCAGCTGTCTCCCTACAGGCTCTCCCTCCACCCAGTCTAACCTGTTACCTGATCCTCCTACTTGCCCATGTCCCCACTGTTATAATTTAAGAAAAGCAGTGTGAGAGAGGAAGAGGCCATGTGACAAGGTTAAAGCAGAGTATTTTTTTTTAATTAGGGAAAAATGATCAAAAAATGGGGGAAATGGGAGGGGGGGGGACCAGCCTCCAGGGACAGGAGCAGCAAGAAAGAGGAAAGAGGGGCAGAGAGAAAGAGAGAGAGAAAGAGAGAGAGAGGAGGAAGAGGAGGAGGATGAGGGGTGGGCAGGGCCCTTTTAAAAGGGAATATAATGAATATGCACAGGTGGTGCTCTTAGTGGCTACAGCTGAGAGCATTTCCTGTCAGAACCCCAAGGACAGTCCAGTACAGATGCCTGAATACTAGCACCCACCTGTCGCCCTTCCACCTGTACAGCTATTCCAATTCCCCCTCCTAGGTAGATACATGTGTCCTCCCTAGATTCCTCCTCATTACCTAACCTCTCGGGATCTATGGACTGTAGCTTGGTCATCATTTATTTAATGGTTAATATCCACTTTATGAGTGAATACATACCATAATTATTTTTCTGGGTTTGGGGTTATCTCACTCAGGATGTTTTTTTTTTTCTAGTTCCATTCATTTGCCTACAAATTTCATGATGTCATTTTTTAAACAGCTGAGTATTACTCTGCTGTGTAAATATGCCACACAGTTGCTTTGTAATCCATTCTGCAGTTGGGACATATAGGTTGTTTCCAGTTTCTGGATATTATGAATAAAGGCGCAATGAACATGTTTGAGCCACTGTACTTTTGGTAGTTTGGAGTGTCCTTTTGTTACATGTCAAAGAGTAGTATTTTTGGACCTTGAAATAGATTGGTTCCTAACTTTCTGAGGAGACTCCATATTGATTTCCATAGTGACTGTACAAGTTGGCAGTCCCACCAGCAATGGAGGAGTGTTCCCCTTGTTCTACATTCTTGTCAGGCTGAGATGTCACTTCTGTTATTGATCTTAGCTATTCTGCCAGGTGTAAGATGAAATTTCAAAATAGATTTGATTTTCATTTTCCTGATGGCTAAGGATGTTAAACATTTCTTTGTGTTTCTCAGCCATTTGAGATTTATTTGTTTAGAATTTTCCGTTTAGATCTGCACCCTCAGTTTAAAATTAGATAAATTATTTTTGATATATAGCTTCTGAGTTCTTTATATATTTTTGATATTATTCCTTTACCAAATGTGTTGGCAAAAATATTTTCTCATTGCGTAGGATGCCACTTTGTCCAAATGATGATGCCCTTTGCCTTACAGAAGATTTTCAGTTTCATGAAGTCCCATTTACTTATTGACTATTTTATGCCTGCACTATCAGGTGTTCTGTTCAGAAAAGATCCACTGCATCTGATAGAAGAGAAAGTGGGGAATCTCTTTGAATTCATTGACATAGGAGATGTCTTTCTGAATGGAATACCAGTAGTGCAGGCACTATGACCAACAATTAATAAATGGATGCTCTACCATATTAATTTTTGAGTACCTTGCACCTAGCTGGTTCACATTTAATGAAAATTAAAGTTGAACATTTGTGATACTTGGCTTACTAGGACACCCTCCTAGGTTGAGATGGGAGAGGAGGAACTCTGAAGAACAAGATACATTCATGATTTCAGGGCAACAACTCATGAGACTTGCACACCTTGGCTATCTGCTGAGACTCTGCTTTCCAGTACCAAAGAGGCAGATTGATTACAAATGACCGTTCGATTCTATCTGAGAACAGAATAGCAGAAATTTACAATACACTCTCATGAATCAACTTTAATTTCTAATGAATTAGAATATTTTCCCTCAGGAAACCCCTGTGTTCATTGATTCCAATAAAATACCAAGTATTTAGACTGACCTTCTTATTTTAAGATCAGGAAAAGGAGATATAGAATGTTGAGGTATATGATCCATACAAAAACACAGAAACTAGAATACCTATGAACCCATGAATGCTTAACAATTTTGATTTAAAAATAGACATAGTGATTGAAAACAGAAATGTAGCCATGAGACTTGTGTAACCAGTCTTGTCCCTTCTGTTTCAATGACATTTCCAGTCATTACTGTTTCATGGAGGATGAAGGCAAAATAAAGGACATGGGGAGATAATCTTTTGGGTACATAGTTCTGCGGAGATGACAGCCCCATTCTTTTTTTCTAGAAAAATCTATGTGATATAAAGAGAAAGATGCAGTACTGGAATAAGATGAAGGATGAGCTGTCAAGTAAGATTTGATTTTCAAATACACAGAGGTGATAACAGATGAAATCAAGGATGGACTTTCTTACAGGTATAAGGAGAGTGGCAAATGGAAGATTGGATTTGGGAGAAGTGCCCAGGTGGAGGCTGGGTAAGGCAATGAGGTCCTTGTGCAGCATTGAGTGGGTGAGCAGCTGTGCTTGGAGGATGAAATTTGTGGATTGTGAACAAGTCAAGGAGGCACTTCAGGAGAAAGTAGGTGTTTATCAGTTTGAAATGAAAAAAATCAAGGAGAATGAGGATTGGAAAATGCACCATTAGATTTGGTGAGAAGTAGGTCATTCCTTTATTTCCCAGGGCATTTTGGGGGTGAACCTGCTTTCTGCTTCTCTCCAGGTGAGCACCGAGGGCCAGTTCTGATTTAAGCCGACTTTTCCAGGACACTTTTAAAAATAGAAAATGTAGGTTCAACTAGAGAATGTAATAAATAATGAAAGAGATAGGCATGCTTTCACTAGACTAGTGTCACGGTGCTGTTGACAACAGGAACTCAGTGTTTTCTTCTTCTTTTTTCTTTCTTTTAATTTTAAAGATGAGGGGATAAATGAGACAAACCAGAACAGTCACTTCTACACAGGTTTGAATGATCCATTAAGAGAAAATGCCAGAGAGAAGTCCATCAGCGGATGAGGGGATACAAAATGTGTGATACGTACACACAATGGAATGTTACTCAGCTGAAGAATAATAAAATTGTGATACTTTCAGGGACGCGAATGATGTTTCTAGAAATTGCTGTTTTGTTTAAGATGACCCAGACTCATAAAGGCGAGTGCCACACATTCTTCCTGATTATGGATCCTAGTTTATAAATGAATACATGTCGGTATAAATTATGAACCTAGGAACGACAATGAGGGATTGGAGGATATTAAAGTCCATGTGACATGAAAAGAGAAAGGAGTGGAAGGACACAGAATAGGTGCAGATAGGTGAGAAAGAAGCTGGGAAGAAGAACCAAGAGAATTGTCTCTATTAAGCGATGACATGAGGAAATCTAATATCTTGTGTGCTAGCTTTCAAAATAAAATTTAAAGGTAAAATGGTGAGAAATAGATAATGATGTCTAAATGTGGAGGCAACAAAAAGGGACTAACTGTTTCTACTCATTGTATTTGCCAAAGAGAACTAATAGAGAACACTTTCATTAAAAACAGAGTAACAAAAAATGTGAAGAAACACACACACACACACACACACACACACACACACACACACACACACACACACCAGAGTTCCCTGCCAAAGTGTCAGCTGTTTACTGTAAAAAATTCTTTTGAGTAAGTCAGTGCCTGTAGTATTTATCATGTTGAAAACCCTGCTTTCTATAAAGTACTAATGAAGGCAGCAGCTCTTTATTTTCCTCTGCAGAGTGTGATAATGAACAGTTGGAGGCTTTGCTGTCATTTAACAAACTCCTTCCAGTGGAGGGGGTGTGTAAGAGACACACTATGACTGACCCCAGCTTTTACATGTGCCTCCTCCACCCCCATCTCTTGAAAAGTCTTCTCCTGTGGCTTAAACCACACCAAATTTTGCTCTTGCTTCCTGTATTTAGCTTCCATTGCTTCTATTCAAAACAAAGCCATAAAGAATCTATATCTTTGCTGGTTAAGGTGACTGTTGTTAGTAATCAAGAATAATGTCATTCCACATGATCTAAATCTCATAGTGGATGCCACATGGGGCAACCAAGTGTGTAGATTAATCTCCTCAAATAGACAAACTTGACAATCCTATAGGAGTTTTCATTTTTAAAGAAATAATTGGAATACATGAAAATAACAGATAATTGTCCTATTAAAAGCACAGCTGGCTAGAGATAGAAAAGAAAACAATATAAGGGATTCATGTGAAAATTAACAATGAATATGGAGTTTCCTGAATCTTACTTCCAAACTGCCTGGCATGCTGTTTTCTTTTGGTCTTATTTCCTACCTGCGGTTAGCCTTTCACTGTGAATGGTAGGGTTGTTTGCTTTTAAACTTGCAGTTAATGAGTTTGGTAGAAATTTGAACTTTAGGATTGTGAGAGGATGGGGCAAAAATTCAAAATTAGGATAGGAGTGTTAAACTTTTTCCATCATCTGCTTACAGAGTCCTTGCTTCAACCACAGAGTCCATGAATCCTTCCTGGCTGTTCAAGTTCACTCTGTTTTTTGCTTCAGTGTTCTGAGCTGTAAGCATCTGTAAGCATCTTATCTCCTGAGAAAAGGTGCCTGTCTTGTTTCTGCTCTGCTGAGTGATGGTAAATCTATGGACCTGGGCTAGCATGGATCATAGAAAATTACACATACATATGAATCTATTTTAGAGAAAGCGTTATAGAGACTATGTTTCATGTTTAAATGATACTTTGTTTGCTAAGAATAAGTGACTGTTGAGTGCTTTAAACAGGATGCCTATAGTACCCCCACCCAGGTCCAAGGAACAACATTGAAGATGGGTGGCAAAACTGTGAGAGTGCATGTATTTGATGGGTATGGATATGCCTTGGTCATTACATGAACACCCAGCAGCTGTGGCGACCTGAACAGAGGCAGCCTCAAAGCAAGGGAAGGAATAGTTGGAAAAGAGGAGGGAGTCAATAGCAGGAGTGGGAAGAAGGTAAGAGAGTCATAGGGGTAAAATGATCATACATTTTATTTATGTATGGAATAGTAAAAATATCAATAAGTTCAAAAGTAAATAAAAATTAGAAATAAATGAACAAAAGAATGCCATGTCGAGATTGCTAGGCCTATTAGTTATGGGATAAAATTAATTTTTATTCTACAAATTGGAGCACATCACATGAAATGGCAAGTGGCTTTTCCCTGCTGACAAATGGGAAGTTTGGAGAAGACAGGTTGCTTAGCCTTTTATCCTTTTGCAACCCTCCTGTGGAATGTAATAGCATTTTGGCTTCTCTCACTGGCAAACAATAAATGTTTGCTCCAGGAAGTTGGACATTCTAATGATAAACATTCCAACATTTGAATTATAAATTGTAGCTTGCTTGATAGTGCCAGCTGGCTTATCTTGAGCCTGTGACATTTGAGTGCCTTTTGCTTTCCTTTGAACAAGTTATCTCTTGACTGTCTGTCTTATAAAGTGAAAATAAATAGCTGCTACTCAATCTTGCATTGTAATGCATTGTTTTTCTCAGTCAGTGAGTTATAATGAAACTTGTGAATGATATAAGGATACACAGGGTGAGATGCCTGATAGGCCCTTTTAAGATGTTAAACTTAAAGGTGATTTACTGAGACCAAATGATACCTTGTATCAACTTTCTGTTTGCCAGCACCTTAAATATTGGCTTGTCTAACAAGTGAAGTAGTTTCTGTTCTTTGTGCCTGAAGTTACCTCCATAGCCCCAGAGCTCACTTTGAAATAGGACAAGAGTGCTGTGTGGATGGAGGAAGATTAATAGCAAGGCACGAGTAGCTATGGGATGGGGGATTCCAAGTTGTTCATTTCCTTGTTCAGTACAGTTGCTTTAACAAAAGATGGAATGGAAGGGCATTCCAGTGTCAGATAACCTCACTTGAGCTTCACAGTTCAGACAGAAAGCAAAGGATATATGTCCCTAAAATTGACTCAATGTGATTATTTGCTAAGTTTTCATGAATACTAAAAGGAAAAGGTCGGTTCACATAAAAAAAATCCAGTGCAATGGTTCCCCTGGGGGCTGGGGACTGGTGAGGTCTGCGTTATTGCTTTTTGATCTTCCATTTATCCTTTTCTGAATATGAATAAAATATACTTTGAGATTTAGCTTTAAATTAAGGAAAATTAATGATCCCCTTTGAAAAGCAGGTTCTGCTATGCTATTAATCTTTAAGAAAGTCAAGACACTCTTCAAACTTTAATTAGAATTCTACACTTCTGTTTTTCTCTTAAGTGATTTTTTTTCCAAAGGAGAGAGGCATGCCAATTTACCTTGGCCATTGAGTTCTAATAGTATTGAGCATCTGCAGCTCACTGGTGGCTATGGAGCTGGCTGAGGTATGATCATGACTAATTTTTATGTAGAATTATGGTCGTGCTAGATAGACCAGAGAGAGAGAAATCTAACATGTGCAGGATGAATCTTTCTAAAACAGGAGCTGTTTTATCATTTGGCAAAGTAGTAGTGACTTGAGTGCCTCTCAAGCAAAACATCTGGGGACTGCAGTGTATTGAACAGCTAGTGGAAGGAATACCCAACAAAATGAAGCACCTTAAACCTGTATTAGATCATCACTGAACAAGCAGAGATGTACTTAGAGCTGCATCTTCATATATTTATTTAAAATTGTAGTGAGTAGAAGCCAATAAAACTTGGATTTTCCTGCAGTTCTAGGAATGATGGCTCTATAACCTCTTGTTAATAATGTCACAAATGTATAGTGAAATTGTCCACAGAGAATATCTAATATTTTTACCTACTGGCTGTACAGAAAATTGGGATAATTAAGCCATCTTTGCATCAGAGTGCTTCGAGTTAGGAAAGAACCCACAGGAAATAACAACAGTGACCTCACCAGCAAGGCCACCCACACCCAGAGTTCTAAAGGTTGAGTCAGGGGAAGAATAGATGATAACAAGAATGGAGATACCATAATAGAGGAAGACATTTTAAGTTTACAGAGAAATCAGGCACTTGGGAAATGTCTGGAGATCTACAAAGATGACCCCAGCTAACAATCTAAGCAATAGAGGAGAGGCTACCTTAAATGCCCTCCCCTGATAATGAGATTGATGACTGACTTATATGCCACCCGATAGCCCTCATCCAGCAGCTGGTGGAAGTAGATGCAGACACCCACAACTAATCACTGAACAGAACTGGAATCCAGGATGAGTGAAGAGCAAAGGGGTCCAGACCAGGCTGCTGAAACCCACAGAAACAGCTGACCTGAACAACGGGGATCTCTTGCTCCCCAGACCGATAGCTGCGATACCAGCATGGGACTGATCCAGACCCAGGAACATGGGTTTCAGTGAGGAAACCTTGGAAATCTACGGAACCTCCTGTAGTATTTCAGTACTTATCCCTAGCATAGGTGTGGACTTTGGGAGCCCATACCACATAGAGGAATACTCCCTGAGCCAAGACACATGGGGGTGGACCTAGGCCCTATCCCAAAGGATATGATAGACTCTGATGACACCCCATGGGAGGCCTCACCATCCAGGGGGAGCAGAAAGGATATGTGATAGGTAGAATTTTAGTTGGGGGTTGGTAGGGGAGGAGGGGAGGGAGAAGGAACTGGGATTGTCATGTAAAACAATCTTGTTTCTAATTCAAATAAAAATGCAGAAAACATACATTTTATTTGTTAAAACAACAACAAACAAGCAAACAAACAAACAAAAAACTTGGCCTTGAATTAGAATGGTGGTACAGAACTGTAAACCAAACTAGGCAGAGTCTCAGTCATGAGAAGCATATACTCAAGGTTTGCCTGGGCTACAACCTGAGTTCCAGACCATCCTGTTCAAGAAAAAGATGTAGACCATCTGGGGTACAGATTAGTGGTAGAGGACTTATTCATTGTGTGCAAGGCTCTAGGTCTCATCTCTATCAACACACACACACACACACACACACACACAGACACACACAGACACAGACACAGACACACACAGACACACACAGACACACACAGACACACACACACAGACACAGACACACACACACAGACACAGACACACACACACAGACACACACACACACACAGACACACAGACACACACAGACACACACAGACACACACACACACACAGACACACACACACACACAGACACACACACACACACACACACACACACACACAGACACACACACACACACAGACACACACACACACACACACACACACAGACACACACACACACAGACACACACACACACACACAGACACACACAGACACACACACACACACACACACACACACACACACACACACACACACAAACTTGCCTCAGCAATTGACAGCAAGGTGATTCAGGATAGTGTACCCACTTCAGATGTTCTCATCTGTAAAGAAGAGATGTTAACCTGTGCATTACATGAGTGAAAAAATGACCTTTAAATTTTCTCACTGAGAGCATGAAACAGCTTATGACTTATCTCTGTTACACTGCAGGACACTGCATAAGGAGGCTATAGGTTTGGCTCACAATGCCACCACAGAAGTTGCAGTAATGGTTCTCTATCCCTATTTCCTTTTCATCAATACTGTTGGACAGGGCAGAATTTGTTTAGCTTGAGACCTTCACTGTTCTGCTTTTATGGATTATAAAGATTATAAAAAACAGACATATGATTTGGAGACAACTACTGTACCTTATGCATTCCATCTCATATATTTCTTTAAATGAGTGTATTTCAACATTTCAGGGGAATTGAGCCCCAGTACTAAATGCTCTGGAAAGAAATTTGGGACAACTCAATGATGAAGAAAGTTTAGGAAAACTCTTTCCTACAGAACTAAATAGAGAATTCTCAATACAGGAGTCTAAAATGACTGATAGACATTTAAAAAGTGCTCTGCATCCTTAGCCATCAGGGAAATGCAAATCAAAACAACTCTGAGATACCATCTTATTCCTGTTAGAATGGCTAAAATCAAAAACACCAATGGCAGTTTGTGCTGGAGAGGATGTGGAGAAAGGGTTACACTCCTCCACTGCTGATGGGAGTGCCAACTCATACAGCCTCTTTGGAAATCAGTATGGAGCTTCCTTAGGAAAATGGCAATCAGTTTGCCACAAGATCCAGCAATTCCACTCTTAGGCATATACCCCAAAAATACACATTCATAGAATAACCTGTTCTACTGTGTTCACAGCAGCATTATTTGTAATAGCCAGAACCTGGAAGCAACCTAGATGCCCTTCAACTGAAGAATGGATAGAGAAAATGTGGTACATTTACACAATGGAGTACTACTCAGCAGAAAAAAAATGGAATCTTGAAATTTGCAGGGAAATGGATGGAACTAGAAGAAACCATCTTGAGTGAGGTAATCCAGTCACACAAAGACAAACATGGTATGTGCTCACTCATATATTGATTTTTACACATGGAGCAGGGGATTGCCAGCCTACAATCCCACCACCAGAGAGGCTGAGAAACAGGGAGGACCCTAAGAGAGATATGGGTGGTACTCTGGAGAAGGTACCATCTCCTGAGCTTATTGGGAGCATGGAGGAAAGGGGAGAGGGAACAGGGAGAAAGAGGGAAGGAGAGGGAAAAAGAAGGGGAGAGGCGGAGATGGGGAAGCAGGAAGTTTGAGCGGGGGGGGGGGGGAGGGTAGAGGAGAGCAGGTTGAGAGATACCATAACAGAGGGAGCCATTATAGGTTTGAGGAGAGATCTGGCACTAGGGAGATTCCAGAGATCTACAAGATTGACACCAACTGGCAATCTAATCAACAGTGGAGAGGCTACCTGAAATGCCCTTCCCCCATAATGAGATTGATGACTACCTTATATGCCATCCTAGAGCCCTCATCCAGTGGCTGATGGAAGCAGAGGCAGACACCCACAGCTAAACACTGAACTGAACTCCTGGAATCCAGTTGCAGAGAGGGAGGAGTGATGAGCAAATGGGTCAAGACCGGGCTGGTGAAACCCTCAGAAACAGCTGATCTGAACAATGGGGAGATCATGGACCCCAGACTGATGGCTGAGAGGCCAGCATGGGACAGATCCAGACTCCCCCCCCACTTCCCGCCCCCCAAAGTAGGCCTCAGCAGTCTATGGGGCCTCCGGTAGTAGATCAGTATTTATCCCTGGTTTACAAATGGATTTTGGGAGCCCATTCCACGTGGAGGGATGCTCTCTCGGCCTGGACACACAGGGGAGGGCCTAGGCCCTGCTGCATATGATATGACAGACTTTGGAGATCCCCCATGGATGGCCTCACCGTCCCTGGGGAGTCGAGAGGGAATGGGGTTGAGGGTTAGGGGGCTGGTGGGGGGCTGGGGAGGAGGGGAGGGAAAGGGAGCTGGGATTGACATGTGAAGAAAGCTTGTTTCTAATTTCAATAAAAAATAACTAAAAAAAAAAAAAAAGGAAAACTCCCTTTGATCAGATCAGTTCAACATCTTCTGAAATATAACACACAGATGCCATTTTTTCTTCTGGCCCTCATAGCTTTCATTTATCTTTTATTTAGTATTCTTTGTACATTAGAACCAAGTTGAGTATATTTTCAACAACAAAGGAGACTCTTCTGAAAACTATTGTTCCACAGTGAAGGTAAGTCTAGAAATTCCTTGGAGAACTTAGTTACCCATGAGCCTATAACTTATTTCCTTAATTAATTCAGAGCAATTTGGGGGAAAATACTGCACATTTCACTCCCATTATAAAAAAAAACATTAGAAACACATTTGACAAGAGGGTTGAATAAATAAGATCACCAGCTATGGTAGAAACCTTTTGATAACAAAGTGGTTAATTTTTCAGAAGAAATCAGAAAATAAACAATATATATTTGATGGAAAAACGTTTTGAAAATCAAAAGTCTGATGAATTTGAGAATAAGAAGGCAAAGTACTCACCATAGACCATTGATATATGAACAAAAATTTTTTAGAGAAAGAAGAAAAAAATGTTATTTTTAAAGAAAAAATGAGAGGAAAATTAGACCAATTAAGGATAGCTGGTGAATTTCTCTTACTTGTCTCCCACTTTTCTTTGATGCAATGTAACTTTTGTTATTTTTCAGATAAAAAAGCTAATGTACAGTCTACCCCTTGCAAACTACATGCTGATCTTCCCCTATAGAGGAATCGTCTCTCTACACTAAAACATTCTGCTGATAGCTGCATTTTAGGTGATTTTGTGAGGTTCCCAGAGGGAAAGAAATACATGATTGAGACATCATTTTATTTCATATTTAAAGTGGTAATCTCCTTCCTATTTTCCTAATCTCTTCAAAGCAAAGTCAGAATGTGGAACGGAGGCCATTAGGGTCAACACCTCCTTCCCGAATGCCACTGATAGTACTTGCTCTCTCTATATATCTATATCTATATCTATATCTATATCTATATCTATATCTATATCTATATATATATATATATATATTTCTCCCAATTTTTCAGACACTAATAAGACAATTTGCCTCTTCGTTTTATAGAGATGCATTACCAAAAAATGAAATGACTGACATTAGCCATCCCTTTAATATTGTCTTACCATATGACCTGTGGCACCCCTAACCCAGTGACTTTTCCTTTAGTGCAGACTTAGAAACACTGTTTTGTTAGTGCACAGTCACTAGTGACCACTGCTCATGCATGGACTGTAGCCAGTATGCATATTTCACTTACAGAACAGGAAGCTGTGTTTACTTAGATTAGCCTTTGAGGATTCAACATTGAAGAATTATTGACAGTTTGAGTCAAAGGAAGGAACTCCTCCCCTTAGTCTTCCAAGCCTTTGACCAGTTGTCCCCAGCTGCATTCCAGTATCTCACTACATTCAAAATCTGGATACAGGGACTTGGAATCATACCAAAGATCTAGGAATGATTTTCAACCAAATCCCTCATCCCTTTACCCTATGATCTGGTCATATTGCATATTTTAAATAAGAATTTTGTCAAGCTGAATAATGTATACTGTTGTTGTTTTCTTTTAGTTATTTTTCATTAAGTGACCCACCCTGCTTCTTGTTTTTAGCTCTCCACCCATCCATACTCATTGATAACTGAGCCATGTTGCACTGAAGAATCTTTTTTTTTTTTGGCTACATTAGTTGCTAATTAAGGCTTGCCCTCTTTGCTTTACTACACAGTTTTGGTTTTCTTCCATAGGCATTATTCCTGTTTCTAGGATTACCACTTAGTGTGTGAACTTGAGGAGAAAGTTGACTGGGATCTTTTCCCTCTACATTTCAAGCAAATGAAAGTTTCTCTGAGAATCAATGTAGTACTTACAGGGCTTTAGGTAAGGACCAAACAATAATAAGATAGAAGAATGAAGAACTAAGGAATGAGATGTGTATTCTAGTGACGATTGCTTTGTTGTATCTGACTGTCTTATCAAACTCAAAATATTCCTTTTATATTAAATTGATTTAATTTTATACTAAAATCCAAATACTTCATGAATTCAGAAGACTGGGAAATTTAAGGCAGTTTCATTTGATTGTCCTTTGCTTCCTCAGCATTCCACCAAATGACAAAAAGTCAGTAATAAGATTTATTTTTTCATTTTTAAGTTTGAAGACAAAACAATGGGCTTCATCATGGCATTTTCATATATAGCTGTCATTACACATAGTTCCCCTCTGTACTTCTCCCTTGCCTCACCAAATCCAGTAGATTCTGTGTGACAAGTTCCACAGACTGAGGTGATAACTTCAAAAGAAGGAGGTCTCCTGGAAACAGTTGTTGAACTCTCAGCTGGAGAAAAATATTGGGCTGTGAGCCTCGTGGCAATTTCTGTTTGTTCTTCTATTCCCCCTTTTCACATTAACAAAATGTTCCTAGCCAGGTTTTGGTGTTGCATGCCTTTAATCCCAGCACTTGGGAGGCAGAGGCAGGCAGATCTTTGTTAGTTGGAGGCCAGCCTGGTTTACAGAGTGAGTTCCAAAACAGGCTCCAAAATAATACAGAGAAACCCTGTCTCAAAAAACCAAACCAACCAAACAAAAAACAAAACAAAAACAAAAACAAACAAACAAACAAACAACAAAAAACTCAAAATATTTCTAAAAGCTGACATTTTAAACAAAAAAATAGATAAGGAACCAACCCCTGAGATGGGGTCACTAGCCATGACCCCATGTCAGGAAAATCCATCACTTTGAAAATCATTCACATCATGCATAAGTACAAATAGTAAAAACTTTCCCAACAATAAAATTTTATATGGCTGTACATGTGTCATTGAAAATGGGCTTAAGTGTCTGGTAATGAAAGCTTTTAATAAGAAAGAGTTAAAATAGTTAAAATAGCTCAATACTTCAAAAACTCGTAAGAACTAAGTAATAGATGTTAAACAATAACTGACCATAAAAATATATTAATTTGATTTAAGAAATATGTGGTTAGCCTTGGATGATCCTATGTTAATCAAGGACGGTCCTATGTTTGGATTAATCAAGGACAATTTTGTGTTTTGATTAACCTTGGATGATTCTACCATTTGGATATCTGCGTCACTGTGCCAAGTAACAATAATGTCGTATGTTTGGGTTTGTTAACAAAAACATCCCCTGAGAAAATATCTCTATAAAAAAAACCTTGTTTGAGAACTGCAAAATACACTCAGATTCAAACTGCCTCTCTGTTTGTTTCTGTTTGTCACCGATGAATCCTTACCCACCTATTCTTTGAGGACCTTCATCCCGGGGACTCCTATACACGGTTGGGTGGTAAGTGGCACTCCCCCATTGTTCTCCCTCGCTTTGCTATCTTCTGCCTGGTTTCCTTTCTTTCTCCAGACAATCCTTTCCTCAAGTTTCATGTCATAAACCTCCTCTTTTTGCTTCTTACTTCAAGTATCTTTCTTTCCATTTCACGATCCTCTTCATAATTTCAATGCACAAATACTGCATAGGAGAGAACATACCATGTCTTTGTCTTTCTGAGTGAGATCCGTTTCACCTAATACAATAATTGCTACTTCCACTCCTTTTTCTTGAAAATGTTATGACTTCAGCCATGAAAATACTTTTTGATAAATGAATAAATAAAAATCCAAGGAGCATGTTATTCTAAGAATAATTTAGAAAATAATGTTGAGTGAGCTGAGTTCTTAGTAAATCAATTCAAATGTTTGTCTGTTTATATTATCATGCTAAGCAAAAAAAAAAAAAATAAAACCACAACACAAGCTAGCCAGAACAAAGCAGAAACAGCTGTAAAGGCAGACCCAAAGGAAAAGAAATGGAGCTGAGTGGCTTTCAAAGGAGCTGATATTCACACATCCATAATGGGATCCCTAATACACTGATCCATACACATAATTTCAGTGGCCAAATACTGAAGTAATGATGAAAACATTAAATTCAAAAGAATCCTACTATGACCTTAACAGAGTTATATATAGTTAGACAACCATAGCTTCTAGAAAGCTAGCTGCTTCCCCCATTATCTAGACCTATGTGGTGATATATTATTTATTATTTATTAAAGCTTGCTTGAGGATTCAGAAAAGCAAAGTCAGCCTCAAGCTATAGAAATCAGGCAGTGGTGATACACACCTTTAATCCCAGCAGTCAGAAGCTAGGATGTGGTGGTACACACCTTTTAATTGTATGACTCAGGATTAAGAGGTAGATGGAACTCTGTGAGTCCAAGGCCACCCAGATCTACACAAGATTGATCCAGTCCTAAAGAGAAACAGCTCACACAAAGATGATCTCAGCACCTGGGGTCACATGCCTTTATTCCCAGCATTAGGGAGGTATAGAAGACAGGAGCAAGTCAGTATCAAGGATTCATTTTCCAGCCACATTGAGCATAGGAAGATATTGAAGTCTCAGGATTCTCAAGCCATGATGAGGAGAGGCAGCAGTTTGAGGTTTGGTGGAGCCAGGATCGCCTTTCAGTCTGAGGTAAAATAAGAGCGAGTGGCCAGCTGCTTTGTTTTTCTGGTCTTCAACTTGAAGCTTGAGCCCCAATATCAGTCTCTGGGTCATTTATTGTTCATGTTACAGACCTAAAATAGAATGTTTGCATGTTTTACTCTGTCACCCACACTGACGATGGCAGCAACATTGAGAATTACAAATTTATGCCTTTCTGAATTCACAATGACTTTGACTTATCAGACATTATTGTTTCTTTTGCCTATAGTGCATAGCTTACTATGTCCTGTCAGTGGAACATTCTGATGATAGAGATGTTCTTACTGTATGTTCAACATTCAATAGCATGGCCACAGCACCACGTGGCTTTTTGAATAACTGACGTATAGATGGTACAGCTGGAATTAGATTAAACTATTGTTTTTTACTAGAATCTAAATCGAAACAGCAACATTATCAGTGGCTCCTATGTGAAACAGTGTAGCCCAATACTTTGGGCACTGTTCCACACAGTGAGAACCCAATCCCAAACAACACAGTCTTTAGCTCCTTGAACCTGTGATGAATTTCTCACGATTGTACTCTTCTTTGGCAGAGTATTTTGACTATAACTCGGAATCATCATTTGGTCAGCTTGTTCTTTGAAGAATTTAGTGATGACTATTAAGGAAGATATCACAAACAGGTGACAAGTTTGCTTCCCAGAGAGTCTCAGTACAACAGTGGTTCCTTTTTTAGAAGCCTAGAGTAATGCACATGACTATGCATAGAGTAGTTTTTTATTTTTGTTTTCTTTTTGTAGAGAGGTGTTAGAGGATTGCAATATAGGTTTCTCTATGCTCCACAATTATTTACAGTACAATGACCAAACCAGTGTGTAGAGCTTACCAAGAAAAGCTTCTGGGCTTATTTTAGTAGATCATCTGGCAAAACAAATAACTAACTAATCCCCTTATCCCAATATTTTTGTAAACCAATCTTATTATCTTCTGTCTTTGGGTCCAGAGTTTGTATTAATGCATGTTGGCTTAACTTTCTTGTCATTTTGATTCCCAATATAACAATACAGCTATCTTGAATAAGAGATAGCTGTAGCAGAATGAGAGAAATGGTCCTGTCTACTCTGAGAAAGCAAATGCTATTTCTACTTCATGTGATGTTAGGTGGCAAAGTGTCTGTAGGTTACGATTCTGTGTATTGGATCCACCTGGAAAACTTACCACAGTCAACACAAACAGGACCAAAATAGTTTCATTTCTTTCTTTTATTTTCCAATGGAGGCTAGAAATTCTTCTGATATGAGAATCAGAGTGTCCCTGTCTTGGTCAGGGTTTATATTGCTGCAATGAAACTCCACAACCAAAAGACAAGTTGGGGAAGAAAGAGTTTACTTGGCTTACACTTCAGCATTGCTGTTCATCACTTAAGGAAGTCAAGTACAGGAATTCAAACAAGGCAGGATCATGGAGTCGGGATCTGATGCAGAGGCCATGGACATTCCTGGCTTGCTTCCCATGGCTTGCTCATCCCACCTCCTTATGGAACTCAGGACCACCAATCCCCAGGATAACACCACCCACAATGGACTGAGTCGTCCCCCATTGACAACTGAGAAAATGCCTTACAACTGAATCTCATGGAGGCATTTGCTCAACTGAGACTTCTTCCTCTCTGATTACTTTGGCTTGTGTTAAGTTGACATACAAAACCAGCCAGTGCAGGCCCCCAGTGCAGAGGACAAGACTCTTCTGGGAAAACTGGGCCTGCTTTAGTAGATGAGTCCTCTTCTTAACACTGTGACAATAATAAGTTTTGATTTTCATTTTCTTCTTTCTTGAGGGGGGTGATAGAGAGGGTGGTGGAGATGTGAGGAGGGTTTTGGAGAAGTTGGTGAAAGGAAAAGGATATGATCAAAATACATTTAAATAATAATAAAAGTATTCCTTTAAAAAAGAATGACTTAAGATCAATTCATCTGTAAAACTCTTCATATTTTGAGGGCATTCTATAAATATAATTGACATAGAGTTAAAACTCTTATACAGTAGTTCAATTAATTTAGCTAACTGGGCTTACATTTTTAAAATCAAATTTATCTTATAGGTGCACCAAGAACTTACCTTAATTAAAGTGAGGTGTCCTTTTAGTAATGTATTAAAGAGGTTGCAAATAGGATAATTTTCAAGACCTGATGTAAAAGTTCTTCAGTATAAAATGCTTATGTATATGTTGTACTGAAGAATACTAAGACTACTTTTGTGTAAGTGCACCTGGCACTATTTGCTGAGAAAACATGACTCTGCCAAATTCCCTTTACCAACCTGCATATATAACTTCCCCAGCTTTCTACTCAAGAGGAAGTCCTTCACTTTTATTTAAAGCACCATAGTTGTAGCCTATTTGTTGTTATTTAGGCACAAAATTAACCAATTTGTGCTTAAGAGATTATTTCCAAGGAACTTTAACCCATATTTTACCAGTAGGAGCTCAGCATGTATGTCAGCCTAGAATATTAAGCAAGATTATTAGTATATGCAATAATTTATACTTATTACTAGTATAAATTGTATACTTGGATAAAATCAGATCACTAGAGAGCCACATATAGATAATCCAACCTGACCCTGTGTCTAAATTACAGTTTTTCTGCTGTTGTATGCACATGATCATGTCAGAGATACCATGGGATCAAGGACATGTATGACTGACTGGTAGCACAGATGTTACGCTACACACACAGCTTGTCCTTTGAGAAGACTCTCATGGTAGATATCTCACAGTTCTTGATGCCTGATCAAGATAAAACTCTCCCTAAATATCTTGTCACCACTGTTGAGTCTTATGAATCATCATCTCTCAAGCTTTATCCTGCAGAAGCATTTCAGAACAAGGAGAGTGAGTAGTTAGGGACATCGGTGCCTTACATTATACAAGCTCCTCTGTATGTCTAATCAACAATGAAGAAGAAAAAGACATTTTGTATTTTTTTATGTATGTAAGTGTATTTGTCAGCTCAATTAAGAGTTAACAGACAGCTTGAAGTGGTTAAGAGATTCGTGAAAATTCATGATTTTCCCTTCACCTTCTTCTTTTTCCTTGTTTTGGTTGCAAAGAGGCTCACAGTGAAAATTAAAAATATAGACTTAAGTATTCAATTCCAGGTAAAAACATACCCAGGTTAGCATTTAATTCACCATGTAAACTTACACAAAGCAGAATTTTGTTGATGAGTTGTTATTGTATTTTTAAATTTGAAAATAAGTTTAAATTTAATATTGTGTTTTTTTTAACATGTTCTGCAAAACATTATAGGCTACAGACTATTATACTAAAATCCATGATGATATGTTAAGGACTGAGTTCAGAGGTTTTAATCTATCAGACAGTGTTCTGACTTATATCCACATTTCAATGAGATGAGTAGAAAATTGCTGCCTCCTAATTTTAACAGTTGTCTCATATTTTCTTTGAAAGAGTTTGTGTGATTTTTTTTCCAAGAGAGACCAGGGAGTTCCTAGAATGGTCTGAAAGAACACCCTGCACAGAATGAAATGTGGACTTCCTGTGAGCCTGCCTTCTTCAGTAAGACACCATGTCTCCCAAGGCAGCTCACTTGTACATCATCAATTTGGGAGAAATGTGGTGTCAGCCTATTTGTGATTCAACCTACTTCTGGTTTATTGGAAATCTCCTAAGTATTGTTAAAATGATGATAACTTAGTTATAATAGCCCATTTATTTTTCCTTGACCATCTTTGTTTTTCAACTATATCTATTATTTTTTAAGATTGAAGTCAACTGGCGATTTTTACATGCTGTGTGTATTGTTATGTTGCATAAACTCAAATACATTTTGCTCATGTTTATATCACATCCATGAAGTTAGAGTCAGTATAGAAATTAAGAACCAGTGTGTACACAGTTCTGATTTTTCGTAGATGTGGTGATTAATCAGAGCACATGATACTAAGTTATTGTATGAATTTTACTACATGTGCAACCTGTCCTTTCACTCCTGAAAACCCTTTAGAAGCAGCAATTTCTTTGTGCTGCTCATGCTGTGTCTTTGTACATTCACTCAAGGGAGGAAAAATAATCAATGGGATTTTGACAGAGGCTCAGTTTGGTCCAGGAATACAGGAGGAAAAGAGCCTGTAAACAATCAAAAGATCCCTCTTTGTTTTTAGTGTTGCTTTCGTTTAAAAATTACATTTACTTACTTACTTACTTACTTACTGTGCATTTGTATGGGTCCATGTGTGCTATGGTGTATGCGTGGAGGTCAACTTGGAAGAGCAGGTTCTCTCCTTCTACCTTGTGGGACATAGATCTAACTCAGTTTGCCAGGCATGGCAGCAAGTGCTTTTACTCATGGTTACACACACACACACACACACACACACAGAGAGAGACAGAGAGAGAGAGAGAGAGAGAGAGAGAGAGAGAGGGAGAGAGAGAGAGAGAGACAGAGACAGAGACAGAGAGAGACAGAGAGGATTTTGAGGAGTTTTTATAGAGAAAATGACATAAGCATATATTGGAGTCTTGAGGAAGAGAGTCAAGCTGTGCTGTGCTTTGGCCTGGGGGTGCTGGACAACAGAGTGGAGATGACAGCTAGACAGAAACCTACCCAATATAAACCTATAGAATTAGCAAGTAACATATCTATCATTTGGGTTAATTTTGAAGAAACCGGGAAAGGTTGCCTATAAATGGATGATGGACACTCATCATTAATTTTCTTTAGTCATTTTTTTCTTATAATAAAATTTTGATATCAGTTTCCTGCTTGCATATTATGCAAAACAACGAAATAGGCTTAAAGCACTAAGTCCTTGAGAGTGTGAACTCAGAACAATATGGACAGGAAGTTCACAAGTGTGGGTAAAAAATAACCCTGGGTATTTATATCCTGGTTATAATTAGACCATATAATTTAAGAACTGTAAAAAGTAATGTTCAGATTTATGGTAAAATAGAGATTAGTAAAATTTACTCAGCCTCCTAGATGAGAAGCCATTATTGTATTGTTTCCATTTTTAATCCTCAGAGATAAACACAGTATGAAACATTGTAATTGCCTTCACTTCTAGAGAGTTGTCTGGGCTCCAGATTTTCTGAGATGCCTGGCAAGCACCAGCTATTCTCCCTGCAAAGTGTGACAGGTAATACGTTGTGGTTGATTCTTATGAACTACAGAATTGGTCTCTGAATGTATAATCATCCTCAGATTTTTAAAAATGAAAAACAAAATGCATGTGATTGATACATGTCAAAATCATGTTACTGTCAACAGAAACATTTCACTAATCTTTCTGCTACACTGAACTCAAGATATTTGGGAAGGACCTTTCAGAAACTGTTTGGCATCTGTGTGTGCATGGCATCCCATAAAGTACAAGTGAGATGGTTCACAGAATGGCAACCATCATTGTTGGAGGGCAGGCTTGGAAGTGGGCTTGGTTCACATCACCACCTGTTGCAATCACTCATCTTTACACATATTCCATAAACAGGGTGTGAATCCAGTTGAAAATGTACCAATATGACTACCATTCAGAAGTGAGGATAGGTCTTGTAGAGAGGTATTCAGTTTCAAAGGCTTACCTGTAATAGCTTCTTATGCTTGATTTAATGAACTTGAGCATTATCGTATATACAGGTCAGTATTTTGCCTTCTTCTCTTACCATGATAGGCATTTATGGTATCATGAGTCTAAAAGTATTCTGTCATAGGTAATAAAAGTATTGATGATATTTTATTACTCCTGAGGAACTAATGAGGATGTAGGTCTAATATTAGTACTGTAGTATTCTCAGAGTCCTTGTCTTGAATGTATATTAGAGATTTGCTTCAAAACGTATTTGTGAGACTGTTGAAATAAATGGGAATGTCTACTAAGCAAGCATGGCTAGGTATTGATAATAGCTGATGTTAGAAGATGAGAATTTGGGATTTATTATATGACTCTCCATACATTGAACATATTTAAACACCTCAATTGTAAAGACTTAAAGGCTCTTGATATACTTAATTTTTATGATTACATTATATTTATAGTTTGGATAGGCTTTAGCCATTAATAAACTTCAGATATTTTAGTTTTACTAAGCTTTCAAGAATGTACAGCTAACATTTCCTGTGTATGGAACTGCATCCTTATTTACAATTTCTTCCTAGGGAGAAATGTTGTGGTGTGATGTTACTGTGTTGATGGCTATCACCACCAGAATTAACATGTGAGGTTGGGAGATGGCTTGGTGGTTAAGAAAAAAGTGCCTGATGTATAATCATGAGGACTGGAGTCTGAGTCCTAGCATCCATATAACAAGATGGGCATCTAGGGCATGCCTATAACTCTAGTTCTGATGAAGAAAGGGACAGGAGGATTGGTGGGCCTTGCTTGCTTCAAATCTAGCTAAGGAAGCTCAAGCATCAAATGACGGGGGAAGACTGACAGAGGAAACCAACTGACAACTTCCTCAGGCCTTTGAGCCAGGGCCACACCTGCACAAGTGCACAGATGTAAATGAATCCTTTACAAAGGTGATATGCTAATTGCTTTCCAGCTAAATCATTCTTGTCTACACTACTTATGAGAGTATCAGAACCACCACACTCTTAGGATTGCTACTTAAAAACTATTGCTATTTAAAATTGTATCCTAAATTAATGTCATGTTATTAAGACTATTAGAAGAATATATCATTTTTGAAATGAAAGAACCAGGTACCAGTTGTAGAAATTTTGCAATGTTCAGAAACATCTCAACTCTAGGAGGAAAAAACAGTAATGCAATGTGGATATTTCATAAAAGTTCTCTTCCAAAATATCGTGAAATATTCTCTACTCTTCGGTTATAATGATAGCTGGAGGCATCATACAACTTTATTTTGTAACTTTTTTTTTCAGTATGGATGTTAAGAATTTCACATCTATTATTTAGCATTGCAATGTCAAATAAAGTTAGGGAGAAGTCTGAGAGAAAAAAAAGATAAATTTGCAAAAGACTGTAGTCACCAAGATAGTAGGAGACATAGGAAGCTGTCACACACTGTAGAAGGGAGACAGGCAGTGCAATGAGTGGAGCAGAAGGGTCTTCTGATAAAACCCTTGGGGTGTGTGTGTGTGTGTGTGTGTGTGTGTGTGTGTGTGTGTGTGTGTGTGTGTGTGTTTGGTGGTGAATATGCCTTGACATGGGAGTAAAGTTTAGAGGACAACTTTCACGAGTCAATTCTCTCTTCCCTCCAATTCTTGGGTTCCAGCATTGAACTCAGGTTGCCAGAATTGTTGGCAAACTTTTTTTTTTAACTTTTATTGATTCTTTGTGGATTTCACATCATTCCTTTTGATCCCACTTATCTCCCCATGCCCTCACACCCACCATCTGCCCCACTCCATAACAAAACCAAATTTAAAAGAAAAAAATCCAAACAAAACAAAACAAACAAAAACCAGTGAAGAATCTTGTCATGGAAGCTGTGGTGTGGCCCATTGAGTCACACAGTAACTTTTAGTCCATTCATATTTGCTTGCAAGTTTTCATTGCCAGGAGTCATTGGTCGGGCTTGAGGCCTCTGGCTTCTGCTATACCACTGATAATGGGCTCTCACTGTGGATTCCTCTTGGATATCCTCTTGTTGTCCTGTGTCATAGAGTCCTGCTATTTTGGATCTGTAGGTTCCTCCCTTTAACCTGCTCCAACAGTTGATAGATGAGGTGGATGTTGGGGTGGACCAAATCATAGTCCTGGCTCTGGGCCAAGGTGGAAGCTAGGTTGGTCAGCCAGCTTTCTCTCACCATCTCCAGAAATGCTTCAGCTGCCTCATTGACTTTAGCCTGAAACAAGAAGCAGGGATAGTTCTGTTCTCAGGTCCTCAGATTCGGGTCACCCACACTCAACGTCACCAGGGCCAGCTCTACTGTTTTGCTTAGGTGAGGTGCAGTGTCCTCTCTCCTGATTGCTATAGGAGGCATACCATGGGGGAGTGGGGTGCTCAGTTGCTCTCAGGCCCTCAGGGCTGGCTCATCTGCACACCCTATAACAGGGTTAGCTCTAGTGAGTTGTCCTGGTCGAGTACAGGGCCCGTTCTCCTGTTGGTGCAGCTGGTGAGGGGTAGGTAGGGCTAATTCTCTCGCCCTTGTGACCTTGGGGCCAGTTATCTTGCCTGCTGCAGGTAGCAAGGGGTGTTGAGGGGGTATCCTTCTCTCACCCACGGGTGGCAAACATCTTTAGCTGTTTAGTTATCTCTTCTTGCTGTGATGGTTAATATTGAGTGCTACTTTGGTTGGATTGAAAAACATTCAGATATTAGTAAAATACACCTCTCAGTATGGGCAGTGCCTTTCTGTAGGCTGGAACTCAGAAGTAATAAATTGAATTAATAGAATTAATAAAGATATAGGTATTAATGGAATGCTTTGGAAAGCACTCATTCTATCTACTTCCTGTCCTAAACAGTGTTGGCATCTCTGCTCTTCCGTACCTGCCAGGCCATGGTGGGTTTAAACCTCAGAAACCGTGAGCCAAAATAAACCCTATCTCCCATATATTATTTCTCTGGGTTTTTGCCATTGCAATGGGAATTACTAACCTAGAGGCAGAAGATATTTCAGAAAATGGCAAAAGATTGTAACTCTAGTGACGATCCATCTTTTCTACTCTCATTCTTTTCCCCTGTGAGCGCCTAGTTGTCCCAGTGCATTCTTGTCCTCCAATATCTTGGTGTCATTCACATTTCTGAGCAATTACTGTGGAATCAGAGGGTTGATTTTCTTGACATACAAATTCTTTAATTTAAAAATATTATTAAAGTAAATATATTTCCTAGAAAAAATTCTAGGAGATTCCACAGTATAATTAAAACATGGTCACACATAACTTCCTATACTAATTTTTCTTAACACTATTCTATGGAATACCTTTTGTATCCTCAAAAATAGAATGGATGTGAATGCCATTGATATGATGGCAGAAGAAATAGCCACATTCCAGGTATGTGTTACCATTGATGTAACAGTCAATGGTTTAATTTGAGCTCATTTTCCCGGGTGCCCAAGGTAAGAACCTCTGCTTTAGAGGTGAATGTCTCCTCCAGATGCCTTCTCCTCTAAATCTAAGCAGTCAAATATCACTAGTTTATAACGTTTTTTTTCATTTCATCTCTTAAACATGAAGGTAAAGTGATATATCCTGAGGTGATACTAGGGTTCCCTGGGGGTTCCCAAATGCTAAAACTTCCAACCAGAAACTAAAAGTGAATTAACATTCCCACAGACAATTGACTAATAAAAAAACAAGACCTTGGAGCTGCAGAGCAGATCCATTCCATGTTGGCTTTCTTTGACAAACTGTCGAAGCCTCTTTACATGTTCCCCATTGCCACCTATGTGTACACAGCAAAACAGCAGATGCATGGAAGGAGAGAATGAGAAAGACAGATAGGGCAGCAGGATGAAATCAAGGGTGTGGAACTAAACAGAGACTTCTCAAAGGATGAAATACAAATAAATGAGAACACTTTAAGAAATGCCCAAGATTCTTAGCTAGCAGAGAAATGCAAATAAAAGATACTTTGAGATTTCATCTTACCCCAGTCAGACTAGAAAATTAAATGATATCAAATGCTGGAGTGGGAAATGCTTATTCATTATTGGTGGGAGTACCAACTAGTGAAGCCACTATGGAAATCATCGTAGTAGTTCCTCACAAAAAAAAGAAGGAAGAAAAAATGATCACATGATCCAGCTGTATCACCATTAGGCATATGTCAAATGATTCTGTGTCCTACTTATAGAGATAGCTCCTCTTCTAGGTAGAACCTACAACTATTATTCTGGACATAGTATGAACTGACTCCTAATGCCTTATTGTTATACCCATAGACCATTGCATCTCAAACCTCATTAGAGAAACTTCTATTTGTAGTAAATGGTAATTAATACAGAGATACAAAACTAACCAAGATGCAGAGAAAAAGAGATTGTGGAATGCTTATCCCTAAGTAGGATATCTATATATTACCTTCTTTTCTCACAAGATTCATGGATCACTGTGTAAGAGGGAACAGAAAGACTGTAAGAATGAGAGTCAATTAATGAATATAAGGAAACACTGTCCTTTGGGCACAGCATGGTAACTTCATACAGGAACTAACAATTATTACAACACACATAAGCCCTGTGCAGACAAGCTATATCATACCCCAGAGAGGAGAGAAAAGATGGATATGAATCCTCCATTTCTAGATGAGGAGTTATTGCTCATCAATTAATAGCTACTGGGAGAAGGACAGTCGAATATTACCAGTGGTAGAATGACCTTATTTCAGGGAAGGCCACATACCCAAGAACATATGGGCAACACAAAGTGGAGTAGATGGGTAAAGACAAAAAGAGCACACAAATTTGGGTGGATGGGGAAAAGAAGTATGGACCATGGAGAAGTGGAAGGAAAGGGTGAGCACAGTCAAAAACACATTCTAAGAAATCCTCAAACAACAACAAAAGAACAGAAGAGAGAAAAGAAAATCCAAGTCAAATTGTAGATGATTTTGCAGCTGAATAAAATGATTGAATACAATGAATTAAAATAAGAAGAATCTCAGTTGGAGAAAAAGTGATTGCAATACCAGAGATGCTGACTTTGTAAGAGAGCTTTCCAGTGGGGTGTTAGAGGAGGGAACACCGAGAATACATCTGGTTGACCACAGTGTACTGAATATTAGCTTTGAAGCCTCTTTTCACAATCCATAGCAACAGCTCAGTTTTTCTTAATAACACAGCTAAATTAAAATTGTTGACTATCATCATTCAAATTACAACATGATGATCTTGAATGACAAACAGAACAGTAAGATTAATTGAAAGTCTATGTGAAAAACTCTAGACCATGAGTACTTTCCCACTGAACTGGAAATTTAAGAAGAGGGGTCTGGTTTTACCTTTTTCTGAGGGTGATTTTTATTGTGCTACAGAAGAAAATAAGTGCAGCAAAATGCTTCCCTGCTCTTAGAGTTTCAGGTGTCAAGTGTATTTTATCCCAATGTGTTGTATTTAAAAAAGCTAACTTAAAAATATTCAGGTAGTAGTTCCTAGAGCCTCAGTCCTCCACCAGGGCCTTAAAGAAAGTGTCAATATGGTTGACATAGTTCTTTCTCTTTGTCTACGTTACAGACTCAGGGAGTGTCAGACTCTGTTTTCATAGACAGTCAAGGAAGGTGGGAGCAACTATTCAAAGAGCAAGTAGCCAAGTCTCAGTAGACTGTCTTGGCTGTAAGAACTTTCTGGTAGCATCAGAAAGGCATGGTCCCTACACCCAAGTTTGTCTGAGGTTGGAAAGATATTGCTGCTCAGTTAAACATCATTTCACAAAGCACCATTAACATGGAATCCTCTGGAACTGACCCCTGCTCCTGGTGAAGATTCCTTACAGGCTTGGGGGGATCAGGGGCTAGACACCATTCCAAATCTGTTTCCTTGACCCACTCATCCAATGCAATGGCTTCTTTTATTCAAATGTGCAGTGTTAAAAAAGAAAAACAGATATTTGGTGAACCATGAAGCTTGGCTCAAGAGACCTGGAATAGACTGTTTATAAATTATTGAAATTAGCTCATAGAAAACATGCTGCAACCTTGTCAGAAGGAAACACGTTTGCCCAGATGTACGACCTGAAGTCTCCCTGGTTTCAGAACATCATGGAAAAGTACCAAATGCTTCCCCAAAATGATAATTTACAGAAAAAAGAAAGCTTAGCATATTTGGCAAATGTATTTGAAATTCAAACATGCTGAACCTCTAGCTCACAGAGGAAAAAAAAAACCTTTAGCATCTGTATATAAACTCCAGCCTTGGGTAGCAAAACTGTGTATCAGATGCCTCATCCTTCAATGAATATCTCTAGAGATGCTGGGTTTGACAGTGACTGAAGGGAAGAGACGCATCCCACATTGGGGGAAGGATTCTGTTATGTCTGATGCTGTGGCTAAGAAGGCTATTTGTTCAAAACTGTTCCTGAAGATATGTGCGTCTCTTAAATCTCCCAGAGAATTTTAAGAGTTAAAAGTTAATGGTTTCTAAATTTGGCAGAACTCACTTCTGGAAAATACCTCTCAGGATTTGATTGTGAGGTAAAATGGTGTCATCTTACTGGCTTTGGCTATTATCATTTTTCTTTCCTATTTTAGTCTTGTTTTGCTTTTTATCTGCAAAAATATTGAATAGCTTCTTTGTCTGCAGTTATCTCTATGGATATAAGCAGCATACACGCCTAAGTACCGAATGTGGGCTTTATTTCCTCTTCTTTTGTAAGGCACAGTACAGAAAAAGTCTAGACAGCAGACAGATCTCATAGTTAAATGAGCCATGTATTCATCAACACACACACACATGATTCTCAGGTTACTAATCCCTTGTATCACTTCAGGTTCCAATACATGTTTTCGAAATGCAATTAACATTAAAAGAAAACACAAGGTTATTGCTGTTTATCTAAAAGACTGTCCTTCAACTGGGACTGGAGAGATGGGTCAGTGATTGAGAGTTTGTATTGCTCTTGCAGAAGACCTGAGTTAGCTCTCAGAACCTTTTTTTATGCAGCTCAGAAATACCTGTAACTCCATCTCCAGGGAATCTGCCATCTTCCTCTGAACTCTGATGAGACTGCAGACTCATGAACATACCACAGTTTTTTTTAAATCCTTAAAAGGACATTCATTAATTAGTTCCATATCCATGGTTTCTCAGACATTCCTGATTAATCTCAATGGGTCACAAAATAAAATGAAAAGGAATGAATATGTGAAAGTGACTTGTAGCAAGGAGGAAGGACTGACAGGCGTGAAAAGGTGTGAGCTGAGAGTTAAAATGCCTTATATACGTGAGTAAAATTGCCAGATAATAAATTTTTATCAAGGCAGGGAATGCAATAACAAAGCTGATAATCCCACTTTTGAACTCCAGTCTCCCAGTTTCTTCCAAATATAGTAAATGTTGCTACAGCACCCTGTCTCCTCTTTGCCCACATTCTCCTTTACAACAATTGAAGTTTGAGCACTTTGAATTTGTCCCACTTTATCTCTGTGAAGGTGTGGCTTTCCTCTGGATATACTCATGATTTTACAGGTCCGAACAGGGAATCTCTATTCATCACCAAGAGTATATTCAAGTAGCACCTCCTCTGACCTGGTAACTAATGGCATAAACACATTTGGCACTTCCTTCACCCACACCAGCTCTTCATTGGTTGCAGCCTTTGCTATGGCTTAGACAGAATTTGAATGGACCCCATGGCTTGCCACACATTGGAAGCTTGGTTTCCAGTGTGTGAGTTTTAAGGGCTGATGGAACCTTCAATATGTGTGGCCTAGCCAGGCAGTGGTGGCACTATCCTTTAATCTCAGCCTTAAGGAGGCAGAGGCAGAGGCAGAAAGATCTCCACGAGTTTGAAGCCAGCCTGGTCTACAGAGCTAGTTCCAGGACAGCTCTGGTTGTTACAAAAAGAAACCCTTTCTGAAAAACAACCAACCAAACAAAAACGATGTGGGGCCTAGTGGGTGATGCTAGATTGTCAGTGCAGGGGTGAATGAATGGGGTTCTATCAGAGTATGCTGTTATGAAAGAGTGCTTAGTCCTGAGTCATTTTCTGGATTTCTGTTTCATTGTGTTGTTTCCTCTGCTTACCTGTCTGGGCACTGTTATGTCAACTTCCATATCGCATTGCAACTGGAGGATCATTCCTCACCAGAGCTACGACCCCTCCCCTCCCTTCTATTTTCTTTTCTTTCTTCTTTACTTCCACCCACCATGCCCTTCTTTCTTCCATTCTTCCTTCCTTCTTCCCTTTCATTTCTTCTTCTTCCTGTTCCTCTCCCCTCCTCCTCCTTCTTATTTGAGAAAACAATTGGCTATTTAGCTTAGACCAGGATTTTGAACTTGGGATCTTCATGCTCTAGACTGTCAAGTGCTGGGATTATAAGGCTTGTGGCACCAGATCTCTACTGGAGTCTTCCCTCCCATCCTCTCTTATTTTCGAAAAGTACTCAGAATCAGGTATTTTGATACAAAATTGGAAAACAGATTCGGATATTTTATTTCTAGAACTTTGGATATTTAAAAAATTAAAAGAGCACACAAACAATTTTAAAAATAAATTCTAATTAAATTTAAACTATTCAGCACTAGGGGCATAGGTCAATGGTTAACTTTGTTTACCATGTAAAGGTCTTTGGTTCAATACCCAGCAGCAAAAATACAGATGAAGGTAAAGTCATACCTTATTTTCACAGTCCTTGGATTGGATTTATGTAGGGAATATTTTGTCAATCAGTTTCTACATATATATATATATAATATATATATATATATATATAAATCTTTAACAAACTGTATTTGTTTTTAGTTTTCCAGAATTGGCACAACAACAGCCATGATTTCCTGTGAATTAATAATTTATTTGATTATCTATTTTGTCTGTTTCCTTGCAGTACAGTTCTCTCTATACATTCAGACACTGCAAATTGACCTGTGTGTTCAGTGTGTTTATTTAATGTCTGTCCAAATGGATACAGTCATGCAAGACTCAATTAAAATCCATGCATGTCATCATTTCATTCTTTTTCCATGCTTTCTTTTTCCTCAACAATATCTATATGTCCATTCTTTTAACAGATAGCATTATGTAATCATGTAAATCCTTCATTTCTGTAAGACTGAGCAGAGTGTAAACTTGGTATCAACTATACGTATTAAAAGGTGAAATATTGTACTAGAATCTCAGTAGGACATTTCCTCCAATGCTAAAACAGAAGGAATTTCTAAAATATTTTCATTAAAATTTATTACAGATTCTATTTCTATTCAGCAGCCCTCAAAATAATGTCTCAATTAAGACCAATATCAAAGTGCTCAGCAAGTCCATTTAAAAGGACAAGTATTTTCCTTCATAAAAGAGATAATACATACTCTCTTTTTCTCCTGAAGATTAATGGATATTGAAGCAGGTTGGTTAATGGAGGGATATTTATTAATACCAATACAAATACCAAAAGCTTTGTGGCTTTTTTATTGTTACAAAGTATATTTCTATTTATCCCCTAAAAATTAGCTCAACTTGTACTGGGGCAGACAGTTAAGGACAACTGGATATAAATAGTAACCACTTCAGTATTATATAAATGACAGTTTTTTTTCTCTCAAGTGGTATGTCTTTGACAATGAGGAAAAAATGTCTGTGTGGCAAATTTTCCTCTAGTATGTGTCTTCTGTGAATGAAAAGGCAAAGGTAATGTAATGTCTGAATGGATAGTTTCATTCGTTAAGGTGGTTAATGAGTTTTGTGGATATCTAAGACACCAGGACCTTGGTCTGTTTTTAATCTAGATGCAAAACAAGGTTATAATTAGATGTGATGTTTTTAACCATGGATATCTCTCAGGTTGAAGGAATCTTACAGTCCCACCACTGGCTGGAGTTTGAGTTCTCTGCTGGAAAAGGATGTGATTTAAAATGAGAAAGCACACATTTAAAATCCTTGTTCTGCCACTCTATGACTTTTGTTTATTAGGCAGATTTGGCCAGGGAAAATCTGGACTGGTGAAAGAGAATCAGTTTGAAACCATTCTTATGCCTGGAAGTTGTCAGTGGGAGTGTTGGGTAGGCAGCACCAGGGCCCTGTCCAAAGAGGCACACTCACTCTGTCTCTCTCTTTCTGACCGTCTCTCTCTGTTTCATCTATCTATTTATCTATCTATCTATCTATCTATCTATCTATCTATCTATCTATCTATCTATCTATCATCTATCAATCATCTATCTATAATCTATCATCTTTTTATAATCTATCTTCATCTATCTATCATCTATTTTTAATTTATCAATCATCTATCTATAATCTATCATCTATTTATAATCTCTTTATCATTATCTATCTATCTACCATCTACCTATCACCATCTTTATCAACTATCTATCTAATCTATCATATATCTATAATGTATCTATCTACTCTATAATCTATCTATCTATCTATCTATCTATCTATCTATCTATCTATCTATCAATATTAATCATCTATCTCTATCCTGAAATAATGTTTCCTTTATACTTCTTGGTGGTGAATTCCCCACTGACTTTGCCCACACTTGTCAGTCAATTCTCTCTTCTTCATAAATACTTGTTTGCAAAGCTCTACTGAATTGCCTGTGACCTTGCCCTGTACCTTCCTCTACAAGCCATGACCAATTTGTGGCTGAGGATTGGGTGAACAGAAGGGATACTGTATAGGTAACACACTTACAGAAAGTGTTGGAGTTGGATAGCTGCATTCTGTTATTAAATTTAGCACAGTTTAACAACATGGAACTAGAGGGGAATCTGATTTTTGATATCCCAGTGAAGATGGTTAGTTTATTTGTTTCTGAGAAGTTTGTCTAAAAATTTAATGAGAACTCTCTGTAACATTTATTGAGCAAGAAGCTAGTTATTAAAAGCAAAAGAACACAACACCAGAAGTGGTAAATAAAATGAAATGCTCTGATAATTTTTGTATGTGGCTGCCAAGATAGATCAAGTTTTATGTGATTCAATGATGCTATTTTTTCCTTCTTGGAAAAGATAAATTGTATAGCAAAGTCACAACTTATTTTAATAAATACATTTTAGTATGTTACATTTGTTTTCTGCATTCTAGAGACTCAAGTCATGAATTAGCTCAATCCTAAGAGGAAAAATATACCCAAATTAATGAAACCCAAGAAACAAATATTTTGATTTTTTATTCCAAGTAATTCTAAGTATAGTCACATGGAAGGTGAAGTTTAACCATCACAATCATGTTATATAAAGACTGAGAAAACTTTATGTCTTCCTTTCAAAAGTACTTGCTTTTTATCTTTTGTACTCTTCTTGAAGTTTGATTTCCCTTTAATTAACACATTCAAATTGTACAGATTTCCAGAGGACAGAATGGTATCTCAGTACATGCATACAATATATACTGATTAAGTCAGAATGATTGGCATTTCCATTTCCTTATTTCTTTTATTTGGAAATTTCAAGGCCCATGATTTTAGTTATTTACAACATATGTCATAGCTGATTGTGAGCCACAGTAATCCTAGTGTTCTGTAAGGCATTAGCATTTCTTCCATCCTGTGTTTCTGTGTCATCATCTACCTAGCCTCAGTCCCTCCTCTCATTTTTTGTTCCTGGTCTTGAACAATTAATATTTTAGTCTTATATATTTTGAGGCCATCTGGTTTAACTTGCATATATGAGAGAAATTTTAGTATTTTTCTTTCAGTGTCTGGTTTCTTTTGCTTATCAGAAGGTCCTCAAGTTCTAACCATTTTGCTGCAAAACAGATCTCTATTTATTTTTAGAATTTCATACCTAGGTACTGTATTTGCATCATTTCCTCTCCTTCCTATTTTCTTGCAACTCACCCCCCATGACTCTGTCATTCACTTTCAAATTCAAGACTTATATATCCTGGTGAATCCATTAAGTGCTGCTCATATATATGTTTGTTTAGAGCTTACCATTTAGGATTGGATAACCTATCTGCATCTGGAGAAAACTGATTCTTTTTTGACAGTCATTAATTTCCTGTAGCGTTGAATCTTGGCCTTTCGATATTTTCCCCCCATGCAAGGCATGTCAGCTGGTGCTGTCCTTATGCTGATATTGTTTAGGTAATCATACTTAGATATCATAGGTGTAGCCTCCCTGCCTTATACATATAAAACAATACACACTAGATGTGTATGTTATGTTCCATGAAGTTATAACTGTTGGGGTGATAATACCCTGCCTCCATCATGAGCAATAGAATATCTAAAATCTCCAGGGTCTTGTATGGGAATCTTCCCTTGGAATTGTTGATTATGTAAGTTAAAGAGACTCCAAAAATAACATAGAACATTGCTGTTACTTACCCTTGGTTCCCTCTCTGAACTTGAAGGTAAGCCACTATTGCCACACATCAGACACAAAATTTAGAAAAATGGAACTGGATATGACCTGGAAAACTGCTTTCTGAGGACTAGGACTAACTCTCATGGTATTATAGTGTTATGAAGCTACCTAGCTGCAAATTACACAAACCAAAAACCACAGTGAACAGCATGGCAAGACATTCCCAATGGTGCAATAGTGGCACCTATGGTACCAACCAACTGCCACATGATCAGGCTTAAAGTTTTCTCAGTAAGATGAATTTAATGCCCAGTACTGTAAAATAGGCCAACTTACTGTGACTGATGAGGTCATTAACCATAGAAGAAGACTTACTATTACTGTCACTTACCTAAACTAGTATAACTTTTACCTGCCTTTTAAATACTTATCCTTACACCTACGACTTAAGTGTAGCTCCCACTCTTCATTAAGGAAGCTTCTTTGTGCACCAGATGGAAACAGTTTCAGAAATCTACAACTTGTCAAAATGCAGTGAAGTGACCATGGGGTGCTCAATCCCTACAACTAAGGCTCAGAAAACGTCTTGCCATGGAGAAGAAAGATTATAGAATCCAGAGGAACAGGAAGCCTGCCATGAGATATGCCACAGCACAGCATATCTTCTGTCTAATTCATCTGTTTAGGATGTGCACTACTGTAATTGCATAGAAATAGTAAGAATGGATATCCTAATACTGTATCAAAATCATTAGTTTTTCTCCATTCATCTTCTCCGAATTTTTATTTGTTCTGGATCTATGGTTTCTATCTCTAATCAAATTTCTCTTCTCTCTAATTGTTTTTCTTATTTTGCTTATTTTTTTCTGCATTATATTTTGGCTCACAGTGCTTCGGAAAGATGATTGTCTTGAGCAACATCTTGATCAAGTACTAAGTCTTTATTTGTAAAATGTAGTTGTTGGAATTCTACTTTGGAGGTGTCAGACTCACCTTATGAGTTAACTTCATTTCAGGCTTGAGCATTTGAGGAATACATACCCCTTGTAGTTTTCACAAACTGGTTCTAGAAGGAAAAGAGCTTCTTTGTCAGATCCCTAGACTGATGTGTCTGTTTCTAGGTCATAAGAGTCTTCTGGATCCACAGCCAGCACCAGAATTGCAGCTGTGACTGAGAGAAGAAACACTCCCTGGTCATGTATTCTATCAGGTCCTGTTCTGCTTGGATCTCAAGGCTGCCATGGAAGCACTTTTTTCTGTGGACAGTTACCCAATTGTTTTTGCTAGAAGATGAGACCCTAAGACCTTCTAGTCTACTGTTTTGCTCAATGCTAATTACTCCTTCAAAATGCACACAAAATGGAAGTTTTGCTATTGCTGTTATCCTGCTGTGTTTTCCTCTTTGAAAAGAAATTGGAGGAAAACAATGACTTTCTTTGGAGCTAACTTGCTATGCAGAGCTCATAGTATTATTTATGAAGTCAGAAAATAAGATCAAGGTGGCTACATAATTCACCTATTGCACTTACAGAGCTCATTACAAGCAAAGAAACTTTATTTGCAAGAGAATGTAGTCTGCATGCCTTGATGCGTGATCTTTACTCCCCACACTAGGTAGACTGTACCTTTCTGAATGATAAATGCACATGCATTGAATTCTAGCAGAATTCTGTCTTAATGGGCAGTATAAGTTTAAAGTTGAATGTGCTTTCAACACAGTCCTTGAATTTTTTTTTTTTTTTTTTGTGTGTGACTTCTTTTCTGGGAAGATATTGTTAGGCAACTATTCATCTCAGATAAGGTACTGAACACAGACCAAAGAAATGGTGCCACTCCCTAACTCAGGTTAGTGAACCAATGAGTTTATTTGGGTTTCTTGTAGGAGTACAACTGACTCAAAGGAAGCTGCATATTCAGAAAGCCAGTATTGGTGATGATGGACAAAACAGATCCCACCACAACTTTCAGGACCCCAGAAAGAGTCTCTCTAATAATTGCTTAGCACTTGATAGCCTGGGGAGAGGCCTTGTGAATCTTACAACTTTCTGAGCTTAATAAGTTTCATTAACTTCCTGAACCTTTTAAGCTTTATTAGCTTCCTGGGTCTTAGGAGCATCCCTCCTTTCTCCAGGTGACAACCTGTCAATTTGGAGGAAATGGTGATACCACAATGCACATCTGTCAGAGTTCAGCTGGATCAAGGAGAGATTTAGGACCTGTCTTACAAGGCAGCCTTGTCAGGATAGCCCTCCTTGCCAGCTAAGGCTTCAGCTACAGTGAAAATGAAGAGCCCTCAGATGCCCTTTCAAATTACTCCATTTGTTTTAAAGTAGACAGCATGGCTCACATACTTAAATTGCCCACCTCTATTTATTTGACTGCTCTGGGATTGGTTTTTGGTCATGGGCTCCTGGCTGCTGTCTCCATAGGTTGTTAATCCAGACCCTGTGTGAAGCTCATAGAGCAACTTCTTATGTATTTTATATTTTCATGTAAGAAGTCCTTTCCTGCCAAGGTCGACAGCTTCAGCATTCCTTACTTAGCTTTAGACTTGCATGTAATTTGTAGATATAAAAAAATCTTATTTTGAAATGGTAATGTGGAAGACTTTATGTTGCTAAATTGTGCTCATGAATCTCCCTCTTTATGGCTCTTCCTAGAATGTAATGGAAAGCAGAAATACGTGTGTGCGTGTAAATTTTACATGGGGAAATCCTCTGTTGTGTTGTTTTACCCCAATTTAAGGTGACTTAATGTATACAAGAAGAGAGTTACCATCTCATTTATACCTTCTCTCAGATTATGGAGTAACAATAACAACAACACTGTGATACAAACAGGCATTAGAAGAATGCTCACTTAACATTTAGAAATTCTGCAGAGATTTCAGTATTCCAGAAAATAGGGAGTTGGAGAAAAGGTAGTGAGTGAGATTTGTAGGTAGGGTGGGTATCAATGGTCTAGATTTAAGATCTAAACAAACAAACAAACAAACAAACCACTGAACTACTCATTGCTTCCTTTCCCTTTAAAACAGAGTGAGCTTGTTAATCTAGCTTGCCATTCTAGCACCACACAATTTTATACTGTTCAGTTCACCAGAAACAGCACATGCCATAAAAATGTCTGCTGTGGGAGGATTTGAAGGAACCACAGGAAAGAATATGTAGAATTCCCAAGCATAAGCACCATATATCCAATAAATAGCTGCCAAAAGCCACACACAGGTGATCTATCCAATAAAATGAGAACTAGGGAACATTTCTGGTGGCAGTTCTTGTGACTCTCTGGTATCCTGGGGGTTCTGTTCTCACAGAGAAAGGACACTCTGATTTTACATAATTCCAGAGAAGTACCTTTAAAAGAGGCAATATCCATTTAGAATAAGCACTGTGCCAACACCGAAACTTGCATTCTCAACCTGTAGGCTGCTGCACAGATGTGACAGGGGCTCTTACAGCATGTCCCTAGCAAAGCGTAGCTCTCATGTGGTATGCACTGTCACTTACAGCAGTTTTGCACACCCAGCCATACACAGTCAACAGTAATACCACCGCATAGCCCTCACCAACCTGCCTACTCAAGTGACAGCTGTGACTGTTGCTTGCGGTAGATTCTCTCAGCATGCCACAGCTGCAGCAAGGGTGGTTCTCTGCTCTGACAGTTGGTTTGGCATAAGGGACAGTTTTTAGAAATCAACCCCCCCACACACTTTTTAAAACAGAAAACACTGCAACTGGCTTCACTATTTTTGATTTAAAGATATTTCCAGCTATCGCCACTGGTACACATCATGCAACAATGAAGAGGCTTTCTGTCAAGACTACACTGAACTTTTTAAGGATGATTTCATAAATTCATACAGTGTTGAAGTAGGAGCCATAAAACGAAGTTCTGGTTGCTCAAACAACCTCTGTCAAGGGTAATGTTCACTACTGAGCTTTTGATCATCACCTTCAATAATAATAAAATTGCCCAACTGTGACCTCCTAACAGAGTCACGGGGCTGGTTTATTGCCAACAGTCTGTAAAAGGCAGATGTGGCTTCTCCAAGGCACTGCAGTAAGGTAGGTGAATGGGTGTCACTGCGCAGATAGTGCTGTGCTCCACCAATCAAGGATGCTACATGGTGGAGAGGCTCAGAAACAAAACCTTACAGCGATGAAGCTCAAATCAGAGGACAACTGTGAATGCCCATAACAGTCATCACTTACAGTTCTGAGTACTTCAGAGATTAAATACATAGAAAAAAAAGACTTCTTTTGAGAATTCTGTATTTAGTTCTGTACCCCACTTTTTAATTGGATTGTTGGTGTTTTGGTGACGAGCTTCTTGAGTTCTTTATATATTTTGGAATCTAAAATGACTGAAAGACATTTAAAAGATCTGACATGAGCGATCTGCCTGCTGGACCGAATTCAGTGGTGGTAACCCACACACCTAGGCCCGGTGGCAGCTCTGCCTCCATCTGCTGGCCCAGGTAGACAAGGGGCTGTTTCCAGTTTCCAGTTCCCATTTGTCACTGCTCAGAGTCATCTGACACCAGCGATCTGTGCGCCTGACCAAATTCCACAGCGGGATCAGACACACTGAGCACCTGGTGGCAGTTCTGTCTCCATCTGCCTACCCAGAGTGACCCAACACACCCAAACACTGCTGACACATCCGGTAAAAGTGACACCACCATCCACGAAAAGGGGACAGACATCAGAGTATTGGATTGTTTGCATCTACCAGAAGAGAACCTTGGTCCCATAACCACAAGGAGAGCAAGAAACTCCTGCTACACCCACCAGAAGAAAGCATGAGAAGAGGACAAGGTAAAAGCACATTCAACAACAGAAAACTCAATATGACACCTCAGGAGACTAGGATCCATACACCAGCAAGACCTGAACATTACAATGCAGATGAACCAGAAGAGAATGACCTTAAAAACATCTTCAGAAAACTGATAGAGGACTCCAAAGAGGACATGAGAAAATTCCTTAAAGAAATGGAAGAAAAAACAAACCAAAAAATACAAGTTATGAAAATCTCTCAAGAAAACAGTTCAAGACCTAAAACCTGAAATAGAGACAATAAAGAAAGCACAATCTGAGGGAATGCTGGAAATAGAAAAGCTGGGTAAACGATCAGGAACTACAGATGAAAGCATAACCAACAGAATACAAGAGAAGCAAGAGAGAATCTCAGGAGTTGAAGACACACTAGCAGAAATAGATTCATCAACCAAAGAAAATTTTAAGTCCAACAAATCCCTAACACAAAATATCCAGAAAATATGGGATACTGTGAAAAGACCAAACCTAAGAATAATAGGTATAGATGAAGGTGAAGAAATCCAACTCAAAGGCACAGAAAACATACTCAACAAAATTATAGAAGAAAACTTTTCCAATCTAAAGAAAGTCATACCAAAGAAAATACAAGAAGCCTACAGAACACCAAATAGACTGAACCAAAAAAAGTCACCTCACCACATAATAATCAAAACGCCAAATATACAGAACAAAGAGAAAATATTAGGAGCAGCAAAGGAAACAAGTCAAGTAACCTATAAAGGCAAACCTATCAGAATCACACCTGATTTTTCCATGGAAACTCTGAAACTCAGAAGGTCCTGGATAGATATTCTACCTACACTAAGAGACCATGGATGCCAGACCAGACTACTATACCCAGAAAAGCTTTCAATCATTATAGATAGAGAAAACAAGATATTCCATGACAAACCCAGATTCAAAAAATACATATCCACCAATCCAGCCCTACAGAAAGTTCTGGAAGGAAAACTGCAACTCAAGGAAGTTAACTACAACCAGAAAAATATAGGGAATAGATAACCCCACTTTACCAACAGCCAAAAGGAAAAAGGGACAGAATCCCACACATAATCTCTCTACCATCACCAAATCAAAAACAAACAAGAATGAACAATCAATGGTCATTAATATCCATCAATATTAATGGTCTTAACTCCCCTAAAACAAAGACACAAATTAGCAGAATGCATAAGAAGACAAACTCCTTCCTTCTGCTGCATACAAGAAACACACCTCAACTTCAAAGATAGATGGTACTTAAGAATTAAAGGTTGGGGAAAGATTTGCCAATCAAATGGACCCAAGAAACAAGCAGGGGTAGCAATCCTAATATCCAACAAATTGGACTTTAAACTAAAATCAATCAAAAGAGATGAAGAAGGTCATTTCCTACTCATCACAGGACAAAACCATCAGGATGAAGTCTCAATTTATGCCCCAAATACAAAGGCATCCACATTTGTAAAAGAAACATTACTAAAACTCAAATCACACTTAAAACCACACACTTACAGTGGGAGACTTCAACACCACACTGTCACCACTGGACAGAAACACCAGACAGAAACTTAGCAAAGAAACAAAAACCTAATAGAAGTTATGGCGCAATTGGACTTAACAGATATCTATAGAACATTCCATCCAAATATAAAACAATTTACCTTCTTTTCAGCACCACATGTAACCTTCTCTAAATTTGACCACATACTTGGCAACATAGCAAATCTCAACAGGTACAAAAAAATTGAAATAATTATCAGACCACCATGCTTGAAAAGTAGAATTCAACAACAACATGAACTACAGAAAGCCTACAAACTCATGGAAATTAAGTAACACCAATTGCCCAATTCATGGGTCCAGGAAGAAATAAAAAAAAATTAAAGATTTCCTAGAATTCAATGAGAATGCGGACATAACATATCCAAACCTATGGGATACTTTGAAAGCAGTGCTAAGAGGAAAATTCACAGCGCAAAATGCCCACATGAAGAAACAGGAGAATAATCACACTAGAAATTAACAGCACAACTGAAAGCTTTAGAAAACAAAGAAGCCAATACACCCCGGAGGAGCAGATGCCAGGAAATAATCAAACTGAGGGCTGAAACCAATAAAATGGAAACTAGGGGAACAATACAAAGAATCAAAATAACAAATAGTTGGTTCTTCCAGAAAATCAACAAGATGGACAAACCTTTGTCCAAACTTATCAAACAACAAAGAGTGAACATGCAAATTAAGAAAATCAGGAATGAAAGGGGGACATAACAACAGACACAGAGGAAATCCAGAGAATCATCAGGTTATACTTTGAAAACTTATATTCCTCAAAATTCCAAAATCTAAAGGAAATGGACAATTATCTGGGCAGATTTCACTTACCAAAATTAAATCAAGGACAGATAAGCAACTTAAATAGACCTATAACCCCTAATGAAATTGAAGCAGTCATCAGAAGTATCCCAACCAAAAAACATCCCAGGGCCAGATGGCTTCAGTGCAGAATTCTACCAGAAATTCAAAGTACAACTAATACCAATTCTCCTCAAAGTATTCCACACAATAGAAGCAGAAGGGTCATTACCAAACTCTTTTTGTGAGGCTTCAATAACCTTGATACAAAGCCACACAAAGACACAACTAAGAAAGAGAACTACATATCCCTCATGAACATTGATGCAAAAATTCTCAATAAAATACTGGCAAATCAAATCCAAGAACACATCAGAGAAATCATCCATCACGATCAAGTAGGCTTCATCCCAGGGATGCAAAGATGATTCAACATACGAAAATCCATCAATGTAATCCATCATATAAACAGACTGAGGAAAAAAAAAACACATGATCATCTCACTAGACGCCGAAAAAGGCTTTGACAAAATCCAACACCCCTTCATGATAAAGGTCTTGGAGAAATCAGGGATAACATAAACATACCTCAACATAATAAAAGCAATATACAGCAAGCCAACAGCCAACATCAAATTAAATGGAAAGAAACTCAATGCAATTCCTCTAAAATCAGGAACAAGACAAGGCTGTCCACTCTCTCCATAACTCTTCAATATTGTCCTTGAAGTTCTAGGTAGAGCAATAAGACAACAAAAGGAGATCAAGGGAATACAAATTGTAAAGGAAGAAGTCAAACTCTCACTATTTGCAGATGATATGATAGTCTACATAAGTGACCTGAAAATCTCTACCAGAGAACTCCTATAGCTGATAAACACCTTCAGCAAAGTGGCAGGATACAAGATTAACTAAAAAAAAAATCAGTAGCCATACTATATTTGGATGATAAATATGCTGAGAAAAAATTCAGACAAATATCACCCTTTACAATTGCCATAAACAACATAAAATACCTTGGGGTAACACTAACCAAAAAAGTGAAAGACCTGTATCATAAGAATTTTGAGTCTCTAAAGAAAGAAATTAAAGAAGATACCAGAAAATGGAATGGAAAGATCTCCCATGCTCTTGGATAGGCAGGATCAACATAGTAAACATGGCAATCTTGTCAAAAGCAATCTACAGATTCAATGCAATCCCCATCAAAATCCCACCATAATTCTTCACTGACCTTGAAAGAGCAATTCTCAACTTTATATGGAGAAACAAAAGTACTTGGATTGGCAAAATAGCCCTCTACAACAGAGGAACTTCTGGAGGCATCACCATCCCTGACTTCAAGCTCTATTACAGAGCTATAGTCCTGAAAACAGCTTGGTGCTGGCACAAAAATAGACAGGTAGACCAATGGAATAGAGTTGAAAACCCTGATATTAACCCACACACCTAGGAACACCTGATTTTTGACAAACAATCCAAATATATATGCTGAAACAAAGAGAACATCTTCAACAAATGGTGTTGGCATAAATTGATGCAAACATGTAGAAGAATACAGATAGAACCAAGCCTTTTGCCCTGCACAAAACTTAAAATGGATCAAGGACCTCAACATAAATTCAGCCACACTGAACCTATTAGAAGATAAAGTGGGAAATACCATTGAATTAATTGGTACAGCAGACTGCTTCCTGGACATAACACAAGTAGCACAGACACTGAGATCAACAATTAATTAATTGGACCTCCTGAAACTGAGAAGCTTCTGTAAGGCAAAGGAAACAGTCAGCAAAACAAAATGGCATCCCACAGACTGGAAAATATATTCACCAACCCCACAACTGACAGAGGTCTGATATCCAAAATATACAAAGAACTCAAGAAGCTAGTCTCCAAAACACCAAACAATCAAATTAAAAAGTGGGGTACAGAACTAAATAGACTATTCTCAATAGAGGAATCTAAAATAGCTGAAAGATATATAAGAAAGTATTCAATATCCTTAGCCATCAGGGAAATGCAAATCAAAACAACTCTGAGATACCATTTTACTCCTGTCAGAATGGCTAAAATCAAAAACACCAATGACAATTTATGCTGGAGAGGATGTGGAGAAAGGGGAACACTTCTCCACTGCTGGTGGGAGTGCCAACTTGTACAGCCACTTTGGCAATCAATATGGCAACTCCTCAGGAAAATGGCAATCAGTCTACCACAAGATCCAGCAATTCCACTCCTAGGCATATACCCAAAAGAAGCACATTCATACAACAAAGATATCTGTTCAACGATGTTTATAGAAGTACTATTCGGAATAGCCAGAAACTGGAAGCAGCCTAGATGCCTCTCAACTGAAGAATGGATAGAGAAATTGTGGTACATTTACACAATGGAGTACTACTCAGCAAAAAAAAAACAATGGAATCTTGAAATTTGCAGGAAAATGGATGGAACTCGAAGAAACCATTCTGAGCAGGGTAACCCAATCACAAAAAGACAAACATGATATGTACTCACTCATATGTGGATTTTAGACATAGAGTAAGAGATTACCAGCCTACATCCACACTGCCAGTGAAAGTAGTAAACAAGGAAGACCCTAAAAGAGACAAACTTTGTCCACTGGAGAAGGGGAAAGGCTCATGATCCCCTGAACAAATTGAGAACATGGGAAGGGGGAGGATATGAGAATGAGAAGGGAAGAAAAGGAAGGATGCAGAGGTCATGAGGGAGCAGAAAGTTTGAGTCAGGTGTAGATTAGAAGAAATGATATGTGATAGGTAGGGTTTTAGTTGGGGGGGGTGGTAGCGGAGGAAGGGAGGAAGTAGGGAACTGGGATTGCCATGTAATTCAATCTTGTTTGTAATTCAAATAAAAAAGTGAAAAAAAGAAAGACATTTTAAAAAGTGCTCAGCATCCTTAGCCACCAGGGAAATGGAAATCAAAACAGCTCTGAGATACCATCTTACACCTGTCATAATGGCTAAAATCAAAAACACTAATGACAGTTTATGCTGGAGAGGATGTGGAGAAAGGGGAACACTCCTCCACTGTTATTGGGTGTGTAAACTTGTACAGCCACTTTGGAAATCAGAATGACAGTTTCTCAGGAAAATGGGAATCAGTCTACCTCAAGATCCAGCAATTCCACTCTTAGGCATATACTCAAAGGATGCACATTCATACAGCAAGGACCTCTGTTCAACTATGTTCATAGCAGCATTACTTGTAATAGCCAGAAACTGGAAGCAACATAGATGCCCCTCAACTGAAGAATGGATAGAGAAAATGTGGTACATTTACACAATGGAGTAATACTCAGTGGAAAAAAAAAACTATGGCATCTTGAAATTTACAGGCAAATGGATGAAACTAGAAGAAATTATCCTGAGTGAGGTAATTCAGTCACAAAAAGACAAACATGGTATGTACTCACTCATATATGGATTTTAGACATAGAGCAAAGGATTATCAGCCTTCTATCAATACTTCCTAAGAATAAGAAGCTAGGAAACAAGGAGGACCCTCAGAGAGACATGTATGGTCCCCTGGATAAGGTGAAAGGGACAAGATCACCTGAGCAAATTAGGAGCATGGGGGAGGGAAGAGGGAGTTAGGAGAAAGAGAAGAGGAGAAAAGAAGATGGGAGGAAGACATGAGGCACCAGGAAGATTGAGTAAGAAAACAGGAGAGCAATAAAAGAGATAACTTATTAGAGGGAGCCATTTTAGGTTTAAATATAAATCTGACACTAGGGAAATGTCCAGGGATATACAAGGATGACCCCAACTAAGATTCTAAGCAATAGTGAAGAGGCTGTCTATCCTAAATGGCCTTCTCTGATAATCAGAGTGACGACTACATTGCATGCCATCCTAGAGCCTTCATCCAGTAGCTGATGGAAGCAGAAGCAGAGACCCACAGCTAAGCATTGAACCAAACTCCTGGAATCCAGTTGTAGAGAGGGAGGAGTGATGAGTAAAGGGGTCAAGACCAGGTTAGGGAAACCTACAGAAACACCTGACCTGAACAAGGGGGAGCTCATGGACCCCAGACTTGCACCTCAGAAACCAATATAGGACAGAACCAGGCCCCCTGAACATGGGTGTCAGTTGGTAGACCTGGACAGTCTATTGGGTCTCTGGTAGTGGAACAGTATTTATCCCTAGTGTACGAATGGACATTGGGAGCCCATTCCCCATACAGTGATACTTTCTCAGCCTAGATACTTGGCCACTTAAGATTTGAAAACTTTCCATCCCAAACTGAATTATTTATTTGAAAGTCACACAAACAGAATTGGAGACAAAATACAGTTAATGCCTCATGATATTTTGTGTTCAACTTATTGTTTGATTATATTTATGGCACTAGAATACACATATAAAGAGCTATGCCCTCTAGCCTTAGTTTCCATGAAACTCCCATGTCCTACATTACTGATCTTCAATAATTAAAAACAGCCTTTTCTCTTGAATACAAGCATTATTTTTTTTCTGGTGGGTCATAAATGCTTTTTCATTTTTGTCACCTTCCTTAATTGTATTTGGCTCTGTCACTGTAACCATTACACCAAGGCAGTGATTTCTGAATCTGTCCCTTGGCTCATTTTCCAACTTTCCAGGTCAACTTGTCCTTAAAACTTTTCTGTGAACTCCTAATCTCTGGTCACACACACTTACTCACAATTTTTATTTCTAGGCTTCAAGACATTTCAGTGTTGGTTTCTGAATTCTGTCTTACTAGATATTCAGTTTATCTTTAGGAGTTATAATTTTTAGAGTCTCATTACAGATTGAGGTTTAGTTGATGCAAACATTGTTAGGCTAGCTAGAGTCAATGCTAGTCTATAACCTGGAGAGCACTGCTGCCTGCCATCTCTGTGTGTTACCCTTGTTGGCCGGGTACTTTTGTATCTTTCTCCCAAAATAGTTGGTATACGAAAGTCCTTGCTGATCAGATTTACAATACATGTGTGCATAAAATGTTTTGTAATGTTGATGAATAATGATGTATTTTGATACCTTGTTTTATTTCCAACAGTTTTCCTTACTACTTTCACATTTTCTATTTAAATATTACTTATATATGTTGACCCATCACCATTTGGACTAAAGTTAAATTGACTGTTTTAGTTCATTTTTTGATGTACATTTCAGTCTATATTAGAGTTGAGATTGAATGATAATTAAATCATCTGACAATTAAATGATTGTTAACTAAAATCACTTTTTGAAATCTGTCATATTCAAAGAAAAGAACATTGTAGAAGGAATGTAACCATTTACATCTCTGTGTAAAATGGAAAAAAAAAACTAAGGAGAGTTGCTGAGACAGTTTAGTCACATTTACTTCTAAAATTTTCCTGCGTATTGATGAACATTTTTATGATATGATATACACTCAGTTATGTATATGTGTATGCTTCTACCCCATACATTTATCAATATATCATCCCCAAACAGCTTAGTCTTCCTTTCAAGTGTTCTACAGAAACCATGAGCAGCATGTCTATAATAATTGTATGTTCAATTCTTGAGTCTATAAACTCAGTTATTGTAATTATAGCCCAAAGGAGAGTCTTTGGTGACTCATTCCTGGTGGACAAACTTCATTCTCTTCAAATCCCTATGAGGTTCTCAGTGGATTCAGTGGCGTATTCCTTTAGGCTCTGTGTTAGGATTTTTACAGAGCATACTATAGATATATGCAGATATTTGTGTTGTGTTGTGATTGGTTCCAATTGTTATGGAGTCTGTAAAGACTCATGATCGCCCATCTGCAGCCAGAGAGTCAGATAAACAGGTGGTATGAGTCAGCCTGGTCTGAAGGTCTGAAAACCAGGGAAAGCAATGGTGTGTGTGACTCTCCGTTGGACAATAACAATTTAGGACCTCGGTGGGAGGGTTATGAAGTGGAGTGCAGTTGCTGATATCACCCTGGGATCAAAGATCTGAAGACCCAAGGATAGGGCCTCCAACATTTGACAGTAGGAATAAACTGATGTCATAGCTAAAGGAGAGAGTGAATTCACTTTCCTCTGCTTGTTTGTTTTGTTTGGCCTTCAGCAGATCCATAGGGGTAAAGGTAAATCTCTTACTCATCTAGTCTACTGATAAAGATGCCAATCTAATTCATAAAGAGCCACTCAGACCCAGAAATAATATTTCACCAGCCTTTTGGACATCCCTTACCTAGTCAAATTGGCATATATAATTAACTATCATCAACAGATTCCTTAATTTTCTCTTCATCTAGACATGTTTTCCATAGGTTACGGTTCTTTGGAAGGGTAAGTTTAAGATGGTTTCTTAGTATCAGTATCAACAACCACAGCTCATTGACCTTGCTGTGTCATAATAGGTACGAAAAATATCAATTACAGGAGATAAGCACAGGAAGTTGGCAGCTAGGATTGTGCATAGACAACAACTTCAGCAAGAATATTTTTAAAAAACAAGGTAATTTATGACAAAGTTCATTTGTAATTGGATCATGGGAGAAGCAGTCAGTGTCATTTATTGCCATGTACTTCCTCCTTCTCATGATCTAACTTTTCTCTAATGGGCATCTGTGTTCTTCCTTCAGGCTGAAACTGAGCAGTGGAACAATTGAGTTGCAATGCCTTTCCCTCAGAATCACCAAAGGTATTCAAATCTTAGACACTGTTTCTCACAGAAAGTGATAATATGCTTACATATAAATTCTATTATGAGCTTCAAGAGTCCCTGTGTGCCTATTTACTCCAACTCATTATTACTCTTCTGTGTTCCATTGTGTTTTCTTCTTATGCCTTGTGCCAAGGTTTCAGAATGAAGGAGCCACCCCTGTTTAGTAAGTTCTAATGTGTCACACAGAGTTTTCAGTTAGAGCTGCTTCATTTTGATTTCATTCTTGATACTAAAAGTGAACCTTAAACATGACCCTCAAAAAACTGCCATAACCTTTGGAAAAACCTGTCTAGAAGCAGAGGAAATTAAGGTATCCACTGGATTCCCCGGAGCAACAACAGAAGCCTCAGCTGTTAAAACTCTGACAGCTCTTCCTGGTTACCATGGTGAGAGAGGCCTTCTTGTTTAGAAACCGCTAATGGAATACTTATGCCCTTCAAGGCTTTCAATTAATTGTTTGGTGCGCATTGCTTTCCTCATACATAATGTGGATGTGCTGAGCCAGTGCATAAACCTTACCTAAGGACTGGTGGGTTGCACCTATGAGTCAGAACACTTCCTCCACTTATCTAAATTCTGTGTGTACAGTAAATGTGCCATGCATCATTATTCTATCTCCAGTGTATGTCAGCAAACACCTCCAACCATTTACAATATTTCCTTGTAAAATAGTATGTATCCTGTGGTCTGACTTGCAATACAAAACCATAGAATTAATGCCACCTGGCCACGGAAGCTTTATGTGTGATGAATTGGGCACTTAGGGTTGATGTACCTTGTACCTTCATTTCAGAGCAATGCATCTGTACCATAAAACACATTTATTATGCAAAACAAGTTCTTACATCCCGATTTTTCATTGTTGTTGGGGATAGCCTATGGACGTTAAACAATTCCTGTCTTTCTTTGTTCTCAGCTGCTGATAATTATTTCACATTTTCTCCCTAGAGCAGACTCTAACATCTTCTGAACAAGTGGTCCTCTTTGATATCACCTTTGTGTGAGGACATGAAAAAATGACCCAGTCACATCACATACTAATTTCCTTTCTTGCATTCTTGTCATTTGTTATGTGGAAAAGCAAGGAGAGTACACTGATACTAAGGACAATACTGAAATGAGCAGAGCCAATTGTGTTGTAATTACACTCTTATCACACATTACATATATTCTGTCTGTTTTCCTAGAGAGGCAGATATAAGCAATTTATGGAAGCAAATCTAGATGAGACTTACATGTATTTTGCAGGTGTCCATTGTAACTTTGGTTTCCAAGGATGAGGATTACTTAACATGCAGTTATCTATTCAACTAATGAGAAAAAGACCTAAGATCCCTACCTTCTGAGAGCTCCTGGGCAGTTGATTAAGATAACTGCCAGAGGAGGCCGGACTTTATAGAAGCTATTTGTTAGTGATTAGAGAAAATTTAGTGGCAAAACCTTAACTTGAGTTACAGTTCATCCTATGACCTGTTGTATAACCAAGGATAAAGTTCCATTGCAAGTAGAATATTTTATATTTCCAAAGAATATTAGAGCTTGTACCTGGTGATTTGTGTGGGAAAGCAAAGAAAGAGTGGCTAAACTTGAGGGCTGAGACACTACCTTGCCATCTTTGACAACGTTTGCTCCTTTGTCCTACTAAGATGAAACCTCTGGTTCACAGAAGATGAAAGTAGGGTAATACGTTCTAAATTATCTCATAGGACATTATAGCCACATCCTGCCCTATGGAATTTGAGTTGAAGAGGTATAGTCTGTACTCCATCCACTTTTTTCTCTTTATTCTGTTTGGCATATGTGAGGGAGAGTCACTTAGTGCCACAGGGATGAAGCTATGAAATGCCGATTAGAATGGCTGACATTGACGTTTGCTACCCTAACACTGCTGAGCCACCATACAAGCCCTGGACTCCTTTCACAAAAACTACTAAATATGTGAGGAAAAAAGTTATTTAATCACATCTAAGCCACTTGGGTTCTAGGTTGTAGCATTGATTATATACCTTAATCAATGCAGAAGGTGTGAAGAAATTAACCATCCCCAAATTAGCAGAAATACAATATACACAATTAGAGTTAGGCTACAAAGTTGATATTATAAAACAAATGCATTTGCTGAAAAAGAAAAGTGATTTTTTTCTTCCTATTTTCTAACTGTGTCTCCACAAGTCCAAAGGCCGAAGACAGTAGAAACCAGCTTCCTAAAGCTAGTAAGGTCGGGGATATTAGGAAATAATCTACTATAACCTTTGCTGGGCCAGTATAATTCCTTACTACATTCTAAATCATATCCTTATACACACAAACAAATAATGCTACCACCCTGCATCAAAGAAGCTTCCTGTCACAGCAAATGGAGACCATCACAGAAAACCACAATTGGACCTGATGCAGAGAACAATGTATGGTGGGGAGTCTGCCCCAATGGATACATTTATATCACAGCTTCTGCATTTATGGCCCAGGGAACATTGCAGAAGAGGGAGCTGCAAGACAGTAAGAGCCAGAATACTAGGAAGCCTACTGTGAAACACTCTCCTACAAATGGTTACATAAACAAGACAGAAACAACTGCAATATCAATGAATATGCTCACATGGAATGGGGAAATTTTCTTGGGGTCTCACCTCTAAACCAATAGCTACTAGCAACTAATGACTGCTGGAAAAGGGCAAACCAGTTGCTCCTGAGTGTGAGCCCTGTTGAATGATAAATAAAAGACCCAGAGACTGATATTGGGGTTCAAGCTTCAAGCTGAAGAGCAGAAAAGCAAAGCAGCTGACCATTAGCTCTTGATCCTGGCTCCACCAAACCACAATCTGAAGCCTTTCCTCAGCATGACTGGAGAATCCCGAGACTTCAATGTCTTCCTCTTCTCATTGTGGCTGGAGAATGAATCCTGAGACTGACTACTGAAGACCCTGCTCCTATTTTTTTATTTTTGTTTATGCTCTTCTAGTAATGGGATTAAAGGTGTATGATCCCAGGTGCTGAGAGCATCTTTGTGTGAGCTGTTTTCCTTTAGGACTGGATCAACTTGTCTAGATCTGGGTAGCTTTGAATTCATAGAGATCTATCTACCTCTTAATCCTGAGTCCTAGGATTAAAGGTTGTACCACCACCACCTAGCTTCTGCCTGCTGGTATTAAAGGTGTGTGCCACCACTGCCTGATCTCTATAGCTTGAGGCTGACTTTGCTTTCTGAATCCTCAGGCAAGCGTTAATAAATCATAGATAATATATCACCACAGAGTCCTCTGGTTGGTTGTTTAGTGCAGAGTGATCAGCCCTAAAACCATATACACACAAACGATGAAACATAATACCAATCAAAAAAAAAAAGAGAGAGAGAAAGAGAGACTATCAATTTGAGAATTGGGGTAAAGTGATGCAAGATGTAATTCTATTTCTATTAAAAATATATTGAAAACACAAGCAACAACAGCAAAAAGAAAATAGACGTTGATGTTAAATAATGGCTGCTGTAGTTATGCTCATGAGAGCTGATAGGGGCTAAAAGGCCTTCACGTCTCAACATAATGGAAATGTATAGAGTCAAAGGTTATTTTTCTATTACAGTTTCTGTGGTGATGTTGTTCTCCAGTATTTCAAGAAACCAAAAAAAAAATAATGAATTAACAAAATAAAAAATCAAACAAAAAAATTTACAGATTTGTATGTATATGTTCTTAATGTTGTAGGAAACCCCAAGTCCAGTAATTGAACAGCATAACAAGCACCACTTCAGAAACGACAAAATAACATAAATTAACAGCAGGAAGGGTGGAGATTATATTTATTTCCTTGGAGAAATGGAGGAATGCTTTTCCTCACAGACTAGAAAGCACAGAATGCCTGTTAATCTTGATAATCTGCTCAGAGGAAACTGGTCTTAGGAGACTAATATTTCAAACTAAGGAAAAGCAGGCTGCCAGAAGCAAGGGCAGAGGAAATCCCTCAACTGGATACTCAATTTAGAACACAATTTATGTAAAACATCTTAAGATGAGTGTACTGTTTATGTTACACTGGATGAATCTTAATTGGAGATGGGGCAATTAATTATGATCAATAAGCTCCATAATGCATTATCTTCTAGGACATCAAAGAAATAATTTAATTTAACAAATATTTATCGAGCACTTGGCTGAGATTTATGATGGGTGCAAATAAGGCAACATATCATTTCTGCTCTTATTTAAGCTACTCTGAGGGAAAAGGCCATTACATGTGTGAAATGCCAACTCTAAAGGAAATGGAACTAAGAAGGAAACCTCATTATCACTTATTTCTGCATTAACTTAGGGATAGAGTTAAATGGAAATATATTCAATTAGCTTGGTGTATCATCTGGGTAAGTGTTAACTATAGGAGTCACCAATTCCTTGCTCGAGTAAGTAAAAACATCGATACCGTAGAGCTGTCTCAGTTGCCAGAGACAGAAAATTAATGTAAGTTGTCTGGGCAGAGAGTGAGGAATGACTTAACAGAACAAAATGCTCTGCAGTGTTATATCCTGTAGTTTCATGACAGCCCCAAATCTTTCCTCTCTTTCTCTCCTCCTTGGGTTTTCATCTCTCTTTCTATTTCCAATCAATCTGTTTCATCTACACTTTCTCTTCCCCTGGATTGTGACTCCAATATTTTCATCTTTTAGTGTATTTCCTGTGTGTCATTCATAAGGGAGTTGGAATGTTCATGTCTTATTCTTGGGCAGGACTGACCCCAAACAAACTTAATAATGCTAAGCAGTTTTCTCCTTGAATGAGAAGAAATATGCTTCTGAATTCTGTCTACATCAAAGCACAAAACTGGTAATGGCCCAGGCTTTTGGAACCTGAGAGCCTACCCCCAGTGACAAACTTCCTCCAACAAAGCCATACATCCTAATCCTTCCCAATCAGTTCTATCAATTGGGGACCAAGTATTCAAATTTGTGATCCTATGGAGGCCATTATCATTTGAAATACCACAAGGGTACCTATTTTTATTTGCAACAAGATACTGTCAGAACTAACTAGTATCTATAAGAACTAGATTAATTCCTTTCAAAGGAGAGCCCCAAGGACCTCCCTCTAGGTTCTGTCCTTTAAAGACCCCATCACCTCTTGATATTATCACATTGGAGATAAAGCTTATAACACAAGAGCTTTAAGAGACATTATTCCACATCTAAACTATAGCCAACATACAAAAGACGAAATAGAAAAATAAGGAGTTTGTTTTATTTTGAGCTATTGGCATTTTCATTGTTTTTTCACAGTAGCTAAAGTAACTATAAAATTAGCCTTAATCTAAATTCATAACATGCATTAGGAACATCAATAAGGAAATGGACAAACAAGTTATAGATGGGGAGCAAATGTTTGGAAGGCATTGATCTGCTAAAGGATTTTTATTCAGGAATATGTCTAGGCACTATGTTGCTAATTTCTCTTTAAAAACATTACTTCCTAAAGGGAGAAAGGAGACTCATTAGCCCCAGGTAGTAAAAGAAACTTACAAGACTCAGGCAGCTCCTGAAAGTTAACAAGTTTTACAAAGCAATGTCATAGAAGCAATGTAAGTGCTAGCAATAGCTGGGAAGGGGGAGACTGCATTCTGTGTAGTTGCCTACAGACAGTGCAGGAAGCTCCAGAGTTTCTGTATGTTGTCACTCATGTAGATGTGGACTTTTGGTGACACAGCTGCCTTTTTTATTTTTTATTTTTTCCCCATTTTTCTTTGTTTTAAATTTTTTGGTTTTTGTTTTTTATTTAGAAACAATCATTTTACATCAATCTCTCCATTCCCTCCACCTCCCATCCTCCTATGCCCCCAACCAAACCCCCAACCCCCCCCATCAAGGACAGTAAGGCCTTCCATGGGGGAATCATCAAAGTCTGTCACATCATTTGGGGAGGGCCTAGGCCCTCCTCCATGTATCTGGACTGAAATAGTATCCCTCCATAGGGAATGGTATCCCAAAGTCCATTTGGGCACTAGGTATAAATCCTGGTTCCACTATTAGAGGTCCTATAGTCTGCCCATGCCTCCTAACAGGCATGAACATTCAGAGGGTTTGGCTCAGTTCAATGCTGGTTCCCCAACTTTATGAATGGGGTCCGTGTGCTTTCATTAGGTCAGGTTAGCTGGTTCTGTAGGTTTCTCCAGCACAATGGTGACTGCTTTGCTCATCCCTCCTCCCTCTCTACAACTGGATTCCTGGAGTATGGCTCAGTGCTTAGCTGTGGATGTCTGCTTCTGCTTCCATCAGCTATGACACAGCTGCCTTTAACCATTCTCCTTTAAATAATTCAATGCACTCACTGTTTACTATCCTACAGTTTGGAAGAACCATTCTTTTTGCATGCTGTTGGTAATTTCTCTGGAGTAAACACACATTAACTCATATATCCCAGCAAAAGTTACATGACACCATGCCATCTGTATGTCTGCACTTAACACCTCCATCTATCTACCATCACAAGTCATTAATATGACAAATAAAACAACTGAAAACAAGCCAAAGATTTAGAAATTCATAAGATACAAATAACTAGTGAATTGCTGAAAAAATGTCATTTGTTCACTAGGAAAGTGAAAACAAATAAATAGAATTTACCATTCAAACATTATTCACTCATTAGTTACATTTTAAGCACCCAAATAGTTGCATCAGGACATGAATCAAGTGACGCTATTGTTTCTCATTGTTTATAACTTTAAGCATCTTAGTTTGTATCAGCTGCTTAGTGAGTAAACAACTGATTTTACATCCATAAAATGACACACTATTCAGCAATAAAAAGGAGTAAACTGCATCCAACCACATGGATGATTCTCAGAAACTTGAAAGAAATAACAAGACGCCAAGGGGATACATCTAACATGATCATATTGTACAAAAGTTCAAACATGGAATAAATCTATAGAAACAGGAGTTAAATCAGTGATTTCCTGGTGTCTGAAGATGCTCTAATTGCCTAAACCAATTCAACAACACCTCGATTCATATTTGATCAACAATAGATACAGTATAACATAGTGATAGTAACGAATGGTTGTTAATAATTCTGTGATTCTTTTGTTCTTTCTGGAGTAAAGAACTTGCAATATTTTAATTTATGTAGCAATTGGCTATTTCAAGTTTTCTATACTTAAGTTTAGATGCTGAATTCATTTCCCACCTCTTCTTTCAGTCTCAGGACTGGTTTAGGTTTAAGAAAAATTTCACAATTTCATACTTTTAGACTTTAATATATAGATTTATCCTACCTCCACTCTTGCTTTTTCCTTGTGCTTTTTGTTTTACTGTCAATGTGGGTTCTTTATGGGAGAGGAGATGGTTCAGTGGCTAAAGGGCTTGTGGTACAAGCACGAAGGCAGGAGTTTGGATCCCTGTTACCCACATAAAAACTGGGCATAAAGATTAGTCCCTGTAACTCCAGAACTCAGGGTGCATGTTGAAAACAGGTGGTTCCCTGATGCTTATTGGCCAGCCTGTGTCACCAAAAGGATGAGATCCATTTTCAATGGGAGACCTTTTCTCTCAAAATATTTATCAGAGAGTCATAAATCAAGACATTTGATGTCAACCTCTGGCAATCACACTCATACTCATAGGCAAGTAAACCTGTACATGTACACACACACACACACACACACACACACACACACACACACACACACACACACATCTAGTTTCCCTTCTTTATTGCTATTCTTCATAAGTTCTCTATCTCTACTTATGTGCTCTTACAAACATTTTAGGGCCCTTCTCCCATTTTTTTAACACATCCCTCAGAACTGTTTTATCTAGATCATCTGGAATTTTTCTTTACAGTACTTTTACTTTGGCTTCTTTGTTAGAAAGATAAATTCAGTAGGAATTATGTAAAATTTTAATGTTTTTAAACTTTCATTGGCCTAAATTCACTGTCTGTACTGATGGGTTTCATAAAGATGTTTTCTTTCAAGTATACTGTCTGACTTTCTTAATATGCTCGGTGATTTTGAATGCCACTGACTATTCCTTAACTTTCATTCATCCTTATGTGTCTATTAAATGTTTCTCCACCAACCACATTAAAAGGTTGCTGGTGACTTTTAGTGGCATCTTAAAGCACCTGCAGAATTTGAAAGTTAACCACTTAGATATTAAGGTCACACTGTGACAAAACCCTGAGAACCCGCCTGTAAGTTACACATAGTGATATGCAACAACGAAAGGCAGAACAGAACAAAGCCTCTTGCTGTAGAGCTTCCAGCACTGCCCTGAGTTTGGGCTGGAACCTTTTCAAGCTGGTAGTCCCCTTGTCTCTAGGGACTTTGTTTTATTCAGAGATGTACCCTGTGGTGTCTTTAATAGGGATGGTTTCAATAACTGAAAAAGCACTAGTCATCCATGGAACATCTCTCTTGCCCACATTGTTGGATTGATTGGTTAATTATTATCTATTTCTGGATACCTCACAATGGAGGTTTTTTTTTTTTTTTGTCCAGCTGGCTTCTATGATTTCATATAGGTGAATTCATGGCTTTTAAGTATTATGGTCATTGATTTTTTTTAAGCCAGGATTTCATATAGATAGTCTGGACTTCATAAATGAGAAAACTATAAAATTCCCTTCTTAGTTTCAATGGACTAGTGCATTTGTTTGATACTCTAAATGGCCTAATTCATTGACATCATTTGTACTAGTGCATTTTCTATTGCTGTGACAAAATGCTTATGATGAGGAAATTTATAGAGAATACAAGATTGTGTGACTAGAATTCTGGAGGATTGGTATGCCACTGGCCTCTTCTTGGTGTCTACTGAGGGAGTTGTTCGTTATAGCAAAGCATCAGCTTCATCTGATGAGGCAGAGAAAGTGCTACTGAGTTTCTCCTTGTTCCTATTCCTTTTGTTGTTTCTTATATTTTCTGGTGTCTACTGATGTGTTGGTCTTCATGTGCAGATTAGACACAAATACTTGTGATATCTACAGCCCCTTGTAGAACTCACACTATTGATAATAAGTTAGTATCTTAGTTAGGGTTTCTATTGCTGTGAAGAGACACCATGGCCATGGCAACTCTTACAAAGGAAAACATTTACATGGAAGCATGTAGACAAACATGGTACTGGAGAGGTAACTGAGAGTCCTATATCTTGCAGGCAACAAAAAGTGGTCTGTCTTGATAAATATGTTTTATATTTAAACGCTGTCTTGAAACCAAACAACTAGAATTAGAAAAACATACTTGAATCAATGTTGACCTATTTTTGAAATCAGAGAAGTTATTCAGATTTTCCCCACATTTACCTATCATTTGTCAGTGTGTTGTAGAATCAAAAAACTTTGTGTTAAATAATACAGCAAACAATAAATAATAAATCATATATCAGGAAAGTATGAAGAAATCCTGTTCTTTGTCTTTGTTCAAAGCCAAAGATTGTCAACTTCTAGAATTTTGTAAAAGCATTAGCTTTAGGGTAATATACCTTTAGATCATTGTATAATAAAACAATGACAAAAAGTCCCAAACTGTAAACATGAATTATGCTACCTTAAATTTTTAGTATTAAAAACATTCATATTCTAATAATACCATTGAGTGAAAAAATTGTTATGTGAGTGACATAACAGATAGTATAACCTTTTTTTGACCCCCAAATTTCTCTATCAATTAAAATTTCAGTAATTTGAAGGCATTTCCTTGTTTTACAAGATTTATTATTATTTATATATGTGTATCTCTGTGTGTGTCTTTGCTTAGGTACATGTGCATATGTCCAGGTTCTTGCAGAGTTCAGGAGAGGGTTTTCGATCCCCTGGAGTTGGGGTTACAAGTAGTTTAAGTTGTTCATCATAGCTGCTGGCATCAAAACTCTGATTCTCTGCAAGAACAAGACATGTTCTTAACTGCCAAGCCTTGTCTCCAGCCCTCTGAACACATTTTCTCATGTTACTGAATTATAGAGTCTCAAATATGCATAGTCCACTCACCACTACTCTTAGTTGAATTCACATTGTATTTCTATCAGCCAAGATCTATTTACTTACACATAAAATACTTTGTGCGAACTGTATATATGTGTGTTATGTCTTTAAGAATATACAATTTGAGCCGGGTGTTGGTGGCACACACCTTTAATCCCAGCACTCAGGAGGCAGAGGCAGGCGGTTCTCTGTGAGTTCGAGATCAGACTGGTCTACAAGAGCTAGTTCAAGGACACCCTCCAAAACCGCAGAGAAACCCTGTCTTGAATTATAAACACATACACAATTTGGGTAGGGAAATATGGTATAAAAGAAATTAGCTTAGAAAGAAGTAGCAGGAAATAGGTTGAGGCTAACAAAATTGTCTTCTAACATTTTTTATTGTGTTTCTATGATGTGTGTGTGTATTTGTGTGTGAACATAAGCGCCTATGTGCTTACTGTGGTGCATAGAGGTCAGAGGACAACCTCCGGTGTTGGTTCTCATTTTCCAATTTGTTTGAGAAGGGTCTCTTATCTTATTCTTTCCTATTGTATTCTTCAACTCAGCTCAACCATGAGCTTTTCAGGCTTCTCTTTCAAGATCCCATTATGCTGTAGGATCCCTAGAGAAACACATACTACCATGCCCACACTTACATGGGGGTTCTGGCCTTTTGAATGAAGAACCCCACAGATATGCATTAAATACTTTATCCCTTGAACCATCTCTGCAACCTCTAATTTTTCAAAATACAATACAATGATTACATATACAAATTAATAAAGGAAGCACAATGAAAAGATAGCTGAGCTAGTAAATTTTTTTTGGTTAAGCTAATTTCATATGATTTTGATACCAGAAAGCTAGAATGCGTGTTGCAGTTAACAGAAATGGGGATTATTATCTGCTTTTCTTTCTTTTTACTTTTTGTGCTAGGCTCTGGCCATTTGTCTGTCATCCCCTGTATTTTAACTGACTTGTTCCTAAGGCCCTCATTGCACATGGCTCTTTATACACAGAGGCGTTTTTATTTACTTCACATTTTTATCTTTTATTTTCAGTTCTCCACATAATCGTGGAAATCTGTCTGTGAGCCTCAAAGCATTTAGACATGCTTTGAATTAAGGATCCCAAGCATAGCACTAATCAAAGTTCTTAATACACAAGGCACCAGGAGGATCCTATTTGTTATGGACAGCATGCTGGTTTTGTTTTCCAAATGTTTGAACTCCTGAGGAAAAAATGCTAAGTTCTTAAATAAAATGGGCAGTAACTGCTGTTCTCATTTGAACAGAGATTTTCCTAATTTAACTGACTTTATTATGATGCGTTTGAAATGTTTTATTAATGATATTTTTAATGCATGAGATTCTGGACACAGATGCTATATCTTTAGAACAAGAAAATATTGATAGTGTTACCAACTTATCTCTTAGTAAAGCATATATTTTTAATAATTCAGAGAAGACTAAACAATAATGTGAAATTTTGTACACAGTTGTCAACAAGTGTTATAATCTCCCTCTCTCTCTCTGCCTCTCTCTCTGTCTCTCTGTTTCTCTCTCTCTCTCACACACACACAAACATACATACATATATGTATAAACACAGACACATATGTATATATCAGGTTTTTCTCAAATTCACTATGTAGCTGAGAATGATCCAGAATATCCGATCCTCCTACCTCCAACTCCCAAATATTGTGATTATGGTTCTGCATGTCTGGTTTTAAAGGTAATGGGATCAAATTCAGGGCTTCATGCATGTCAGACTAATTGAGCTCCATACACAGATCATAATTTCTCTCCCTTTCTCTTTTTGTTCATGATAGCTAGATGGACATGGGAAGATCATACAGACAACTCCATGATGATTCTCTTTTGTGTTCATACCAGTCTTACTTCATGGCTCTAACAAAATAATTGTTGGGCTCACTCATAGATACTATTAGTTAGGTATTTACTTTAATATAATGACAATCTCACTTTGATTTGGATTCTAAGGAAATGATAATAGTTGCTGTTGGTTCTATTTAGTTGGGAATGATTTCAAGATGTCTACCATAACAGCTTGTGAGATATTTACATTTCACAATTTTTTCCTTTTGTGGACTATGAATAGTTCTGTAGAGTTGTCATTCTAATTAGTGGCACTTCTATGGAAGTCCTGGCTAACATATTTGATCTTTCAGAGTGCCTCTGTATGCTTTGAATGTTCTCACTGAAACTCATCATGATTTTAATCTCTATTTTGAGATATTAAGAAGATAGACAAAAACTTAATCATGCTCTCATATCAGAAATGGAACCTTAGGGGAGTGACTAACATTACATGAAGCCCTATGGGTGGAACTGTAGATTTCTAAGAATAGAAGAAACCTAAGCTAGGATGTTCTGTCTTATTGTATTCTTAGATGTGCTGCCTTGAGTCTGCAGAGACTCCACTAGCAAGGCCCTCATCAGCTGCTGCCACCCAATATTAAACTTCCCAGTATTTAAACAATGAACCATAGAAAACTTTATTCTCCATAAATTGTTCTGCCTGTGCTATTCAGCTATAGCAAAAACACTGGACTGACTTCCTTATAGTGAACCCAATTGCAAATTAGACATGTGCAGATCTTACTGCAGTCTTTTGAAACCATTACTCCAAATAGAACTTCCACAAGATAACCAGAGAGACCTTATTCTTAAAACCTTCACAACTGCAGGCATCTGAGCCATTATATCTATTGATATTACTCTTTTTCCAACACTTCCACTTTTTCTCTACACAGCATACAAAGAATTGATGGGGGATGTTCTTCTATATGTATGTTTCTCTTATTGGTTGATGAACAAAACACTGATTGGCCAGTAGCCAGGCAGAAAGCATAGGCAGAGCTATGAGATGAGGAGAATTCTGGGGAGAGGATGAAGAGAGAAGCCACCTTGGAGATGCCATGCTGCCAAAGTAGTAACATGCCAGGCTTCAGGTAAGCCACAGCCTCGTGGCAACACATAGTGTAGTACAAATGGGTTAATAATTAAGAGAGAGCTAGCCAATAAGAAGCCTGAGACATCCACCAAACAGTTTAAAATTAATATGTCTCTGTGCGCTTATTTGGGGTTAATCAACTGTGGGACCAGGCTGGACAGAATCTACTACGAAGAATGGTCTAGAGTCATTCAATACAATTTTCTTTTTAATCTTTGTGTTGGTTTACATTGGTAATTAATGACAGCATCTGGAATAACCATGAAGATAAATCTCTGGTCCTAATTATGAGGGAATTTCTACATCGGTTTAACTGAGGCTGAAAATACTGTTACTTAGGCTGCGGTCCTGGACTGAATAAAAAGAAGAAAGCAATTTGAACACCACCTTCACCACCTTCACACACACACACACACACACACACACACACACACACACACACACACACACGCATACACACACACACACACACACACACACACACACACACACATGTGCATGTGCGTGCACGCTCACTTCTTGACTACAGATGTTAATGCCTCTAGCTGTCTTACTCTCTTGCTCCCCTGCCTTCTTTGCCATAGTGCACTGTATTCTCAAACTAGAAGCCAAAAAGTCTTTCTTTACTTACATTTGTCAGGAACTTGTCAAAAAATTGAGAAGAATAGGTATCCCATTTCTTCCCTTCCCTACTTTATGGTTTAATACCAAGGACCTTTACCCATGTGAGCTTACTTAATTCATGCCCTTTTTTGATTGACGATTAATCACGATGACAGTATCAAGCTCCCTCTCCTTGCCATTAAGTTAAGAGAATCATGTATAATTAATATTCAGATCCTTCTTGTTAAAACTATTTTTGGAAAAAGAAAGTCAGTGTATGTGGTTTTCTGGCCCAAGTTGATGCAACAACTACACCACTGACAGTCGCTTCCACTTCTGTAAGATGAGGATAATACTTTGCTCTGGCTTATGTGTTGATTGCAGTTATTATATTAGACAGAGGATGGTAATTCTTGTCAGGAAGTGAAAACACATCATTTTAACATGGCTAAGAAACAAACTTGCTATGGCATCTACTAGGAAGTGTGCTGCTTCACCTTTGTGTGTTTCCCTACATCCTCCTTGAATTAGTAATTATATGTATCCTGCAAAGCTGAGCTTCAATACTCTGTTCTTTGAAATGTCACACTGGAAATGTAACCTCCCATGTCAGTGGCGTATGGTTCATGGAGGATCTAGAGGCTGTCATATGGATATCCGAAACTGTACAGGTGAAGTTTTGAGCACTGAACACGGATCAGGAAAAAGTTGCTTCCATGCATTGCATGCCTTATCTATATTTCTCCATCTGTTGTACCTACATGGATATCTAATCATCCACATCAGTAGTAGAATAAGCTGTCAGAACCATGCTTTTTGTTTTGGCTCTAGATGACAAAATTCACGGTGATCTGATTCCTATTTCTCTTCACCTGATCCTCTGTGGCTTTGACTTAGCTGCTCTCTCCACAGCAGCTTTCCCAGATTGGCTTCTCCACACTTAGGCATTGACTCTTATCAACAACTCTTTTTTCTTTCTCCCTCCTGATGTATGTCAGGTTTTAGATCTGAGAAGTAGATTCTGAATGCTTAATCTCATACCTTCATCATCATTGCTTCTTGGGGTAATCATTACTACAGTTCCAGCATACAGTGGAAGAAAATGAGTCACTAACACACACACACACACACACACACACACACACACACACACACAC